>NC_052958.1:29949842-30261985 GCF_013358895.1 Oreochromis aureus | reverse complement strand
CTCCATCACAAAAAGATCACCCACTTTCTTAACACCTTTTTCTGCCCAACCCTGGAACCCTACGTCCAGGTTTCCTGGTACAAATAAGGCATTTCCCAAATAGGACTAAACTGAGAGATTATTCTTAATATTCATCATTTCTTTTATTGTAAACCAAACTTCAATCATATTTTGGACTATAGGATTATTTGTTTCTTTCTTTAACTGTTTTGGCTGTGCAGAGTATAAATACAAATTTAATGGCATTTTAAGAGAATTTGCTTCCATCCCCACCCAAGACGGGGTATTTTGGGATGAAAAATAAAACATTATTGTCCTTAGTTGAATAGCCAGATAGTACCAGTGAAAATTGGGACATTTCAACCCCCTGAATCAAAGGGAAGATACAACAAAGACAAACGAATGCGGGATGCTTCTTGTTCCAAATGAACTCTCTAATTAATGATGCTAATTTGGTAAACAATCCAGCAGGAGGAGCCAGTGGGACATTTTGAAACACATACAACAGTTTAGGTAATACATTCATTTTAAGAACACTTATCCTTCCAATAATAGATAGTGGTAAACTTATCCAACGCTCCAAATCTTTAGAAATTTTCTGTAGAATTGTATTATAGTTAATTGCCACCGTATCTTTTAATGAAGGAACTATTTTGATGCCCAGATAAGTGAGTTCAGAATTAACAGTAAAGCCAGATATATTCTGACTTACGTTTTGATTATACCCTTGTTTAAGTAACATTAATGATGATTTTGTTACATTTACTTTATACCCTGAGAAGGCCCCAAACTGATCTATTAAATCCTTTATAGCAGGCACAGAAATTTTAGTTGCTTTAAAAATAATATGACATCATCAGCAAATAAAGCAATTCTATGCTCCTTTCTACCAATCCTAACACCTTGAATTTGTCCACTGGTTCTAACAGCTATTGCCAGAGGTTCAATAGCTAAAAGGAATAAAAGTGGAGATAAAGGTGAACCCTGCGGGCACCCTCTTTTAATGTCAAATGGTTCAGAAATTATCTCATTTGTCTTAACCTGAGCCACAGACTGACAGTGTAGTAGCTTGATCCAATGGAGAAATAAATTACCAAACCCAAATCTAACAATGACATCAAAGAGATATGACCGTTCGATTCTATCAAAAGCCTTCTCCGCGTCGAGCGAAAGAATGGCTGTATCTTCCTGTTCACTTTGATTATGAAGAATGTTGAGGACTCGTCTTACATTATGAAAACCCTGCCTATGTTTAACAAATCCATTTTGATCATCTCCTATAATAACTGGAAGAACACTTTCTAATCTTTTTATGAGAATTTTACAGATAATTTTAGTGTCTGTGTTAATTAAGCTTATAGGACGATATTTTCACACTTGTTATTTAGTTTTCCAGGTTTAGGAAGCAATATTATCAGGGACTCCCTTAATGAGTCAGTAAGATTACCAGTATTAAAACATTCTATATACATATCTAAGAGGGCTGTGCTAATTTATCTTTGAAGTATTTATAAAGGTCGATTGGCAATCCATCTGGACCAGCTGTTTTACCAGCATTTAAAGAATTTATAACATCAATAATTTCATCTATACTAATTTGCCTGTCAACATTTTCTTTGTCTTTGTCTGAAATTTTTGGTATATCAAGTTTATCTAGAAATAAAGATTGAATGCTAGCTGCATTATTGGATTCAGAGTTATATAACGTTTCATAAAACACTTTAAATGCATTATTTATCTCTAATGGGTCTACTATAATATTTCCATTTGAAGTTTCAAGTTTTGTAATTGCCTTTTCAGATTCCTGCTGTTTTATACGCCAAGCCAGGAGTTTGCTGGGTTTTCACCTTGGTCATAGAATTGTTGCTTTAATCTCAATAAATTTACAGCTGCTTTTTCACTTGTCATTTCATTATATTGCGTTCTCAATAGTAATAATTCTTTTACATTATACTCATTATTTTGGCCTGATTGAAAACTGATCTCTTCTAACATTTTTATTTTTTCTTCCAGATATTTTATCCTTTGATTTCTTTCTCTTGTTTTCTTACTAGAGTAGCTTATAATTTGCCCTCTTAAATATGCCTTAAAGGCCTCCCATCTCACACTTGCCGATGTTTGATCTGTATTGTGCTCAAAATATTCATTAATTTGCTTGCCTAAAAACTCAAGAAACTGTTTGTCCTGCATCCACTTCAATTGAAACCTCCATACAATTCGAGTTTTGATCAGTTTTGGCTCTATGAAAGTCAAAGTAACAGCTGCATGGTCAGATATTATTATTTCCTTATACTGGCAATCTTTTATATAATGAGCCAGCTCAGTTGATACCAAAAAGTAATCTATTCTGGAATACACTTTGTATGTACCTGACCAACAGGAATATTGTAACTTGGTTGGGTTTGATCTCGCCATATATCAGTTATATTTAACTCCTTCATAAATTGTCTAATCACCTTTCGTGTTCGATTATGGGTGTTATCCATGCCTGAAGATTTATCCTTCTGTGGGTTTAAAGTGCAATTTAAGTCCCCAGCAATTATATATTTACCTTGCAAGTCTGAAATTTTAAGAAATAAATTGCTATAAAAGTTTGGGTTATCTTCATTTGGGCCATAAATATTAATTAAATTTAGTCTAGTAGATAGTAGATTACCTTGTAGTATTAAAAAACGTCCATTACAATCCTTAAGCACATGCTCAACGTGAAAAGGTATAGATTTGTGAATCATTATCATGACGCCCCTGGAATTGGAGGAGTAAGGTGCTGAAAAGATCTGACCTGGCCATCTACGTTTCATTCTATTTGTCTCGCTACCTAGCATATGGGTTTCTTGTAGGAACACAATTTTGGCTTTTAATTTCTTAATCCTACTAATGACTTGTTTTATTTTTACAAGCTTACGCAGACCTCTGCAGTTCCAAGAAACACAGTCAATCAATACTTCTGCCATATATATTCACATATGTTAAAGCTGTACTATTAAATAAATACACACATATATATACAAAAGAAAAGCAATGTACCATGTTAAGAATTTACTGATTTGAGAGAGCAACCTTCCCACATCCCAGCCTGTGTAAGAACATACAGGCATCCCTTAACCCCAAAAATACTTCCGCCCTCTTCTTGGAACATGTCCACCCTAAACCGAGGAGCTATTCACCCGCGTTTAGCAACAGTTGTTAAAGTAATTACAATTAAATAAAAAATATTTAACTAAAGAAACTAATAATAATAATAATAATAATAATAGAAATAAATCCACCTTGTCAAGTTTTTACTCTCACACATTTGACACAATAAGTGAAATTACTAGTAACTCTTGTTAAGAGATCTAAACAACCAATGTCTAACCCATCTTTGTATAACAACCCTTTGGCAATATAATAAATTGTTCTGTCCAGTGTGGTTCGTAAATACAGCTAGAACAGAATTAGTGATCTACCATCATATACCTTATCAAACATCTTGTACTTGATTGAGGTTCTTAATGTAGGCGTCCACGTCCGCTGGTGTATCAAATACATGCGTACGTTCCTCGTTGGTCAAAAGCAGCCTCGCTGGATAGATGATCCGATGTTTCCACAGTCCAATCTCCCGCAGCTTCTTCCTCACACCATCATACTGACGCTGCTGTCTATATGTTTCTGCAGGCAGGTCCGGCAAAAAGGCTATCTTGTTGTCCTTATACGTCAGTTCTTTTGTCGTCCTAGCGGCTTTCATGATGCATTCACGATCTCTGTAACTTAAGCACTTAATTATAAAAGTTCTCGATCGGTTTGCAATAGAGCTTTGATTTGTGATTATCCTGTGCGCTCTCTCCAGGACAGGAGAGGGAATTTTCAAAATATCCGATATAAACTTCTCCATGAAAGCACGTGCATCTGTACCTTCTTCTTTCTCAGGTATACCGAGGATTCGGATGTTGTTACGCCGACTTCTTCCTTCCAAGTCCTCCACCTTTTTAGACAGAAATTTGGCCTGTCTTTCAATGCATTCCATATCATTTTTCAGTAAGGTAATTTCGTCCTCCGCATTGGAGATTCTTTTTCAGCCTCGTCAAGTCGCCGTCCACAATTTTGTATATCAGCTTGAACAGCTCCTATTGCTGACATAATACCACCCATTTCAGTGTGAAACTCTTGCTTGAACAATCGAATGGCGTTCAAAAGGTCCAAGGAAGAAGGCATTTCTGGGTTTGCGGGTTGCTTTTCTTGTTCGTGTTCATGCATGACGCCCATCTGCCCTTCCTCCATCCCGCTTTCGTCCTGTGCCTCAGACGTAGATTTTTGTTTGTCCTTGTTCAGTTTTTTAGGCATGTTAACGTTCTCAAATGTTCCCAAACGAACTGTGTCAAAGACGTAAGTTCTATTTTGGATTTACAGAGAGTATTTAACGAAAAGACAACTGAGCACGCGAAACACGGGTCTCCTCACTTTGCCGCCATTACCGGAAGTCCACTTAAACCAGTGATGTTTTGTTAGTTTAAATGTAAAGATTCAGACCCTACACTGGTGCAGTGGGTTCTGGCAATGCCCAGCCTCATGTGGTGAGAGTATGCAGACAGTTCCTGCAGAATGAAGGAATTGATACCACTGACTGACCCCCACATTCACCTGACCTGAATCCAGCAGAGCACCTCTGGGACATTATGTTTTGGTACATTCAACACCAGCAGGTTGGAACTGAGTTCCAACCTGCTGGTGTTGGAGTTGGAGCTCAGTGATGCACTGCTGCAGATCTGGGATCGTCAAATCGCCCGTTCAACAAGTGAAAACATGAAGAAAATCAAGCTTTGTAGCTGCTCCCATCCACTGCTGTTTGTCTACACAGCTATAGCATTATTTGTGTGCCTCTATTCTGAGCGCACATAAAAAATTTTTGCAAGTGCAAATATTGGATGTTGAGGAGCAAATTATTTTGAGCGAACAAAATTCAGTGCTGTGTGCAAGAAATATATTTCAGTGTTTGCTCTTATTATTGCGATTTTCTGTTAGTATGTTTAATTATTTTATTTTAAAATATATATATTTTTTAAGACCATTGTTGGTTTTAATCTAGTTTAAACCAAAACACTCCACTGGATTTAGCTAGCGAGCTGATTGGAGACCGTAACAGCCAATCAGAATTTTTGCATGCATGTCTGTGATTGGTTGGTGTTGTGGCACACTTATAACGGTGTACAGAAAGAGTTAAGCATCCAGGGAGCAGAGATGTTGAGAGTGACACTGAGAGCAGGTCCACCAATGTCTGTCAGAAAACAGCAGAGATCTAAACAAGAGCAAATGCCAACAACTGAGTGAGAGGGGCTGTTATTGTTTGTGTGTGTATCTGGATAATTGCAAACACTGAAATACATTCCTTGCATGCAGAGATGAATTTTTTTTCACTCAAATTAAACTTTTGTTTACTCAAGTTAATTTTCTCCTCAACATTTGCACTTGCAAATTTTTTTCATGTGTGCTCAGAATAGAGGCACAAAAATAACACCATACACAGCAACAAAGCTTCATTAAAGCTACCTGCAGACGATTAATATAAAAGCATATGTATGAAGATGACCTTTTAACTTCGTCTGACAGTTTAAATTAGGCAGCTTGCTGAAGGCTGTTGGCAGCTGTCCTACTTTCTATCACAGTGATACCTATAACAAGTAAAATGGAGTAGAGAGGTGGTCTTTTTTGCCTCCCACTGATTAAGAAAACATTTCAAGAAGACAAAGTAAAGGCTGTTTTATTTTATGCCTTAGTTTAGGTTGTACATATTCCTTATTTTATTTGACATTATTGCCCTGGTGATTATTTATTTAGTTTTTTGAATTTCATAAAACATTTGCTTTAAAAAAAAAGTTAGTTTATCATACCATGCAAATACAATGAAATATTGAAAACACTGCAAATGAGAAGACCTGTATTTTTCTGTTTTGAGTGTTTATTATTGTGCATTAATAAGACAAAGGTATTTTTTACGTGACTAATTAATGGAATATTCAATAGAATCCTTGGTTACAAAAATAATATATAAAAACCTAATATAAATAATATATTAAAAATAAATGGTGCCAAACAGGCTGGTAGTATATAAAGTAGCCTGTTTGGCACCAACAATCATACCACCCATTTACCATGTACATAAATCACCTTTGTTTCTCACTCTGATGCTGTCTACATGCCTTAATGTATTGACTTACTTTCATGTGATTGGCTGATATAATATTTGTGTTAATGAGCAGTGGAACAGATGCACCCAACAGTGGCCAGTGAGTGTAGAAGCAGTCTACGCTGAGATCATGGAAGTGACATTTTTCTAAATGTTTTATAAATCAGATACCACCGTTATTCCTTGTATTCCATTACAGTCCTGGAGACACAAAAATTATTTTTTTATTGCACACTAAATCTAACTCAAACAGACACTGGATTCTTCATGTTGTTGACTGGTTCAATCTGCAAACTCCTCCTCACATCTCTAACTGATCACTTGGCTAACAGGGTAATAACATGGACTAAATGGCCCGCAACTCTATGTTGCACTTCATGATGAGACAGAGACTTACTCCTCTGTATAAGCACAGAAGGAAAGAAGAAAAGTGCAGCTCGTTCTAAGAAGCACACATGCACAGAAATCTCTCTGGTAGCCAGGACTAATGATGCCTGATTGGTTATAACAAAAAGATGCAACCAGAGCTGGATTTGGGCCAATTATATCATCTTTCCAGCAGGAAAAGCTGAAGTGGATATTGTGCTTGAAGAAACCAGCCAGAGAAAAAAAATGCCTGAGAGATACACAGATGTGAACATCAAATTGCATCAATATCAAGGCTGGGAGAGTGGAGGCCTCAGAGTCCTGGGGGGATTCAAAGAGACTGTTTTAGTAGCAAAGGGAAAACAAACATTCTCCTTGCGAGGAAGGCAGCGCACCAAAAGCTCAAAATAGAGACATCATTCCATACACCCCCCCAATTTGCACAAAAAAAAAAGACAAAGAGATGGAGCTACAGCTCTCAGTGTTTCTCCAAACTGATTAAAGTTTAAATGTTTTGATGAGGAAGGAATTCAAAGTGGACCAAAGAGTGTGAAAGCTGTCGCTCTCAGTTCCAGCATCTCATCCCAGTGTGTCTGTAACTGCAGGGTTTGTGGTTTTACAAAGCTTACTGTGCTTAATCCAACATGCTAACTGAGGCAGTCACACCAGAAAATCCTGTAACTACAAAACGCCTACGCTGCAGTCTTATTTCAGTCAAATCCTTTCTGTTTTCCACATGACAACTCTGTTTTGTGCATTTGTGTCTCATTCATCCTTCAGGACATGTTTATTGTTTATGTTTTATGCAGTTTGTGATCGTAACAAAGCTTTTTGGATCTTTAGCAACCTCATCAAGGTGTCAAAGGCAACTGGACTCGGTCTTAATGGACTGTAGCAGATTATAAGATCTAATAAAAAATATTTAACACATAGCGAGTAACTCTTATCTTTATTTATGATACATTTTTGCACATCATGTGCAAAAAGAAGTGTGTTTGATTGTGTAAATGATCATGTCAGAACATGCTTTTAGTATCAGAAGGTGAAGTTTCCTCAGGTAGCCTTAGAGGCTATTCATATTCAAGATGCACTTATTCTTCATCAAGATGAGCCAAGTCTGCACTTATGCACAGCAAATGCTACTGATAGTCATTAAAGTTTGCTGCCCTCAGTGCTAATTATGACAAACAAACAGATTAAGTATTAAGTATACACACACACACACACACACACACACACACACACACACCACATAATGAAAAACAGTTAAAATGACTACATCCAAAATAGAATAACTGCTGTTTTATGCAAGGCTTAGTCCACAAAGGAAAGCAACAGAGCATTTAATTACAGAGCAAAAATTTGAAATTGGCGTGTATAAAACCAAAAAATAAAGTTCTGTGTACAAGCCTGAGGTAACAATTAGCACAATTAAAATGCATAGATAGTAGCACACTGGAGGTCCTCACGAGCCCACTCTGTTCGGAGGAACCAACAGAAGACCATCCAAACTGTAATCAGTCCAAGGGTCTCATTTTGTCTGCTGCTGGGCTTTGGTCAACTTCAACTTCTGTTCTTTCCACCTGCAGCTGTTTTAAGTGATCTCATTAAGTCATTGTATTTCATTCTGCCGCCAATGTGTTCCTTCACTCTTTTTTGTTTTTTCTCTTTTGTGTCTTTTGGATTTAATCTGTTATTCTCAGGTTTACTCAGGCTGGGTCTAGTGTCCTTGGGTCCTGCTTTATTCAGGTGAATCTTTTTACTAATTAATAGATGTATGTCGGGATTGAGTTTCAGTTCATGATGGGTGTTGGTGATGGAGACATAACACTGAAAAACTCCTAAATGAAACATTTACATAATTGTAAGCCGAGACTAAAAAATTGAGAGTTGGACGTGGTCTTGGTCTCGTCTTGGTCTCGACTGACTTTGGTCTCGGTCTTGGTCTCAGTCTTGCGTTCTCAAATCGACGTAGTGTTCGGGAGATTTGGAGTCAACCATCAGCGGAGTGGGGGGGTGGCTTACTGGGCTTAAGCCCGGGTCATTTTTTCAGAAGCATGGGGTCTTTTGGAGTGTAATTTGTTAGTTAGATGCCTGACTGACAACTGTATAAAACAAAAACAACACATGAAGCGCAGAGCGCACCGTCGTAAATTCCCGTTAATTTTGGTATGGTCCGAGCTCAGGCACTAGGCGACTGAGCACAGCACACATGTGAGCGAGGGGGGAGAAGCTGCTGCTTGCGAGTTTGCTGCAGACAGAGGAGAGCTTAAGTTTGACCAGGTACCAAAGCAAATCATTCATACTGTACAAATAATGTAAATATGACGGTGTATCACAAAAGATTCATATCAAACTGATCACTTGACCCATATTACGTTACTTGCTCTTCGAGTGAATCAACAAATGGCGAAATGAAAAGCCGAACAACAACAATGCTGTTTTCATTTCATGTTTTCAGTTGTTACCCTCCACGGCTACACAAAGCACTCTAAATCGGTTTCAGTTATGTACTGATGAACACAACAATGGACATAAGGAGCTTCTTTCAAAGAAAAAACTCAGGTAGATGTTATTTTATATATTATGCTTTGTATGTCGTTCAGTATATTTCTATGCAAAACAAGAGGAATTTCAATACACAGCAGTATATTCACAGTTGAAACCAGATATTTACATACACTTTAGGGAGAAAACATAAAAACTTTCTTTTTTACTGTTAAACATCAATTTCGTTCCCATTTCTCTACTGCAGAAGGGAATTTTTTTCTTGGTCTGCAACCTTGCAGTCCATTCCTGTGCAGAGTTCTAATGATTGTCTTTGAGACTACAATTCCTGACTTGTCTTGTTCTGGGGTCTATAGATGCATTTTTCACTATTTTTTTCCCAGAGTCTCTGAAATCTTTCACTTCATACCTCTGTCAGGCTTGTTCTGTCCCATGTGGCTCTCTTTAAATATCTTGATGATACTTCTCACTCCAGTTCCCAACACTTGGAAATGCTGTTATAACTTTGTACATCCATCTCCTGCTTTGTGAGCATCAACGATTCTTTATCTTAAGTCTGAACTGATTTAGTTTGTTTTTGCCATGGTACTTTTTCAAGTGACAGCTCAAACTTTTGCTTAGGTTTTTATATTGTGTCTAAATTGAAAGATAACCCTCAGCTGTAAATAGATTTTATTAGCTTTGGGCATTGCAAAATTAAAGCACATCATTACACAGCACCAGTTTGTTCAATGGCTCAATAAAAAAGTCAGTTATTTGTGGGCTAACAATTTTGACACTGGTAATTTTTGTTTTATTCTGAAATGTTTTTTTCTGTTATTGTGTACAAGTAGAAATAATTG
Organism: Oreochromis aureus; assembly: GCF_013358895.1. Taxonomy (NCBI): domain Eukaryota; kingdom Metazoa; phylum Chordata; class Actinopteri; order Cichliformes; family Cichlidae; genus Oreochromis; species Oreochromis aureus. Next base: position 30,252,106 of record NC_052958.1, on the reverse strand, counting down.
ATCCTCTCTAAAGAAAACTGTGATTTTGATCAATCAGGGACAACTTGAGTATCTTGCCCAAGTATATTTGGCACATGAAGTGAAGGAGCAGAGGTTCAACACATTGACCTTGGATTAAAATTCAACCTGCTCTATCAGCTGAGCTACAACTGTGTGGTGACTGGTAAAACTAAATCCTTCACCACCTCTAGATTTGATGTTGCTATTTGTCTCGCTTCAAAAATTAGCAGCAGGGCAAACATGTATCTCTGTAGGTCTGTTGTTAACTGAAGTTACAGACATGGACTAAATTCATCTACAGCTTAACGGCAGGGACAATTATGAACACACCGCAGCTAGAATGACTTTAATTAAGACATATAAATGTTATCTAAGTGCTAAGTTTAACATAAGAAGGCAGTGGATGCCAAATGTGACTAAAACTCATAAGATTTATTTATTTATTTTTAATAAAAAAATACAGCACCCAGGTTTTGTATGTCGATCCACACAAAGGAGGTTTTGTTAAATGGCATCTGACTGGGATAGTGAACGGACAAAACAGAGTTTGCCAGCACTAGTGTTTAAGCAAATGATTTAAATAAGTAATTACAATGCACCATTTTAGTAAAATACAGGCAGTCACCTGCACTTAATTTAATAGCAACTGTGTCAAATCTGTCTTTTGCTGGGGCTAATTGATACCTGCTGCAAATACAATCAGCAGGACCACAATGGAGCTCTAATTGTCAGATGTCAGAAATCATCATGTATATATAGAAAAGAAAATCAACATAGTACAAAGAGACCCCATGCTTGAAGCCTTGTTTTGTTTGTTTCCCCCCCATTCTGCCCTTCCGGAGATGTAACCACAGCACATTGTTGCTCAAATTCCAGACTATTTGTTTAACTATGCTAAACGTTGAGTCCAGCTTTGTGGCCATGGAGCTGGCTTACCTTTGAAAACCATGAAAACCACAGTTTAAGGTAGATTTCTACAGATAGATGTAGAAATAATCTTTCAGACAGCAAAGCTATGCATGGCCCCCCCCAACACAGCAGATAAGTCAGCAATAAGCTAACGTTTACCTCTTTCTGCAAATATCCTCCTTGCAGTGTAGGGAGATATGGTTGGAGTGATGATATAAATTATTTACACAGAGTAAAACATCAAAACACTTTGCTAATGACTGAGGCAACAGGTGCAGAGCGGCTGCGAAGGTCATTTTTTGATGTGATTACATTTTAAAATTTATACTCCCAACATCAAAAAGCCTCAATCAGCACTCCATCTGGCAGCGATGCAGCAAATCAACCAATCACAATTAGCGTACGAGTCATTAGGTTCATGAAAGTGTGTGTCATCTTGTTCCCCTTGTTACTGCTAATATGAAAACCCCCTTTTGGAAGATGCTAACTTTTGCTGAAGGTATGACTGAGCAGGATGCTAATAAGGACAAGATGGCTTGCCTTCTTTAGGGTTGTTGTAAAAGCATCAGGGCCCTGCACTCAGTCTGTCTCCCAACACCTCAGCTCTTCCTTCGTGAGAGACGGCAGATCTAATGGGAGCCAATGGTTAATGCATGAGAGACCGTACTTTAGACTAATGGCTCCTGCAAAGTGCAAAATGAGGGCACATGAGGAGAAAGAGCAGTAACAGGCAGAAAAAGGGGGGAAAAAGTTAGCCAGTAAAAGTTCTTTTTAAAAACAGACCACTGACACACAAGACATTAGAAATGATGTAGCCATGTTCTCTGAATTACATTTGTATTTTCACATTGGGGGCCAGGTTCTGTCATAGTTCACAATCCCAAATTTCATATTTTCAGTTGAATAAAACAGCCAAAGTGGTTTGAAAATCCTTGTTTTTAGTTGGAAACCAAAAACAGAAAGGACAAAAAGCAAACTGGGATCATCTTATTATTTTAAACAGAAATCACCCGAGAAAAAATAATCTTATAATGTTGGAATTTGAGACCTGCTTTCTTCCTTGGTTTTCTCCTGACCAATATGACAAATAACGTTTGCCATGGGCATGTGACAGCTGGGTGAAGTGTAAGCATTATCTAGATTTGATTTGTATCTTGGTGGTTGTTTGGTGTCTATTTAGGAGTTTTAACTTTTTATAAGATCATTTGAGTTTGTTATATGTCACCTGGTGCAGCTTTGCTCCCGTTTTTATTTATTTTTCATAATTTGAGGTTTTCTAAATTCCAGCTTCACAGGGTGGTTGTTTCAATATACAGTCCTTAAACAGTGCTTAGACTTCCACCCAATATCATATTTATGTAACAGCTCCTCTAAATTGACAATACTGATAATTAATGGTGGTAAGTTTCTGTAATGGTTAATCCACCATTTTGCACAAGCTCCTTAACTGAAATAGTTCAAATGCTAAAATGAAATTATTGTTATTAATAAGAGTTTTTCAAATTTACTGTTTTACAAAAAAGCTACAAAAAATAAATCAGAGCATGTTATCATTTTTTGATTAACACACCAAATTACAGTCATGCACTTGCATTCTTCTACAGAAAACTTAGTTTTAGTGGTTGTGTGTTATGCTTGATTATTTTGTATTGCCAGTGTGTCGGCTCAAATCTGGGTATAAAATGTGTGAATTCAGTTTAGCCTAATAAACAACAACATATGATTTATTTTTAGTTTTAAAGAAGTTTTTGACAAATTTCTAAAATATTTGTTTTCTTGTTTTCATGATAGATGTTCAAACAAACTGGTTAAGCACTGTACCAGTACTACCTATACAAGCGATAATTAATAATGAAAAATGCATATCACATAACAAATGGGCGTATGATCATATAAAATAGCGTTAAGATTAAAGACTTACTTTCATCACTCTCTGGAAAGCTCTTAGGTAGCTGCTGTGTTAAACTCTGCTACTCACAGAGATGTCTGTGCTGTGTGCATGGTCTGAATAAACAACTTAAGTTTGCTGCTCTGTTTCAAGTAACAATTTTACCATTTGCTTTATTTAAGGTATTCATGGATTATGGTCTTTACATTTAAAAAGACAGTTTCTGGGTGTTTTTAAACATCTGCTGTATGTTTTGTTGGTGATTCTGGTAGCTGGAAGTTTGCAGTGTGTTCTGATTTCATATGTGTTTAACATCTGCCCTTCAGTCACTCAGTTCATATTATCCCTTCACCAAACCTCTTCATCCATGAAGCACTGCATAATCTCCTTTCTTTAAAATTCACAGTATTGTCATTCTTATGAATGCACCACCATAATCATGCTGTGAAAATCTCATATTCTCATAGTCGTACTTGTAGAAGTTCAGGGTCATTGTACATCCCAGTATTCATTAAGTCTGTCCAGTCTTTCATCAAGGATACTTAGAAAGGTTTTACTTCTGACTCTGGCCATTCCGAGGTCTGTACCATGCAGCAGCCACCCCTCTGGCCCTGCCCCTCAAATGTGGGGTGAATGAGAGGCCGGAAGACATACATAGTGTCAGTACACCAATCTACTGGGTGTCCTCAAAGGTTTCACATATCTCAGGGCTGAAATTAGGTGCCGCTGTCGAGGACTGTGCCACATCTATAGAGGTAACAGATAATAAGGAGTGGGTGTCTGACAGATGACCTGCATTAAAACTGTGTTGCAGCCGTACAGTCAGAAAATGACTGTGTATGATGGGTGTGGTGGGGGTTGAGCAGGGGTGGAGGAAATATTCATGACTCACTCAGTAAATGACTTCAAGGAAACCTTTTTGCACAGCGGCATTTATCAAGTGTTAATGAACAGCAGAAAGGGTACAAATGCAAATGAGGAGACTGGGAATGGAGAAAGAGAGACAGATGGAAAGATGGTGAGTAAGAGAGAGGGAGGGAAAGGGGGGGGGGGAGAGAAAACTATCATCACTGTGATGAATGAGGGTGGTGGCAGAAGACCCGCAGGCGATCACTCAGTCACTGAGACAGGCTTCTGTGGCCCTAACTTCATTATCATGACACAGTCACATCAACACACTCCTACAGATAAGAGCACGGGAGAACTCAGCTCTAGAAAGGATCAGTTAAACTGGTCGGGGTTCAGTGGTTTGTCACAGATAGAGAGGATGGCTCTGCTCTATTCAGGCTTTAGAAGCCTGTCAAAGCTTCTACTCTACTCTCTGAGAATTATGACAGTGTGAACTGGGTTACTGAGTTTTCAGTTTCCAAAATTATTAACCTACTTTGTCCTACAATTATATGAATATTTCTTTGTTTGGAAAACTGGGGGTATCTGAAATACTAACGTTAAATATACATAGGCCAAGAGATCTATAAGAAAGCTTAAGTCATGTGATATAGAAGAATTTCACAAAAAGTACACCCTTAACATATTCATAGGAATTAAGAGGGGGCTGTTAATCACATGAACTTGATTAACTGATTAACTGATATCAGCAAATGTGAGAACACCTATAAAGCAGACGTTCTGGCAGTTTTTTGATCTGGAATATTCAGGTGTATATTAACCCAATGACACAATATTTCCAGGAGTGAACATTCCTGCAAATTCATCTCAAGCTCAGACCGTGCATTGTTTAGAGAAATTTCAAAAATCCCAAGAGCTACATCTCAGCTACATCTTCAGTAAGCATGCTAAAGCTCATAGTTTAGGACACGAGACAAAGACTGACCAAGTATGGCTGGTTTGGTTGCCGGGTGAAAGCCCCTTCTCTCTACGAAGAGCCGCATGGCTTAAGTTTTCTAAAGTTACATCTGAATTACATTGACACAAGATTTTTGGAGCCATGCTCTTTGGACAGACAAGACCAAAGTAGAGATGTTTGGTCCTAATGCACAGCGCCATGATTGACATAAACTGAGCACAGCATATCAGCACAAACATCTCATGCCAGCAGTCAGGGACACTAGTGTATAGAATAGAATAGAATAGAATAGAATAGAATTCAACTTTATTGTCATTGCACATGCACAGGTACAGGGCAACGAAATGCAGTTTGCATCCATCCAGAAAGTGCTTTAGCCGTGATATAGATATATTACAATATATATTAGCAATAATATAGATAAGTAAGTATATTACAGAAATGGGTCTATTATGGTATGTTATAATGTACATGGTATGAAGTATGTTATGTACAGGCTGTAGTGAGTACAAGCTATGTACAGGCTATGAACAGGATATAAATATGAAATAAAAACTATACAGAAATGTGAACTATACAAGTTATAAACAGTTGTAGGATTAAAAATTATCGTATGTACAGAATGATATTTACACAGAACTATACAGTAGTGCAGTTAGGATAAGTGAGATATGTGGATAATTGTGATAGTGATAAAGTGCTAGTGGTTGTGGGTGTGTGTATGTTCAGTCCATGAGTTTAATGTGGGTCAGATGTCAGGAGGCAGAGTTCAGGAGTCTGACAGCTGTGGGGAAGAAGCTGTTCCGGTACCTGGTGGTCTTAGTCCGGAGGCTACTGTAGCGCCTCCCAGAGGGCAGGAGGGTGAAGAGTCCATGTGATGGGTGACTGGGGTCTCTGATGATTTTCCCAGCCCTTTTCAGACACCGCTTCCTGTAGATGTCCTTTATGGCAGGAAGTGGTGCTCCGGCGATGCGCTGGGCAGTTTTCACGACCCTCTGCAACGCCTTCCGGTCCCAGGCAGAGCAGTTCCTGTACCAGACTGTTATACAGTTGGTCAGGATGCTTTCGATGGTGCAGCGATAGAAGTTCACCAGGATGTCTGAGGACTTCCTCAGAGTCCTCAAGGAGAAGAGGCGCTGGTGAGCCTTCTTGACCAGCTTGGAGCAGTTGGTCGTCCAGGTGAGATCCTCGGAGATGTGGACTCCCAGGAACTTGAAGCTGCTCACACGCTCCACAGCCGTCCCCTTAATGTGGATGGGTGGATGTGGGTCAGCATTCCTCCTGTAGTCCACGATGAGCTCCTTAGTCTTCTCAGCGTTAAGCAGCAGGTTGTTTGTGTCGCACCACTCAGCCAGACGATCCACCTACTCCCTGTAGGCGGTCTCATCGTTGTCGCTGATGAGGCCAATCACCGTGGTGTCATCTGCAAACTTAATGATGGTGTTAGAACCATCAGCAGGTCTGCAGTCGTGGGTGAAGAGGGAGTAGAGGAAAGGGCTCATCACACAGCCTTGTGGTACACCGGTGTTCATTGTGATTGTAGATGAGCAGCGGTTATCCAGTCGGACATGTTGGGGGCGGTTGGTCAGGAAGTCCAGTAACCATTCTCAGATGAGGGAACTGATGCCCAGGTCTGTCAGTTTCCTGATGAGTTGTGAGGGGAGGATTGTATTGAACGCTGAACTGAAGTCTATAAACAGCATTCTGGTGTAGGTGTTGTTGTTGTCCAGGTGTGAGAGGACAGAGTGCAGTGCGATGGAGATTGCATCCTCTGTGCTCCTGTTCTGGCGGTATGCGAATTGGTGGGGGTCCAGGGTGGGGGGGGAGACAGGATTTGAAGTGTGCTAAGACCAGCTGCTCTAAGCACTTAGTGATGATGGGGGTGAGTGCTACTGGGCGGTAGTCATTGAGGCTAGATGGGTTGGAGTTTTTGGGTATCGGGACGATGGAGGTGGATTTGAAGCAGGCCGGTACCACAGCGTGGGCCAAGGACAGGTTGAATATGTCTGTCAAGACTCCTGCAAGCTCCTCAGAACACGCTCTGAGAACACGCCCGGGGATGCCATCAGGACCTGCAGCCTTGTGGACATTGCATGGGTGGTGAATCGGGTTTGTTTTGCAATCGCAGGATCTGGTTTTGCAATCACTTAGTCAACCATGTGTTCCGATGTATACCAAAGTGTTCTGAAGTCAAATGTGAAGCTGTCTATCTGACCGCTAGAGCTGGTCTGAAAGTGAGTTATGCAACAGAACAGTGATCTCAAGCACACTCAGCAAATCTACAACAGAATGGCTGAAAAAGAAAAAAAAATCAAGGTGTTGCAATAACCCAGTCCAAGTCCATACCTCAAACTAATTGAAATGCTGTGAGTGTATAAGAGTGTATACCCAAAAGCCCACAACACTGTAAGGAAGAGTGGCCCAAGATTCCTTCACAATGATGTAAGAGACAGATGAAGTCATACAGAAAACAATGTCTTGTTTTGCTCCTAAAAATAGGGTGCACTTAATTTTACTCAGGACTGGATGTCCTATAAAAACTTTCTTTTCCACATGATTATAGGTTGAATTTGTTTTCCACAATGAATTCCTTTTTGTAGAGACAAAGGGTTAAGTGTCAGTGTTTTTATACTATACTTAGAGAAGTGATTTATGTGGTCAATCTGTAACTATTTTGCTTAAAGATGATTGGATTTTGAAACAAAGTTACTACTCAGGATATATAGAAGGCATTTTAAACACCATTTTGCCATATAATCTCTGTGTAAAATTACTGGGGTATGTGAATAAATGGTAGCATATTTACATATCCATAATTCCGTTTTCATCAGGTGTCTAGCCATTTAATGACTGCAAGTACACAATGTTCTCTGCTCTGAGCTCCATTTTCTTCTCAAATTTACATATTTCTTGCTTGGCACGTAGTGCTGGTTATCCCAGTGACTTGGTGAGCTGCCTGGTTTTGTTCTACATCCACCAACCAAACGGACCGTTCAGCTCAACCGAAAGGACCACTCATTAGTGTTTACTTCTTGAGGCATGACTGGCACAGATGGACACTTTCTTCTGCAGCATGACAGGGTTGATGAGTGGAGATTCCTACAAAACACAGCTAACTGTAGCTGCTGTTTTAGATTTACTTTTTGTGTTTTTGCCCATTAAGGATTGTGGCTGAGATGGTCAAGTGCCTTTTGTTTCATGAGACTTAGGAGAAGGCAAACATCATTAGTGGGTAAGCCAATCCCAAACAATCAGGATGGATAAGTAGCACAAGAAAGGAAACACACAATGAACCAATCAAATTGCATTTGTGGTCTTTTTACATTACTTTACCACCCTGTTAAACTTCATATGAGAATCCTCATGCATGGTTCTATATAATTTTATTTTTGCTTTTAAATTAAACACAACATGCTTACACAAAATCAACCGAGAACAATTACCACATTTAGCATTTGTGAACTTATAAGCATGAAAAGAAAAAAAGAAAGGGAAAAAAAGAAGAAAAAATTATAGCAATATTAACTAAATAAAGAGTAAAATAAAGTAAGAAAATTCACGCGGAGTGTGAGGCATGAATTATGATCAGTTAATTTTTAAGAATTCTAGAAATGGTTGCCAAATCATACAAAAACTCGCCAGTTTCATGCATGGTTCTTTGTGGTTGATTTGTAATTGACAGGTTCTAAAAAATTTGCTCCAATTAAACTGATTTGTGTTTTGTTTCCAAAGCTGCTCTCTGCCCACATTTTTCTTTAAATTATGGCAGACAACATGACTTTGCAGTTTCATATTGCTCAGAAAAAAAGCTGGGATCCAGTTTGCAGGGTACAGGGATACTTTGTATTTGTTATTGGCCATGAGACCGCTCCATATTCCATATCAACCCATGCAGAACAGTTTCACTTGGCGTCCTTCAAAGAATCTAGTGCCAGCAAACAAGCCCTTATGCCTTGAACCATGGTATTTATCATAATTGGAATTCATATCCAATTTTGTACCAGTTGTTTCATCTTTGTCAATTTTGTCCCTGGGTTAATTTTGCCTTACATTGATTCCCATCCTCCTGGGCGATTTGCAGCAATCTGTGTCTGATTACACCCTGTGTGATTGATGAGGTGCTGTGGCCTCCTATGCCTTTGGTCTTGCAGTGTAACCGACACAGGTGCTACCGCATTATGTAAAGACACCGCACAGCGTTTAAAATGGTGACCACTTGTCTGAGCATCATTATAAATTCAAAAGCTTTACGTGGCTTGTGAAGTGTGCTCAGTGTGACCAACAGGGATGGCTTGGCGAAGCTTTAATCAATGGAAACTGCAATCTTGCTAATGCTTTGTGTTTTTTTATGGAAACAGAACACACATAAATGTGATGAGTGGAATAGTTTCCATGGTGGATAGCAAAGCTGTGAATTGTGATCCCAAAGATGCATTTTATCGTTAATTGAAATGTGGGAGGTGGGAATATAAAAGGTCCATATCAAATATTTATGCCGTGAATTAGCCTCTTTTCAAATGTGAATGAGATCATTACATAAAATATGCATGAGAGGATAGGTCATTAGGAAGCAACTTAGACCATTTTTAGCATACTAGGAGAATACAGTGAAACAGAGATGCTCAGAGCAAATCATTACTGGAAACAAATTGTAGTGAACATAGGAAGATACCATCGATTCATTAAAGTTTAACATGTAATATGTGTATGTATTTATTGAAACTGTATTCTGCTGTTATTTAATCTTTGACACAAAGCCCGTGAGATTTCATTCACACCCACCTACCAAATGACAGTAGGTACTAATACCAGATAAGTGCTCCTCAAACGATGGACATCTGAGGAAAGTAAGAAAAAGGTCATCTCAGAAAATGTACTTCTCATGAAGCCAATATTCCACTGATACCACACAGCTGACTGTCAGGGGAAGAAAATGTGTCACTGGTGTTTAGAGCAGGTGATTTTTCTAATTGTTTAGAATATTCAAGCAACTCAAGTACAAGCCCGATTATGAAAAGTAAAGGCAGAATGCAATGATTCATGAATCACACATTGTTATATGAGGTGATGGCATATTCACATGACATTAAAATTACAGATGCCAATTTAGCATTTTTTTAAATAGTACTGCTCCTGAATTTGATCTATCTGATGCAAAAAGGGCTGTTGATTAAAAAAAAGGCAAAATTACATTAATCATTGAGTTTCGATTGTCTCTTTTTTATGGTGGAGGTGGAGTCATGAACATTGACCTTAACTGAGACATGTGAGGCCTGCAGTTCTCTGGATGTTGTTCTGGGGTCTTTTGTGACCTCTTAGACGAGTTGTTGCTGCGCTCTTGGGGTAATTCCAGACAACTCCTGGGAAGGGCCATGTAGGTTAATTGTGAACACCTTAGTTTATTTTACATATATTTTTTGTGTTTACACACACACACACACACACACACACACACACACACATATATATATATATATATATATATTAAAAAAAAAACACCCAGCACGCCCCTGCGGGCGGTTTATCCTTCAAGCTCGGGTCCTCTACCAGAGGCTTGGGAGCTTGAGGTCCCATGCAGTATCTTAGCTGTTCTCAGGACTGCGCTCTTCTGGACAGAGATCTCCGATGTTGTTCCCGGGATCTGCTGGAGCCACTTGCCTAGCTTGGGAGTCACCGCACCTAGTGCTCCGATTACCACGGGGACCACCGTTACCTTCACCCTCCACATCCTCTTGAGCTCTTCTCTGAGCCCTTGGTATTTCTCCAGCTTCTCGTGTTCCTTCTTCCTGATATTGCTGTCATTCGGACCATATATATATATATATATATATATATATATATATATATATATATATATATATATATATATATATATATATGATTGACTGAAAGGCTGTCTGCCATCCCTAAGGCCATGCCACCAGCTGGGCTTTAAAACAGTAAACAAGTTCACTATGCTAAAACTGACTAAATTCTGTAGAGAATTTAGTCAGGTGCTTCTAGGTATTCTGCAAGCAAGACATAAAAACAATGACTGCTCAGCTGGCTTTAAGGTCACAACAGCAACCCCAAGAGGCCCGAGGCACTCTGATGTGAGTTGAAAGTCCTTTATTAAAGCACGAGGGACCAATGTCTTTCAGTTGCCCTGACAAAGAGCCTCCTGAGTCCCAATACAGTGGTTCCTCAAACTTCAATAAAAGCCTATTACAGAGCAGTGCCACAGATCTCTTGGGATTTCCAACCACAGGGTCAGGGGCTAAATGTAAGTTGAGCAGGGTTTATCTCTATAATCCTGCTCTTGGTTTCCATCCTGTGGTGTACCCAGACAATTTTGTAATAAAATGAAAGGTATTAACTATGGAGTTAATCTCATATGTATAACATGGGTCTGCAGATCTGCTAACAATGATGATAGAGGACTCTTAAATCAAGGTGATCCTCTCTGGCTCACGGACACTTGTGCAGTAACTGTGGGTTGAGGGTGACGTGACCTCACTGAGTAATGCCCTGGTGTCATGTCCTACATCGTGAGGTTAAGGTTCTTAAAGTCAGCTTTTCTTCATGCAATTAATAATAAACTGTTTTTATTTAATCTACACATTCACTACATTTAACCTTAATGAAAACACTTCATGTGATGTTTTCTGTTAAAGGGAAAATTCAGCTCAAAGCTTGATTATGATGTTAGAAAATCATTACTTTGATGGGCCTTAAGTGGATGTTTTGCACTTCTGCTTATTTTCTGTCATATATAACAACAATTAGATGATGGTAGATGTTAATACTAAACAAGGGCATTTAAAAAACATTTTAAAAGCATTTTTTTAAATATATGAAAAATCAATATCAACATATGAGAAATTAAATTTAGAAAAATAACTCTAAACTAACGTTGGCCTGAACAGACCAGAATGTAATGCACCACCAACATGTTGATGTACTGTTGTTGGTGAGCATGTTAAAATAACTGTTGTGTTTTTAGGCAGTTACAAAAAATTCTCACTCTCCACTTCCAAATTGACATCCCTCACATGACTACACTACTGTAACCCACTCACTCTATTCATGCAAAAGCAATCACCACATTTCCCAGCTTTAGTTAATTCAAAGTGCCACTACCAGAAATCTCACCATCTCTAATGAAGGATTAGATTCTACATCACCAATTCCAATTTCATTACACCACAGACCAAGGTATTTTAGAGTAGATTTTAAGATTCCAGTTATTGCTTTATAAGGTCCAGATGGGACAGGTCTCAGAGCAGATCCATTAATGTTTAATCCCATGTGTGGCTAAGTGTAGGCTGAGATCCTCAGGTAGGTCTTGTGAGAGGTTCCGAGATCTAAACTTAACAGCAGAGATGATCCTTCCTTAAGAATTCTCTGTCTCATTTGCTTTTCAAAAAAATCTTTGCCATAATTCTTGGCAGTATATGTGTACCAGTTCATTCTATATTTGCAGTTCTTACTGACCGCACATACAGACTGAACAAACAGCAAATCACATAACCGTCAGACAGCATTTAGAGTAACTGATGGAAAACTGGAATTGTTTCCAAAAAAACGATGAACTTATCAACCTCACTCCCCCGCTTTGTTTATAAAAAACATTTTTTACTTTCTTCCCACTGTCCAAAACTAAATCTGCTGAAGCTTTTTTAATGTATTCTGTTGCTCAACTATATGGTTATTATGCTTTGACTTTTTTTCATCAATTGTAATATTTTACCTGATTAAGCCTTTAATTTCTTTATTGACATATTTTCTCTCTCAATATGGATGCAAAAAGACCACCGCCTTCTGATATAGTTTATTATATTTTTCATTTTACGTTCATGTTAATGGTAGTAAATATTATTGTTTGCCTTGTTGTTGGTACCACAGGAAGTACTCTATTTTCAGAGTGTCCGCACTGCAGAACGGTCATTGCTGCGTTTTTTCTTCAGTTTCTACTACTGCGTAGTCATTATTTCAGATCAAGAAAACTCTGAGTGACATAGGTGTACTGTGACTGGTGAAACACACCTGCAGTACTGGTAACCACAGTAAGAAAGATTTAAAGAATGGTACATAAAACAACTTTATGAGACCTGGGAAAAGCTCCAACCCTCGGCACCTTAAGGCAAGTAAGCTTACAGTCAAGACCAAGATTATGTGAAATGTGATTGAGCAAATCAATGCTCTGTCATGGTGTTCTAGGTGGTATTTTGGTTCTTGGGGAGTGCACAGTTAGAGGTGAAACCTTGGCTCATGTATGCCTATAAGTTTCCATTTTGTATTATAACCTTAATAGCTAATTTGTGATGCACATATAATGTGAATATCCTGAGTTACACGCTGGAGAGATTACATCTCTCGGCTGGCCTGGGAACGCCTTGGTGTCCCCCCGGACAAGCTAAAGGAGGTGGCTGGGGAAAAGGAGATCTGGGCTTCACTGCTTAGGCTGCTGCCCCGGCGACCCAGCCCCAGGTAAGCAGAAGAAGATGGATGGATGGATGGCTATGACTCATTTCTTTATATGCAATGCTAATAAATATATATTAGCATGTGTTTGCTAACTTGTTATGAGGAATAATGCTAGTTCACTCAATGTTATGTTTGACTTAGACTACTTTGAGATTGACACTGAAACTCCATCTCAACTAATAAATTATGTATGCTCAGTGAATGGGAAGATAATGATCTGGTTTTGTTGTGTTTATTTAGTTTTACAAACAAGAGAAAAGGAGCAAAATGCATAAAGGATACTGTGTATAGAAAACTTAAAATAACTTGCCATTGTTAACTGCAGATGCAGACCAAAGTAAAGAAGAATCTGTTTAAAGGCATTCTCTTCTTCTCATTCTGTTCACTGTCTGTCTAACTTGATTTAAGTCAAGTCTACATCTAGTGAGGGCAGAACAGGTAAACATGGTTCAATCCCAACCTTTTGAGACATATAGCTGCCATTAAAATCAAAATTACTATATTTTGTTTTAGAGTTTAAGCACATTATATGTTTGCTATGTTCTGTTGCGAGTAAATAATGGGTTTGAATATGAGTTTGTGAATCAGAATTGGGTTCATGTTGGCCTAGTATGTGGGACTGTTATAATGGATTCAGTAACTGACTGTGGGTATTTCCTGGAAGCAGTGTGTACCAGTGCAGACAAGTACATAACAAGCACAGTAAAGTCACAGTAGGAAAGATTTCTTTTTGCTGCACATAAAACACAAACAAGGTTTTTTTATTTATTTAAACCCAACAGCTACAAACACACAAGACATCCACTTCCTTTTGGGGTGATGTTGTGATAATCAAGACGTGAACGCCTATACGTAAATATAACTCTCTGAGTCTAATCCATTAAAGGTTTAGGGTTAACTCTGACATTGTATGCCTTGGAGAAAAAAAACCTTGATTGCCAAGACTTGAAAGGAAAAAAAAGCCAAAAATCACATACTCTGATGGCATAGGGTTAGGGAGGGCTTTGGGTGATTGTTGTAATCATAAATCAGTGTCTAGTTTAAACCTTGGTACACACAACTGAGGAACTGCAAGAATTTTTTCATGTTTCATTTTAACAAGAACATATTCACAAACACATTCAGACTCTGCAAGCATATTATGTCCTGCTATGCACTCCGTCTGCACCAGAACATGGCCGTGCGTCACTGGATAGCTTTCTGATGGCTCAGTTTGCTAAAAAAAAACTGTTTGTTTGGTAAAAAAACACAAAAACCAGACCCGCATGGCCATTAACATCCTCTAACAGCAGTTAACAGAAAGTCCATCTACCCAGTCTTATCCTCTTATACTCCCATCAGAACCGAAAAAGAATAAATCATTAATAAATGACTCTTTTTCAAAGTATCAAAAATCAGACCTGCAGTTTTTTCGACACCTGTGTGACACATGAACAAACAAATAACAAAACACTCTGTGCTGATTTGATTGTTTGGAGGAAAATCTTACATGCTCTTTTGTAATTACATACGACTGTTACAATTACTCAAAACTCAAATTGCTTGCAAATTTAGATTTGGCTGATTTTTGAAATTACTCTGTAAAAAAACAATAGAGTGATTTTTTAATGATTTTTATTTAATGTCATGTATTAAGACTGAATGGGAATGTTACATTTTTTAGTAATTTCTTTTCCTAAGCAAAACGATGGTCAACAAATCACAATCATTTGTCAAGGGACTGGTACTTTCTAAGACAGCAAACATCTGTGTGAACAGATATAGAAGAGTGTGAATGTTCTATGCACATTCTATTTAAGATGCACTTTTCAGTTCTGGCATCAAACTGCATCATGCTTGGCAGGATGTGAACAGTAAGGCAGCTCCAATAGCTGTCATGTATCATAATAAAGTGTTATGTATCCAAGAAGCGTGCAAGATGAACTGAAGACAAATTTATATAAGCACCATTTCAGATCCATTAACAGATGTTGAAAAAATGTAATTGTATCCATCTAAACAAAATGTAAGTAGCAATTTATATGTAAGCTGTGCTTCTGACATTTTTATTTGCTGTTACAGTAACTAGTCTAACAATGTCAATATGTGGTCTACAGACATAGCCTCTATAGTAAAGGCAACTGAATTTATACAAATATTTTTGTTTTTAAAGCAAAAGGATACAGTAGCCATATAATTTCCATTAAATACAATCACATTTGACCCTAAACACCCTGCCACACACCCCTTCAAATAGTTGCGGGTTCCTGTTAAAAGTTAGCTTTTCCTTCCCGCTGTTACCAAGTGCTTGCTCAAAAGTCTGGTTTTTAGGGTTTTCTCTCTGTTATTGAAGAGTCCTAAAATACAAAGTGCCTTGAAGAAACTGTTGTTCTGATCTGGTGCAATTCAAATGACATTTAATTGAATTAATCAGTTCAATGTATCATTGTTTGTCATTATTGTATGTATAAGCGTGAGTGCGTAGATATAAACGAATGTCTTGTCTATTCAGTCCTGCCTTTAAAGAAGTCTTGACAAGTTGTAAAAGTAACAATACTTTTACAAAATATGTGTTTGTTGATTTTACGTATATTACCTCAAATAACTTTTATTTTGCTGTATGTTAAGTATTACTGCATAAAAAACCTCTTGGAACTCGTAATCACTGACAGGTAGTGAAAAAATGTGGAAAGCAGACATGGCTAGTGCACTGCTCCCCTCCAACATAAAAGTTTTAACTTACTGCTGAAATGAATACAGTATGTTTCAAAATTTGCAACTTTGAATCCAGATGGTCTCTGTGTCCAGTTTTTTTATTGCACTCTTCAGAGTTTTAGAACCAGTTAGCATATAGTTGGTGAGTGTTTACAGACAAGTCTGTGTTATACATACAAATTACTGGTGACAAATGGAATCATCTAGCAACCAAAGCAAGTGAAAGAAGATTTCTAGTGTACTGTATACCTGCAAGCTATCTCCTGCAACCACTCACATACCAGTAGGGGAATGCACATTGCTGCCTAGCGACTAGTGGAAATTAAGGATTGCTGGATGATTGAGTTAGACACGTTAGTGTAAAACCCCAGCTTCGTGAAATTCTAAAGTTTTCTTCGTGAGTTTGTTTCTGGTTGTGACCTTCTTCTCTTTGTGAATAGATTCCCCAGACCCGTCCTGTAACCCTGACCTTTTGGAACCCTGAGCGTGTGCTTAAGTGGCATATGTAAGGATTTCCCCCAGTGGAGTGTATTTTGGAGTACGAGTGTGAAGAACCCATACCCTTCCCCGGACCCACCTTTGGACCCCCTTGAACCCCGACTTCCCCCCACCTGTATATACTCTACACCTGGTGTTTTTGTGAATAAAGAGTCCCACCCGCCCACTGTGACAACAATATCGGACAGCAAAATGCTAAAGATACTGAAGTGAAATGAGAGCAAATAAATTAGTTAAATGGATAAATACACTTTTATGTTTTTAAATTTTTCTTTCCATTGTTATTTAATAATGAATTCCAGGTAGGTAAATTTAGAGATGTATTTACTTTTGTGTTTAACAATGTTCGGCAACAGTTGTGGTGCTGAATGTTGATAAAAATTCTGAAAACTTTTTTGTGTCAAATTGTTACCCAGATTTACTTTGGCTTGTCCACAGACCTTCATCCCTATGCAGTGATGTGTGAGCTGTATGCGGGTCTACAATGCATACCCACTTCTAGAAAGGGATTTTCACCAAATGAATAATAGTTGTCACATCTCTGCATCATTGCATATCTTCCAGAATAACGCTGCAGTCAGTCATGTTACAGTGTAGCATGTAATTTTTCTGTGCATAGAGGCTTGTCTTCCCCAGCTTTATCCTACCAAGCAACATTAAGCATAAAATGCACCAGTGTGAGGAAAAGTGCAGCATTAATGTCCTTTCCCTCGTCATCATGTATTCGACAAGCTTCACAGCTCAGACAAATACAAACATGAAGTGAGTAGAACAGCACACACAGTCAGAAAGAAAGTCTTCCGTCTCCTACGCTAGTCGTTGTTGCCAGCAAGTATTAGAGTCAGAAAGTAGGAACACTACAGTTTTGCACCTTCTTCATTCAGAAAATTTCAGCAGACAAATAAATGTGGAGGCAAAGCTACAGCGCTTGGATGTTGAACTCTTTTTTCATTGTTTTATATAATCTTGTATCAGTGTTATCTATAAGAGTTCACAAAGTACACTCACTTGTATGCACCCTTTGCTTCTAACGAAAAGAAGTCTAAATGTAAAGGAGGAAAAAGTCAGATTGAAGAATCTAATAAGAAAACACAATGGCAGCAGACAGGAAAACACACTAGCATTTCATTCAGCTGTAGTATGAAACAAGTCTTAATGCACACCGTCACACCTAAAAAATCTGATACACCTAATTGATATAGATTTCACACAACTGGCTGCTGAGGCGGAACAGTCAAAGATCATCATCGTCTGCCCAATGCTGCAGCCACCTCTGTAATGTGTTTTCAACCGATCCTCATTCTGCTGAGGTTACGACCATGAAAGGACCCTTGAGTCAGACCCTGACCCACTGGGTCCACAGCTGAATGACTACGCATCCCTGAGGCGTGTGACTTGAATTCTGATCAGGAACAGCCTAACCTTCACTGCCATCCAAAAGTACAAAAGAGCCAGTCAGCCAACAAGATGCACAAAAGCAAGGTACTGAAGAAGGCTTTCCTGGTTTCTGGAAACTCAAGTGCATTTTAAGCATAAAACCAAGACATAAATTTAGCACTCGAGTCAAGGTCCTGCATGGATAGTACTTCTAATGATCCAGTGAAGGATGTGCAGAACGTCTGTGACTCAGTTCTATTACTTTCAGTTTAAGGGCTAGGTATGGAAGCTAATATTCATATTCTACTCCACTAGGCTTATTTTTCCCTTGTTGGATTTTAAATATAGACTTTCATCCAAAGCATAAAATTAGCTTGTAAAATATTATTCATTGCTCAAGATTAAACAATCACAAAAGATTTTGAATGCAATACTTATTACTGCAGAGCATTTTCTGATTGAAAGACCTCAAAGGAACCTAACATATGGCACAATGGCACAATTTTAGCAAAGTTGTGGTGTTTTACACCAAAAAAAAAAAAAAAAAAAAAAATCTAATCACTCACACATTGTGCCTTTGGATTCAGGTTTCTCCCCTAAAGTAATAATAGTAAACTAATTAAACTAGTAAAACTAAGAATTAAAAACATGAGTACCAGTGACATGATCCTGGGTCTCTAGCCTAGTTTATTCATTGTATATAGTTACCCTTCTTATGTACTCCTTGCACTGGCAGCAGCAGCATCCCAGCACCCAAGCCAGCTTCTCACCAGTCTCCTCAAACTGGGTCAACTGACCAATGCTGCCAGTTGACCTGGGTCAGCCAATGCCGACAGCTTCAGAGACTGTGAGCCCTGCACCTATCAAGCGCCAAGAGTAAGGGTGTCCCAGGTCCAGCCTGTCCCTTGACCTGTTCCTGATCCATGAGTGAAGGGCAGGGCAGGAATGTAATCTGCCATACCTGGCATTTTGCTGGTGGGCCGATGAACTTTTGGGCCAATGTGCCGGCTTGAAGGGCTGCTGTGCACAGGCTGTGCATGCACTGACAGCAGCCCATTCACTCATTTTCATTACTGAAGCTGGATTGCAAAATCAAAGCTCATAATGCAACCCACCTATCCCCTACCTTCGATCTGTGCCTGTAGACACACCTTGTAGAAAAGTATGGAAGAGGCAGCAAAAAGGTGGAGTTGAAAAGCTGAAAGAAAACAATAAAAAGAAACAAAGAATAGACACAGCAAAATGTTTCAAATTTTTTGTCACACTCCAGCCTTGGTGAAGAGGGCCAGGCGAGGTGAAGAGGTGTGCCTGGCGTAGCACCAGCCTGTTCAATCTGAGTAACCAGTGCACCCAGGGCATTCGCTAGGAGGTATTTAGTGAGGCGTCATATACATGTATATACGTATTTCACACTTGCAATGATCTGCAACCACTTGCAAACATTTTCCCCTAGTGACCACTGGTTACCAGGTAGCCAGTGACCGGTTTCTAGGCCTGTATGACTGAGACCTTGTAAGTTGAAGGTTCTGGGTGACTGTACTTTTGTAGGGGAGGGGTTTTTTTTTTTCATTTTTTTTTGTCTGTTACACAATCTATGATTACAATACCACTTGCCAGTCATGTTAAAGAAAAAGAAGCCATCACTGGCCAAATCTTTTGGCATCAACCACTGAAGGATGTATACAAAACAGGCACCAGTCAGCTAGGATTTGTTGTTAGCATACCACTGGCTCCAGACCTCTTGCTGTGTTTCTGCTTTCTTGTGGACTGTTTATTTTTGTACTGTCAAAAAACTTTTACTGTGGGCTGGTGGTATAACTTGCTAGTTTGAGCAGCCAACCTATATGCTGTAAAGCTAATGCAGAGGCCTTGGTTCAAATCTGCCCCAAGGCCATTTTCTGCATGTTTCCCCCTGTTCTCTCTCATAGCTTTCCTGCCTTCCTGCCACTGTTCTATTTCAGTAAAGGGTAAAAATCCCCCCAAAGATTTTATTTTGTCTACTCCTTATCACTTTCCCTTGACCTTGCTAGTAAATGTCATAAACTCAAACAAAGATGTGAACAAGAACTCATGCAGACTTAGAAAAAGAGGCCTGCTGTGCTTTCTGACCACACTCCTACTTGCTCAACTTACTCAACAGTGATGGGGAAAGAGATGATGATCAGATATCTGTTGGTTTATTTTAGTCTTTTTTTCCCCCAAGCAAATCTGTTTGGCTGAGATTAAAGTTAAGTCTCACTGGAGCACCATCAGTTTATTATTGAAATGAATCAGTTGAGCTTTTTTGATGTTCAGATGTGTTGTGCTTGTTTATTTTCTATCAAAATTTACATTCAGGAAGGAAAATTAGAGCATTTTTACCAACAGAAGAAACATCTGGACTAACATGTTGATGCTGTTTGTGGATATCTTGAGGAGTGTCATCATCCTGCTCCAGAAATGATCAAATTAGCTTCTTTTAATAGATAATTGATTGCATTCTAAACACCATCTGTCTGTTATAAGTTTTGAAAGTCTACTAGAGTTAAACATAATAGATAAAAAATTAACATTTGATCTGTGTTTTCTCTTCATTGGTCAGTGAAATCAGTCCAGTGTCTATAATCTTTCAAAATAATTTCACATGTCCTTTTATGGCACAGCAAATTGCTGGACTAATTATAACATTATATTTATATATATAATAAAATAACATAAGCTAATGTTTCACCGTGAGCTGTGTCCTTGTTTTAAAATCAGGGCTCTTAAGTGTACTTGACAAGTAGGAACTATTGAGTATGCAAGTACAAATTCTCTGTACCTTTAGTGAGAAATGCCAACTCAAATCAAAGATCAAAGGAATCGTTTTGACTAGATCAGCATCAGGTGATTGAGCGGGGAGGTTGACAGATAGAATAAATTTATCATAGACTGAGCCATAGAAAACATGAAATAATTTATTAAATAGTCAAATCAATGTAAGCACACAAAACAAAAGAGAAGCAAAAAGATGTAATTTTAGCTACAAACTATTCGTTCTTAGATTAAACACTGGTTTCCCTGCTGTTGTGGGGTCATTTTTCTATTTGGAAATGAAAGCTAATAGCCACAGAGTATATAAAATATGGACACTGTTGCTGTGACACTATCCACTGATATGAGAAGTGTTGCTCTTAAGCATTCAGAGATGAGTGTTTTTGTCATAACCAGCTTGATGTTTTGATGAGTGAGGGGTGAAATTGATTGACCTGCATGCTTATTGTCTAACGCCCCCTAACTGATTCGGTCAGAAGTCATTAACCAGTAAGTATAACCTTCTTTTAACACAAAGTTTACAAAATAGAATTAATATTGTATTCATTAATATAAATATTATATACCAGAAGTGCACGATATGGACCCTTGCTAGTGCTGGCTAATTTTAGCCATAGCCTCATATTGTGCCACTTTAACTTTTACTGTACTGTTTTGCATTTTTTTGGATCCTTTGCAGTTCCATTCCCAATTCACCTTTTTTCTTCCATTCAATGCATAATAACATTTTAAAAACTGTATAATAGTAAATAGTTTTAATAGGAAAAAGAGGAATTTTTCCACACCTGGAGAACCCAAAAATTAATGTGGACGTGTAATCAGGGGCAGGGACATGAATTTTCTTTATAGGGGTAACCATATGGGGGCCACTAAAAACAGAATTTCCAATTTTATTATGCTGTTGTCAAATATAGGTTATTTGAAAAATATGTCAGAAATAAAATAATTATATGCCTAGTTAATTTCCTGCTATTAAAGTTTATATCACTGAAAAGAGGTACATATGAAAAACAAAGAATTTGAAATCCTGGAGCCCTGAGATGCACCAATGATCTGTCCAGGGATCATTGGTTACAGTTCAGTATTTTCTGAACATGGATCTTTAGTTTAGAGACAGTTCAGCTAAAATAGACTTGTGTTTGGGAAAACTGCTGTGTGGCAATCTGCAAAATGTTTTAAACTTTTTAAACACCTCAGTTTAATAAGCAGCCAGGCTGCTTAAAAACAAGACGGACTGGCAACGAAATCGTCAGCAGGTGTCATCTTAGGTAATTAGGAGTCCAATTTTAAACGAACAGAATGCCTCCCTTCATGTTGTTTTTGGTGAATTGAAGAGTAGGCTCCATCAGAGGGCTTCCAGAAAAAAGAAAAAGACCCAGGAGAAAGTGATAAAGCACTGGCAAGGGAACAGCAGCCTGACACTGTAGCACAAAAACATGTAGAGTGGGGAGGGTCAGGCGCTTTCACTGACAGGGTACTCACATCTGCCAGCCCTCACAACTATATTGCAGTGAGCAACAACGACTTTTGAAAAGGGGATTTACTTTGAATATGTGGGTATTCACAGGTGTTATTCTGTCATTTCTGAAAGCTCAGGCAGAATTAAATGAAAAAGCAAAAAAAGGAAAAATACATTTCATCCATTTGCTAGTCCTGCAGAGCTCTGAGTCTAAGAAGATTTTCAGAAGCTCCTCTAATCATTTGGTGCAGGATGTGGACAAAGCTTGGAAACAACCCAAAACCAAATGTGTTCAGTAAACAGGAAGGGAATGAAATGACAGTGTTGTTTTTACGCAGGGCTCCCTGTTGTGAAATTGATTTTGTAATCAATCCTGTTTATTAGAATGCTAAAAACATGTCATCAGGATATTGGGACTGTAATTAAAGACCAATGGGGATCTTTAGCTTGCTCGAGGGCACTTCCTGTTACACTAACTTGACACGAATTTGACTGAAAATGCAAACTACGCAATTAAAGAGGAATAAATAAATATAATCTAAGAACACAAAAATATAGATAGTTTAACTTCAAGAATGTGATTTTTCCCGTTTTTTGTAAAAGAGAAGTACTTCTGTGCAAACTTTTTCTTTTAACAATTAAAAAAAAAATATTATTATTAAGATGCAAACTTGCATTCCTGAAAAGGATTGGGGATAAAAACATTCATTTCATTTGTTGTTTTCCTAATAAATAACAGTGTAATTTTTTTTTTGTTTAAGCAAGTTTTTGACAGATAATAAATTTGTTAAGCAAATTAGATTATTTTTTTCTGTAAATGTCACATTGTTACATTGCAGCTTACTAAAACAATTGAAACAAAGAGCCAGAGTCTATTTACCAAAGCTGTAGCACCTAGCCACTTTGCAGACTGACTTCAAAAGCAAAAGTAAGTTTAAAAAAAGGACATTTGGTCAACTCTAGGCTAATTTAAATAATTGAATCGGACCTCTCAAACATATCCCCTAGGAAAACCAGGAAGACACTTTGGCCAAAATCCCACCTCATCATCACTGTTAATTTGTAGCATTTGAAAGAGTCTGTTTAATTGGCACTCCAGGGCAAAGAGGTAACAATAAATAAATCTGTAAGTAGTTGGTTTCTCATGTAAGTGATAGCTCATTAACAAACAACACTAGACTCCATAATTTGCCTTGATGTCTTACACTGTTTGTGATCAGGTCATGAGCAGTGAATTGATGAGAAGTCTTGAAGGATAGGATGAGTTTTGGAGGTTCTCTTTCATAACAGAGCTGACCAACTTTGAAGTAAGACTTTTAACAGAAAGCCCTGAGGCTTGAACTTGTTCATTAAAGGTAAGGGACATCTATTTTTAATGTTATCAGAACTCTGTCAACAAAAGAACTCTTTTGATGTACATTAAAGCACCAGAGTCTTGAGCCTCAAAATATAAATGAGTTAGGAAAGCCTGACTTTGTTGGGTTACATCATCACTGATGAAAGTCATGTGGTCAGTTCATTCTCTGTTAGCTTTTTTCTGTTTTTGATAAAAGTTAAGATGATGTGAATGCTACTGGCCAAAGAGGTTATTCATTGCAACACTAGTTAGTTGAAAAATATTGCAGTAAAGATGGCTTATTATTCCCATCCGAATTATTGATCATATTTTAGACACCCTGGGGTTTCCACTTGGACTGATAAAGTCAGTCCACAATTTTACACCTTTTAGCATAATTCGTTGAAAAATTTGCAGTAAGTCCTCATAACAGTTATAAAGTTTGATTCAGAAATTTAAGGCACTTTAGGTGAAACTACAACTTTGCCATTCTCCTTGCTTACTATCACGCTGGTATTATGATTAGGTTTATGACTAAATACATGGAAAAATGAAATCAGCTCAGCTGTCCTTTGTGAGTTTGCTAATGAGCTGCTAATGATGAATATGAAACATCAGCATTGTGAAAATATTACATCCTGATTGTTAGAGGTGCCACTGTCCTTCAGGTCAGTCTCACACTTGTGAATGCATAACTGTAAGGAGTTATGGTACTGCCTCCATGGGTATAAGGACGGTGACTACAGTGGAAAGGAGATTGAGGAAAGTTGATTCTGTAGTTGGTACTCAAAATTTTCCCACCTTTCCATGTGTTTTATTGGCTTGAGATCTGCACAGTACCCATGGAAACTGTAGGTAGAGGAACATTGCTAAAACTTATTTCACAAGTGTTTTAGTTCCTTGAACTGCACATGCTATGATGGACATGTCAGTTGAGAAAAACAATCAGACACAATTTCAAAATCTGGTTTCCCAGTGTGAATACAAATTATGAGCCAGCACTAATTAGTAGCACTTGCCATGTTGGCTAAATAATCTATCCATTCATTTCTACCACTGCAGTGTAAGAAGAGATGGCATGATCTTTCTCTTCCCAGCCACCTCCTCTGGCTCTGCTCTGCTGGTGAGACAACAAGAATTTCTGGAGCCAGGAATCTCTCCAGAGTGTTTGCTACATGCTCTTCTGAGTTCAGGCATGCCCCCAAAAAACTCATCTATGAGGTGTCCATGTCAATCAGATGCCTGTACCAACTCGCTGGCTCCTTTTGATGTGGATGAGCAGCAGCCCCTATTCAGCATCTGTATTACTGCAAACATGCTACCAATCCATAAGCCAGTCTCCTGCCTCACTTTTCCCTTAACAAGAACTGAAGATACTTGTGCTTCTCAGTTTGAAACAGCAGCACATCACTAACCTGAAAATGGCAGCCCACCCTTTCTCGCTTAAGAACCATGGCCTCAGATTTGTAGAGGCACTAACTCTCTGCTGCAACACGACTGGAGATTTGATGAAGACAAGATCCACCAAACCTGACACATCTTGCCATTTCTATAATATTAATATACACCTGGTAAGTCAACATTTGATAACTGTATGTTTAAACATATTAAACCATTGTTTAAGTTCAAGGGTCGCTTAAGTGTAAGACTGAATCCTGAGACACAGAAATGGGTTCCTATAAGTCAAAGTCTGTAAGTATTTTGCATAATAAAAAAAATAACAATAACTGAAAATCTGAAACATGAAATGTGACACATTCTGTCAAAACACTCAAGGATGCCATCTAAGAAATCATCTTTACACTCAGTCACGCCTTTCTCCCTATTATACATGACCTGCATAACATTTCTAAAAAGCTGGACTTGACAGCTTGAACAGAGCTGTTTTTCTTCAGATCACCACCTCAGCAGTATTTTCTTGCTGTATTTATGAAACCCTTTTTTTCATGTCATGACATTTGCTGATTTTTCTTTTCATTTGTGTTTAATTCATCCTTGTCATTTAAGGAACCAGGCTAATAATTTATTTCCCTCTGTGCTCTATGCGTGACATTTTAGGTCCTTTTGAGAGCTTCGACAAAACTAAATTACATAATTTTTTTTCTGAAATATGCCTTTTGAATAGCACAGCAAAAAGACTCTGTGATGGACAAAAGAAAAGAAGCACAGCATTCTCTGCGTTCAGGGCAGAAGCGAGGATATTCCTTTGTGCCTGCCTTTATTACAGAGAAGATGAGCCTAAGTCTGGCAGACAGTGTGGTAGCGGCAAGGTTATATAGAGGTTCCCCCTGAAAATGTTCGCTCAGATACAATTTTTAAAGCCTCTCCTGTAACTAATCCATGAAATAAGCAAGATTTGGACAATCTCCTGACTGAGAGGCATGGGAAGGTTTGAGCGGATATGCGTGTGCTTTTCTGTGTGTGACTGAACACAACTTTAGGTTGGAAGAAGGAAGAAAGAGAGAGAGCGAGCAGATTTTCTCACATTCAACACATTTACTGGATGTTCTCCAGGTCTCAGCAGCAAACAAGTAGGTATGTGTGTAAGTTATTTTCCTCTCACAGACAATACAACGTGGCTTTACAATCTTTCACAATTCCATAACACCTCAAATCCGCCCCATTATACTTTCAGTTAACATCTGATTCCCCCGGAAACGATACATATCTTTTTTTCACAACTGATAAAATGTTGTGGTTTTTAGTCACCTCTTTCAGCACAAGTCTGTCAGGGTTCAATATTTTTAGATCACCGCTCCATTAGAACAAGTTAAACTTCGCATCTTGGGCTCTGTGATGTATATACAACCTGGGTAAAGTCCACAGTAACACTTGACCATTTTACACATATTTTATAGGAAGGGTCAGGATAAAAGTGTGAAAAAAGTGCCTACAGTTCTACAGGGTCAATAATGTTCACAGCACTGATAAATGTTGTAGAGCTGCACATCTGCACATCTGTTCACCAAACCAAACTATTGATTCCACAGTTCTGGATACAAGTGGCAATATTCCTGGTTTTAGCAGTTTTTCAGATGGTTTAACTGACTGACTCTGTAAGTTGGTTTTCCTTTTCACTTTTCATACAACAACCACACGCTTGAAAAGCAGGTTTGAATTACATGTAAGTTCTGGTATGATTTAGAAGGTAAAGGAAAAGGGAGAAGACAAATTAGGTGACGAGTCGGAGGACAGACAGACAGACAGACAGACAACATGCAGCCTTCACTTCCAGCATAAAAATCCTAAAAAACATGATTAAAAAGTGAGAAGTTTCACCTTTTTAACATTTCATCAAAGCAGTTAGCAAGTTTTTGTGTGTTATCATCGGCGTTTAGTTAACCAGACATTAAAGTATAAAAGGAGACAACATAGAAACAGCTGCTGTTGCCGTCAGGCCTGCCTGCTGTTTACATATCAGAGTGGTAATTAATTGTCTGGGTTTTTTTTTTTTTTTTTGTCACAATGATATTCAGACAGGAATCCTCACCACACTGTGAAGCACCTTGTAACTTCGATTTAGATAAAGCTATAGAAATAAATTTGATTAGTAAACTTTCATGCCACCCATGGGCTTTATAAGGAAGAGAGAACAAAGTCAAATATAGAATATCTAAGCACTTATTATGGACCTGTGATGGAAAAACCACTGACTCAGCTGATCAATGGATGTCTCTAGGTGGCAGTTGGTGAAGTCAATATCATTAGAAAGAGTAATGTGTTAGTAGAGTTACTTTATTTATTTATTTTTTAAACTTTGCCTCCTCCAAAACATTATTTTTTTTCAGTTCATCCGACTATTTCTGGGATTGATATGGAAAAATAGAAAAGCCAAACTTTCTTTGTCTCTGCTACACTTGCCTTTTGATTAGGACAGATTAAAACATCCAAATCTATGGCTGTGTTATTGTGCCTCACTATCCATGATGTTTTATTTTTTTTAATGGATATTTCTATTATGGTGTATCTATCTACCTCCAACAATGTATTTTCCAGTAATTAGATTTTTAAACATAATATATTTGAGAATTATGATTCAGCCTTTTATTCTGTTCTGTGTCAGGATCATCGCACACTGCTTAAATAATGTTGAAGTTTGGGCTCTGTGGAAGCCAGTGCCTGACTCATAATGTTTCATCGTGTGTTTTTTCTTTTAACGTGTGCTTTACTGCATCGGCAGTGTGTCTGGTATCATTGTCATAATGATAAAACTGCTGCAAATCAGATGCTTTCCAATTCTTCTTTTGTCCTCCACTTGTCCAGTTTCCTCAATTTTTTTTATGGACACACTGCATACCATGCTGAGATATGAAAATAGGTGAAAAGCAGTCAATGCCCAAAGAAAAACTATGAAATACCTTCATAAAGCCTGGAGAATTACTGCTTAAGACTAGTTTTAAAAATAACAAGAATGTCTGGCTGCTTGGAAACAAAATATAAAGAAATGAGGGTTGGCTCAAGAGTTTTGCACAGTATTGTATGTCTTTACAACTGTGTCAGAAATTTAGCCTGAAGAGATATTTTTAAAAATATCTAATAACAACATAATTAAAGTATTTTTGGGGTTGTTTGTTTTTGGTTGGTTTCTTTATGTTTGCCTATTTTATTGCAATTTATCAAATATAAATATTCGTTGTAGTTTTGTTTTTGTTTTTTTTAACAAAGACAGAACAAAGAAAAAGTCCTTGAACCAGATCAGTAGTGCATGCAGGAAGCAAGGGTGGTGTGGGGTGCAGTGGATGATGGACAGGCAGTGCAGGTGACCTGAGAGCCCTGTACATCATCAAGGTTTGAGCATGGGGACATCCAACACTGGTGTGAGCAGCAATCACGCTGGCAGTGCAGAATCTCATCTTGGACTGCCTTCTCTCCTCTGTCTGCGGTTCACGGGCTCTTTGCGGGCCAGCAGGTTTACATGCTTTCCCTACTCTCCCAGAGAGTGATGTTTACTGGTCTCTGTCCAAGGTGCTGAACCTCCAATGTGCATAGTGGTTCCTCCTTTCAGATGGTGAGCTGTCTTTCTTAATCACAAAGGAATCAGGATGCTTATCTGAGTTTTAGCACTTAGCACTTAAATCAAACAACAAGAAACAGATCATTTTTGGGGAATAATTTTCAATTGTGGATTAATACACATTTGGTGCTCTAGTGGCAGTGGGACGGTTTATGTGTGACTGACTCAGAGTGTCAGTCTGAAGTGTCAGTGTTCACATTCACTGAAGCAAAGAGCCGGTCAGTACAGCACTGTGAATCATGGAAATTAGAAAAGTTTTTGGTCAGCAATAGAAGGCATTAGGGTTTGGACACACACACACACACACACACACACACACACACACACACACACACACACAGTGGATTTCTGTTGCTCATTATGTCTGACATTTAAAAGTGACATTTACCTGGGATTATCTGTAAGTGCATTATTTATTGCAGCTGTGTTATTAGAGATTAGTGCGATTTTAATTAACTTTTTCTTTTAACTATTAAAGCTAGTTGTTACACAACTGCTACTGTGGAGCTCCTCACCGATGAAAGTCAGTTTCCATAATTGCTGAAACATTGATAGCCACAGAGATGCACAGTGACACATCTGGAAAATGCATTGTATAGTTTTTAACAAATTAAATGGAGCAGCTGTTATAAAAACAAGTACAAGAAAACAAACATTTTAGAAATCTGTCAAAAACTTGCTTAAGGTCATGAACTTTAACATTTAAGATGCTAACAGAGGTCGGTAGTTTGACGGTTGTTTGTTTTTTGGCAGTTTCTCTGAGTATTGCACAGTCTGACCATAATGCACATTGGCTAGCACATTTACCTCTGGGAACACTAGGAACCATCTTGAATATTTTCCACTTATGAATAATTTTCCCGTAGAATGATGGACCTTAAATGGTTTGGAACTGGCCTTTAAAATACCATACCATATTTACCATATTGATTGGCAGCAAAAGTTGCTTATTTAAGATCATTGCTGATGTTTTCCTTAATAGAACCATGGTAACTCACACCTGAATGCTCCAAACGAGCAAAGTGCCAAAAAAATCTGCTTTTAAACAGGTGCTCATACTTGATAGCGATAAATTATTTAAACGCATATTTGATTATTGGCACCTGGCTACTTATGCTCTTTATTCCCATGGAAGCAAGAAATGTGTAAATTTGTATTTTTTTTGTTTACAATACTCCATAGTATCCTGTATTACTGTATGTTGTACTTCCTAGTAACATTTAGGCTACGTTCACACTGCAGGCGAAAGTGCATCAAATCTGATTTTTTTGACCCTATGCGACCCATATCCGATCATGGTATGACAGTGTGAACGGCACAAATCCGATATTTTCAAATCCGATCTGGGTCACTTTCGTATGTGGTACTGAATCCGATACATATCCGATGTTTTAGAAAGCGACTGCTGTTTGAACGGTCAAGTCGCATTAAATCCGTCTTTTACGTCACTGACACAAGACAGACGCCAATTATCAGCGCTGGAGAAGCGCCTGAGAAGACATCGTGAACGCTTCCTGGCCATCCAGTGTAGATGTCAGTGAAACTGTTGGGAAGACAACGTGAACATTTTATTTGTACTGTATAATCTGCAGATTCTGACAGAAATCTGCAACTATCCTTTGAAGCACCGCTCCTCTAAAACAGCAATAAGCAGTGGCGGTCCTAGCCTGTTTGGCGCCCTGGGCGAACACTCCCTCTGGCGCCGCCCCCCCCCCACACACACACACACACACACACACACACACACACACACACACACACACACAAAACATGTTAAGGATTGTACATTAACATAAAACTGTTAACAGTCCACACACACATATGAAGAGAGAGAGAGAGAGAGAGTATGCATAGTGTGCAAACGGCTACCAAACAGCCATCATAATTCGTCATACAATGAGAACAGGACAAATCAACAATTGACAATGACTAATTAATATTAAAATCTGTAACATAATGTATTGTTTGGAGTTTAGTCTGTTACTGTTACTATTTTTACCATTTCTTCTTGGGGCAACTGTAACCCACATTATTTCCTTAGGGATTAATAAAGTATTCTGATTCTGATTGTTTCAGGATGACCTGTCATTATCCAATGACACATCTGCTTACCTGTATCATTTGTTCGTTTCTTCTCCTCTTCTTTTCTCTTTTTTCTAAACTGAGCACCTGATGGCGTTGAACTTTTCTTGTCCATCTTCCATTGGTTTTAATTTTGCACTCCAGTATGAACACCCATCCCTCAACCAGAGGATCACCACAACATAACCTAATAGACCTACACCTTAGTTCACAGATTCGCTTTGTCTAGGGTGTATTTCTGGGATTTCACACAACCCAGGATTCAAATCATGAATACATAATGGGCTTGGATTTACAACACTATGAATGAAATGTGCTCTATTTGGAAGCAGCAGGTCTCCCTCCCCTTTCGACGGGTTATGTGTGAGACTTTAAATCATCAAACTGTAAATTATAAATTTTAAATTGTTATTGATCCCTTTACCCCGAGTCCTAAAGTGTATATTTATTTTCTTACTCTACTATATTTATTGTTCGTTTATTTGCACTGCTGTAACTGGAGCCTCGTCGCCTCGTCTCTCTAAATACTGGACTGTATGTAGCGGAGATGACAATAAAGTTTACTTTGACTTCAGCAGCGCCGCAGGCGCACCGAGGGCTCTCGCGCTCAGTTTTCGTGTATAGAATTTCGAAAAAACATCGGCGCAAATTATAAGTCTGTATCATAATGTCCGGTGTTTTCGTGTTTGTTGTTTTGTTTTTATTTTGTTTTATTTTGCGAGTTGGTTATTAGATGCTGCTCCAGCCAGCCAGAGAATCCCCGCCGCCCGCCCTCTCCTCCCTGTGCATAAGCAGCAGGCGCACCTCGCATAACGGAGGGCGCCCTTACTCCCAGCAAATGGGCGATAGAAAACCGATTGGTGCCTATGCCATCCCCAATATGCGCTGGGTGCCATCGGGGCAGCATGAGTACGAGCATTTTTTTTTTTTTTTTGCTGATGCCCGTGATGCCGCCCCCCATCACGATGCCGCCCCGGGCAACCGCCCGTGTCGCCCGTATCTAAAACCGCTACTGGCAATAAGGATCATTATTAGGTTATTTGCATTATTATGTAAATAACAAAATAACTTAAAGCAAAAATTGGGAAACGTAAAGTCCAAAGTCTTTATATTAAGGGCCATCAGTCAAACAATATTGTTTGCTCTGGGTCTAAACAGAGCGCGTTGTGTGTGACGTCTTCTTTGCACATGCGGGCCGCTTTGAGCGTTCACACTAGAGCGCGTTTGCTGTCGCATTTTATTTGTAGTGTGAACAAGCAGACAAAAAAATCGGAATTGATCAAAAAATCGGAATTGAGCATTAAGACCTGCAGTGTGAACGTAGCCTAAGTCAGTTTTCTTAAAATCCAGTTCACTTTTATTTTCATAGCTCCAAATCATAACAAGACACGTTATACTGTAAGATAAGATGTATAATGTTAAAGAGAGAAACCCCAACCATACAGTGCTCCACTATGAGCAAACACTTCACGACTAACATAACTTTTGCTACGTGACTGTCCTCCCCTGATTCTTTTCCCTGTTGTTGATTGAGTGCGTCTGTGTTTTGTTTCCCTCCTCTTTGTAAACCTCTTTGTGTACATATGGCCAGCCTTCTTTGTGCCTGTATGGCACTGTAGCCCAGTTTATCCCCGTGTATTGGCCCTATTCTTTGCCTCTTGTGTTTTTGGATCTCTGTTGAACTTTATAGATGTTGTGTCAGCCACAGTAAAGGCTCAGTTTCTTTTATTCCTTAATCGTGCATTTGGATCCTGTCTTCTCAGCTTATGTTGCTCCTAAGGGAAAAAAGTGAGAGATCTAAAATTATTGTCACAGTGTGCAATGAAGTTGCAATTTTGTTGCTTCAAAGATGGGGTCCAGATCTGCAACCACTTGCAATCAGTTGCTGTCTTCAAAGCATGGATGCATGCATCAAGGTGGCAATGAAAAAGAGTCAGTCTTCAGCTAAATGGGGTCAAGTTGTCAATCTACATGCAATCTTTTATCAGTGAAAATAGGAATCCCCTATTTCAAAGAGACACATTGCAGACGAGTTGTGATCATTGGTGCAGACTGACTCCAACTGCAATCTGTTTGTGTTTACAAGTTTCTATTTATTAGGTTGGAGCTTTGCCAAACCCTCGCTCATTTTTCTGGGTGATTTACGTCAGACCATGATTGCTTAGAGACATGTTGCCTCCCACCAGGGAACCTTGTGATCGAAAGTTATAACCCAGAGGTGGAGTGTTGCGCATTCAACCTTTGGTTAATCAGAGGATTGGTGGAACTACATTCAATTCAATTTCAATTTATTTATATAGCACCAAATCAAAACAACAATCACCTCAAGGTGCTTTATATCGTGAGGTAGACCCTACAATAATACATATAGTGAAAAACCCAACAATAATATGACCCCCTATGAGCAAGCACTTTGGCAATAGTGGGAAGGAAAAACTCCCCTTTAACAGGAAGAAACTCCATGCAATTGATGCCAAATGCCAAATGTGAAAGAATTCAGTGCACTCACTGGACTCTTACTTTTATTCTAGTGTGACTGAGCCATAACTGAGGCTGTAATTTTATGTTAACCATTTTGTTTATATTTACAGTTTCTCACACTTGATCCAAAGGTTTATTTCTTTTCTTATCTTTTTAAGCATATCCTAGCCCAGGGGTGGGCAATCTCAGTCCACGAGGGCCGGTGTCCCTGCAGGTTTTAGATGTGTCCTCGAACCAACACAGCTGATTTAAATGGCTAAATTAGCTCCTCAACATGTCCTGAAGTTCTCCAGAGGCCTGGTAATGAACTAATCATGTGATTCAGGTGTGTTGACCCAAGGTGAGATCTAAAACCTGCAGGGACACCAGCACTCGTGGACTGAGATTGCCCAACCCTTTAGCCCAATGGGAAGTAGTGAAGACATCTGTTCCTCATAACTTTATAAATACCAAAACATAAAGTATATGACACACGAACAAAACTTTTTGTTTGCTCATTATCCACAAAACATTATTAATGTATACTGATGTTCATTTTAATCAAATAACAGATGATTGTAACTAACTATATTCAAACACAAGCCACGGCTAAAGGCTGATATGCACGATAATGGAAGCTGCCTGCAGAATATTCTAGCAGTATTATGAGAAAATGATGAATATTTGACAGCAAACCCCACTGGAGGGACTCTCTCCGGCAGAGCTCATTTTGAGTGGCATCTGCTGACTTTCCATAGAGAGCTCAACCATATTCTGGAGGTGGTAATTTTAGGAAATAAATTCAGCGCCTTCACCTAACATTGGGGGGTCTCTGAAGTTTAAGAGGTCTTGATAATTTCCCCCTTGCTTTTCAGAGAATTGTGGCCCATCAGGCCTCACACCAATGGAGGGACGTAAGAGAGCAAGGATGCAGACAAAGGGAACAGACATCTGTACATTTCTGAAGGAGAGCATATAGCTGCTGATTACTAATGAAGGAGACTGAGGAATTTAAGACTCAAGGTCGACTAAAGAAATATAAACAGACGAAAAACCCTCCCACTGGACATATTTGCATGCAATTAAATGAGACATAATGAAGGCAACATTATTGATTTAATTAAGATAACGTTGAGTTACATATGGCCAACGAACAATACAGTTCTATGTATGCTCATTGAAAAAATAAATAGTGCTGCTCTTGGTCAAACAGATTGCTGTAGTGAAACTAAATCTCTTAATTATGAATACATTTAACTGCAAAATAACCTTTAGGGCTAAAAAATAGATTTTAAGCAGGAACTTGATGCTATGGTTACTAATTCATTTGGTGGGACATAATACTATATGAGGACATGACTCCATAGCCACATCATTAAAAAGTATTTTTTCAGGGAGCTGTGTCGATCTGCACAGAGCACTGAAGGAGGCCACAAATTTAAAAAGAGGAACCGCTTTCAAAATACCAGTCTCGTCTTGTAAAATGTTCTTGGTACAGGGTTACTGTACAGCTGTGAACAAACAGTGACCTTGTTTGATCATTTTTACTGTACCTGTTCTCAAGACCATCAAGTCTGCAACTAACCTTAGAAGTTATGAATCACCATACATTAAGGCTCAGCCCATTATGAGTAACAAGAAATGGTACTAACACTTTCTCAGCCAGAGAGAGATTTTCAAGTTGTGAGCCACTACCAGTATTTTGATGTTAATAACTAACCTATCAAGACTCCTCAAAAATGCTGTTTTCAAATGTTGTTGAAAACATTCAACAGATTTTAAAAAGTAATTTTATACTATCTTTATTCGTAAAAAATTTTTTATCAGCACTTAAAAGGACATTTTGGATAAAAAAAAAATCGTTTATCATTTATTGTACCTGGAGCTTCACTGTATGAGCTTGAACTGTAACTGTACACAAGTTGCCGAGTGTATGTCCTTCCTCCTTCTACCCCACTATCTGTTTGACCCTCATCTGTGGTTTATTCATTACTGGTATGACTGCGTTGATATAACTCACTAAATTTATTAGCATCATCATCCTAATCTGATTCAGAAGGTGGATTGAAGCACGGGTCATCAGAATTTGGGTTGTTTAACAACTCCAAGACTTGGGTTACTGAATGGGCATTATCTCTGTTTAGTAGTATTTATGCTAATCAGCTGTGAGTAAACACCTCTTCTTGTTCTCTGACCTAATGGTGTATTTTCTTCTGTACTTCATTTCCATCTGAAAAATGATACACTATGTCACAAGGTATTTAAAATCGTCCTGTATAATATACAGATTGCTAGAAAATCTTGTCATCTGCTAAAGACTAAAGAAATAAAG
This sequence comes from Oreochromis aureus, assembly GCF_013358895.1. Classification (NCBI taxonomy): domain Eukaryota; kingdom Metazoa; phylum Chordata; class Actinopteri; order Cichliformes; family Cichlidae; genus Oreochromis; species Oreochromis aureus. The sequence goes on along the minus strand of NC_052958.1, from coordinate 30,216,991 downwards.
ATGGCACTAAAGAGCCTATGAGATTGATAAGGATGACACTGATTAATTTATACATCTGACATATTGACAGATTCTTTATGTTTAGACTCTATTTTGAAGATTGAAAAGCCAAATTCTTTATAGAAGACAACAAAGCCTTAAATCAGTGTCTGATGTGGTGCTGGCTAAGGAGGGTTTTGTAAGAAGAATTACTGAGAAAACCGCTACTTTTATACCTGTCTGATCTCTTACTGGCGTGCCTGTAGAGGGCTAATATCTGATATGTGCATATTACAAAGTTCTCTGATGGAAAGTCTATGCAGAAGGCATGCAGTGCAAAAAAATATTAATCAAATCATAAAGCTTTTAAAAAGACTGAAGAGGGAGCGTAAATGGGGAGACAGGGTTATAAAGGGCTATAAAGTCCTTGTGCATCCCTGCAGTCATAACAAGACCACTGATCCTCTGAAGCACATGTGATATTAGTATTCAAAGTAAATTTTTACAGCACTGCTGGGGGAAACTTGTGCAGAGAGTCAACTGTTTCAAGGATTTTCTAAAGAGCTCAATCATGTGTCTTCCTACTGAATTAGACTACTCCCATTTTGCCTGACTTTCCTGCTGCAGACTTTTCTTTCAAATCATTTCAAATTAATATCCCACTGCCTTGTTTTCATTAGTTTTCCATGTGCAGTAGGATTGCATAATTTGATAGATTTAAAGTCTTTCACACACCCCGAGGGAGGAAAAAACCCAGCCTCATTAGAGTGGCAGATAAACCGCAAATACCAGAGCAGCTGATAAAGGGCTTGCAGAAAGAAATTTAATTACCTAGAAAAAAAAGAAGAAGAAGAAAAAACTGGGGAAAAACAACAACTGCACTCTCAGGAAACAGATCACAATGCTCCGACTTCTTAAATAGAAACACAATGCAGTCACATTGGCAAGAGAGATAGCCTGAGTGGTTGCAAAGCATTAATAAAACTGCCAAATTAGAATTTCCTCAAACTGGTTTGTGTGCCAAGTTGGTAAAGTTATGAGTCTGTGTACAGTAATTATAGAAAATCTAGGTGCTAAAGAGGGATGGTGAGAATAGAATAGAATAGAATAGAATAGAATAGAATAGAATATCCCTTTATTGACATTGTACATGTACAATGGCGCTCCACACCAACTGTGCTGGTATAAAATGAATAGCATGACAAACACAATGTCAGGGGTGTTGCCTGCCTTCTATTTGATTTGTACTCATTAACCCACAACAGTCTTTCACATCATAAAGCCTGAGCTGTAATCTCCATATTCAGATGGAATCATTGCTGTACGTAGCACCAGCTGTGCACTGAATGCTCAGGTAGAATAGAAAAGCCCTGCATAAGAACCAGTCCATTTACCATTTACAATGGTGTTTTGGAGCAGAAAAACTCTGGTCTTTCCCCCTGCAATTCATTTAAGCAATGAATAAACGTCAAGATGTGCACAATGTGGCCAAGTTTTGCATCATCCATGTACTAAAATCTAATCGTTAAACTCTATTTTCTCCAGTCTGCTCTTGATTCAAAGTGTCCCTCTTAAAATAAAAGTTGCTATACACATGAAACTATCAGACATTGTTAGGACAGGACTTGCCAATGAGTTCTAGAGTTTCCTGCCATATTGAACATGACACCATTACACCATCACAGCCACCATTCTCCTATTTTATATTCTTTAGATTAGCCTCTGGCATATTTTAGAATTCATTTACACATAAAGAAAACATAAAAAACTAAATAGACTAACTCCAGACTATTTATTTAGATTTACAGTCTTTAAAGCAGTTTAAAAAATGTTTGTTTAATTGTTTAATGATGGTTTCTGTTGAGACTTCTATTGACAGTTTCGTTTTGTCAATTTAAAAAAAAAAGATCTATTTAGTTCTGTTTTCACTTGTATTACTATTAACTGTATTTTATTTTTATTACATACTTTTGTGATTATTGCTAGTTTTGCAGTGCTTTGTGTGTTCATGTCTGTGAAAAGCTCTTTAAAAATAAACTTTACCTATGTGTTACTTACTAAATAAAGTAGGGGAGAGCCTATACTTAATTTTTGTGGTTCCTGAGGAATAAAAACTACATATAAAGAATAAGTAGGTAAGTTAGTTAAGCAATCTGATTATTATTGCATGACATTACTCCTTCAGTGATATCTCAGTCCATGTCTATGGGATGAGCATCTGTGTCTCATCCCAGTGGCTTTTTGGAGGCAGGTCTTATCTTTATTTCACGATCTGTCCAGAGTGTACTGGACCTCTTGCCCTGTGATAGTATAAGGATAAGGCTCCAGCCCACACCCTCCTGAGGCTGTGAACTGGACAGGTATGAAAAAAATAGATGGATTGTTATTTGGGATTCTTATAATGTTTCTGAGCTAACAGACTGTCCAGTACATGCACTGACAGTTGCTGAAGACACTAATAAAAACCTTGATCAAGACATTCTATTAGAAAAGAAATACAGTGCAATGATTAGTTTTGCAAATACACTTCCTTTTCTACATTTATTCAGTAGTTTTCTAGGCCGCTGAGAAGTAAAATGGCGGCACTTCATTTCAGTCAAAACATTTAATTTGTGGTACATTATTCATATAAAAGACACTATTCACTTGAAAATGCGGTGCACAAAATTGTGAGTAGCTGCAAAGGGACAGGATACAAAATAATGAATGCGGCCTGACAAATGATGTACCATTAATTTCAAACTTATAGATAATGATGAGTTACTAAGCAACAGACTGTGAGATACTGTGTTAATGAGACATGAAGTAATAATTATCTCATAAATATATGTGAATATACATGAGTTGTTGCTTCAATTTGTTATTTTTTTTATATAAGATGTATACGCTAACGAGTTAATTGAAAAATCTACCAAAGTTTCAAATTGAACATTCTGGTTGAAATGAAACCTACTGAGCACACACAGGCTTTTCTTTGTGCAGTCGGAGGTTATCAGAGACATTGCTTGTGCTAACTTCTCATTGTACCGCTACATGACTTATTAGTTAAACTACTAGGGATTTCCCTCTATAATTGTAGTGTCTTCATAATATGTGATATACAAATACGATCGATCATATGATTGGGTGCTATATAGATAAAATTGACTTGACTTGGATTAAGATATTACTGACAACATGTCTCACTGCTTGTTTGTACTTCCATTGCATCTATTTTTAACCCGTTATTTTGTTGTGCAGTTCTAAAATCTTAGAAATTACTTTCATGACTGCTGTGCTGTCATAACTGAGAGATTCAGGAGCCTCAAAAAATAACTGCAGTTGTGCTTTATAGCAGATGCGTACTGGTCTGTCATTTTAAAAATATCACAACAAAGAAAACCAATTATGTGGAAGTGATGCAGTCCAGAGCTAAACACTGGCTTCAAAAACAAATCGTGCTCCAGCATTCAAAAAGGTAGCAATATGATTTTTAAGTATGCATAGATATGTGATATTACCAATATAATAACAAATACATTTCCCTTGAAATTGGAACATTAATCATGTCAAGACAGCAGAAAATTGCATAATGTCATTAATCATATTTGATGCCCCCAGAAAACAAAGGTACTTTTAAAGTTATATTTGGTGCTGGAGCAGAAATCAATATATGAAGACTGTTCTTGATTCATTCACAGCTTGCAATTTCACAACATCCTTTTTTCTATTTGGGGATGATGTGGAGATTATGTGAAAGCTGTCAGATGGAATCAGGTTAGTCACCAGCGAGCTTGCCGTTCGGAGCTGTGACTGTGTCGCAGTGACACGTACTGTACCACAGAAGTCTATCTCATACTGATCACACTTGGCACATTTCTCCTGATTGCAACATATAGCGAGTGAACAGACGCAAATTCACCAGTGCAATATGGGGGTGTGGAAGTATGCTCTGCATGCAACTTATCAGAAACAAAAAATGAATTACAGATGGCGAATAATAGATGGAAAGCCCCAGAAAGTATAATGCTAGTTTTCAAGCAAGTATGATAATACCTTGGGATGTTTATTTGTCTGTTAAGGATTTCCTTAAAACACAAACTGCTTTTAAAGTTGTCACAGTATCCATTTCTTCATAATATCAATTGCAGAGTGCTGAACACCTTTACTGCAATACATAAACTGTATGCACATTTTGTAAATGCAAATAACATTACACGAAATCACTATTGAATGTGAAATGATACTCACACTGATACTTTGGAATTAAGACACGATATTTCATTCTTTGTGTACATAAAATTGGACACTAGCTCAGTAAGTGAAGTTGATCCTAAACTCTACTGTTTCAAAGAATATTCACATCAATGCAGCAAATAAAGCATTCATATCTGGCGAACAATGTTTCAGTTGGGCCTGAAAATTCTTGTCAGGACAAACACTAACAAACACTGCAAGGAGTTTTACTTCTAAAAGCACCCTCAATGGACCTGGTGTAACCACACTGATACTGATATACACAGGAGGCACTGACACAGTTGGGCTGCCACGTGATGCAGACAGTGCCTTGCAATTAAATTCTCATACCACTTTGCTGAGTCAACTTTCATGACCAAAGTCATCCATCCAGTAATAAGCCCTAGGTGCATAACAAATGAGTCCACATTAAACAGAGAATGTTGTGTTTGACACATGGAGGAGTGCCTCACTGTTTCTCAGGACTAATTGTCTCTCATTAGTATGAAAAGCATGACATGATACAGTTTATACAGCAAGGCAGTGAGGCGTGTTGGAGCTGTTTACCCATGTGGTGGCTCTTTTATCTTTTCTTGTTTTAATTTCTTTTCTGTACTTGTGAAAGACTGGACCATGTTTTTTGTTATTTTTATTTTGGGGCTTAAAGTAAATGCAGAAAGTTGTCCACTGGGAGCGGAGTGACTCAATTAGTTGGTACCTGATGGGGTTGCTCAAAATATCCACATTAACGTAAAGAGACCAAATCATTTCAATGGATGTGCTTTTGCTGTGTGTCTTTCCATATACACAAGGTGTCCTTTGTATTAATGCTATGATGCATCAGGTCCAAAAATCACGGGACAGACTACAGGACTTTAGCTTCTGCACAAAGTGGAAACATTTTGTTTTGCATTTAGTTTACTTTAGTTTTCACTTTTGTTTCTTGATCTTTATTTAACACTTTTAGGGTCTCACTCTTTCCAGTGTTCTACTGGATCACAATATAAAAATCCATTACAAGCACAGAGAGTTTATGTAAACGCTACACAGGAGGGATCTGGGTTGTCCTTGTTGTGATGCAATAGTGCGATCCATTGAGCCACTGTACTGCTAATTAATTTTGTTTTAAATCACTTAGTTTAGGTTTAGGCACCAAAACTGCTTCACAGACTTTAAAAAACATGGACGTAGTTTCTGTATATGAAAAGCAGGGCCGGTGCTGAAGTGCCTCAAACCTATATTCTGTTGAATGGCCAGCAGGGAGCAATTCCTGAGGGAAAAATAGACCCTCCATTGTATAGAAATCTGTGGGGAAAATTGGCCTTGGAGTCTTTGCTTATCAACTTTAGTAAACACTTTCCTGATGAGATTATGGTCTCAGCCACTTTCAGGACATTTTGAAAAAGACATGAAGTTTATTCCAAAAGTTATAGTTATAATTAGAGTCAAAAACGAGGACTGTCCAGGGTATGCTCACTAAAAGTTCACAGTCGGACCCGCCAATCAGTCATCATACGCGTTTTTAAAACACCAAAAGGGCCACAGCAATAGTGTTCAGCTGCAGGCTTCAGAGTGGAGCATGACTAACCAATGGGTAACATCATCCATCTTTTTTAACGCCTGTGGACGGTTTAGAAAATGTCATCAGATGGTTAAGAAAAGGCATTAAGTCTGGAGTTTGGATAAAGATAATACAGGACACCCAAGGCATATTAAAATATGATGAGTAAGGACTAAGGCCTGTTTTGACCTTTACTTCAAGTATTAGATTTTTTGGAGCAAAATTAGTATCAGGTGTCAGAGTATGCAAATGAGAAAGGCATCTGAGAAAGACAAAAGGACAGAAGGAGCTGGTCTTGTCCTCCATTTGGGCAAGCATCTTTCTTACTGAAGTCTCCCCCCTGAGCAAGCTACTGTACTGAATCATTACCCGCTGAAGGGGTATGTTCTTCAGCTGAGCCTGACTTTTGACCTCCCTGTGGAGATTCTTGTGCTTGTTCTTTCGCTTGTTGTGAGGATCAACAGAATGTCACAACTAAAGTGCCTTCACACAACACTGTGCATGGCTGAAGTTCATAAAGTTGCAAATGTTAAATCAAATGTGACAAGCAGCAGAATTAAGGAAGGTAATGTCCCTAACCAAAGACCAACCAAAAGCACAAAACGTTTCCATATATAGGTTTTGTGCTAAAATCTTTACTGTCAGTGCCGAAAATTGGGTGTCTTTGAGAAGCAAAATGGAAACCAAAGAATGCAACAGATTACACATTTATGCTAATGTCCATAACACACAGTAAACTTGGTAAAACAGAATTTGTGGACACAAGGTGTTAACACAGGAGGCTTATAAAAGAAAAATATTAAGCTTGCTCCAACATGCGCTAAAAGCCGTGGTTGCTTGAATGGCTCTGCCTCAAAAACTGAGTCAAACCCCATTGACCCTGCAATTTTAATACAAATTATTCCCTGACACCAAAATATTTTTCATACCTATAGTTAATTTCCCCACTTACAGCATCTGTATCAGTGTAATTTCTTTATTACACCTTGAAACTATTCTTAATTAAGGCCGTCAGTTGTTGAAAAACAGGCTCTGATACATCAGTTGTTTCAATTTTCATATATCTCCTTCTTTTTTAAACTAAGAATCCTGTTGCATTAGCATTGGGAGTGAAGGGCTGAACATAAATGAAACAAATCAGTGCATATGGATTTTAAGAAATATGCCCACCTGCTCATTTGAGGTTTTTATATCATATTCGGTCTGTATAAAGGTTAATAGTTTCTCCTTAATGCCGGTCTTCAGAAAGTGCAGTTCGCTGCAATAGGAATAGTTTTGCCAATATTTAAATACTGGGAGGCAGCAAATACTTGAACTCTAAGATTTTGTAATCACAATGGAGCATTAAAATGCATAAATAGTGTGTGTCTTCTTCCACTCTGGAAGTCATGAGAATCTTTGTGGCTCATAAACATGAATAATTTTGAATAAATATGTATTATCCCCTGGAGCACAGTTGCTAGAGTATATTCATTTGGCATAGTTGATTGCCTTTTTCATAACCTTCGCTACCCTCATGTGCGTCTTTTATGGCAAATAATTAAACTATGACAAATATATGCCTCAAGCGATGCAAAAAACGTACATGAGATTATCCTCCATCGGAATTGGTTCTCGAGAGTCTTTTTGACGATTTTACATCAAAGACAAGGAATTAGATTTCATGTTGCTCTGGTTTTCCTTTACCAACACCTTCAACATCCTGTTAGATTTTTGTAGTCGCTAATGAAAGTAACAGCTAATGTGCATTGAAACAATAACGAGACACATAATTTGAAGCTATTTTCAGGCTCCTGCCTTTCTGTAAATAGACCTCCACAGTATCATGTCTGCCTCATTTTTAGTTCAGGGTTGTCTAATGATATCTGATAGACCTCAGGGTGTTGTTAATAATCTTGTTAGAATGAAGACAAAAACAACTCATAATCTTGTACTGAAGATAATAGCGATAGTATCTCAAAGTATTTTTAGCCTCTACTTCATTCCCACTACCACTGGCATCAAATCTGAGTATTATATCCAAACATTAACACACAAGCACTTAAAAAAGAGAGTGAGAACAGAGCAGCCATGGCAAAAATGAGGTGAAGTTTATGTAAGTGCACCGCTGATGAGTCTTACATGAATAAATGAACAGGTTTGAATTGAGTTCGTTTTGGTCCCAGACTTATTTTACAGCATCAATTTAACAGGCCCCAGCTTCAGCATCAAACATCATGGCTAATTACTATTCACTTTGACTAAAACTAAATAATAAATAAGCTATACCAAGCAGCTCCATCAATAATGCGACCAAAAACAGGCTCCAGCTCCTCTAACGGGACATTAAAATTCTAACTATCTTTTAGGGAAAGAAGAGCTCCTTGAGACATACAATAGGATATAAAACAAAAGTGTATGCAGTGTGCAATTCAATTTCCATTTCAAATAAGAGCTGTTGACCTGCTGGATGAACTAAACTGCTTAAGGTTTCCACTTAGTAAGTCAATACAAAATTATTTGTCTACTTCCCTCCTTGCCACCTTGAACACACAAACACACACATTGTCTCCCACTCACTGAAGCACATGGAGTTCGGTGCCACTGTCTCGCTGAAGTAATTGCTGCAATCTGACCACCCACCATAGTCTAAAATACAGGCAGAATGCCAATTATATACCTCGTCTTTGTGTGCATACACAGGTCTAATTAAGGGAAGTGTGTCTATTAGTACACATAATTTGCATTCACTGCGTAATATGCTTCCCTCTGTCCAAACAGTGACAGCTTCCTGGTTCAGGAAAAGCTAATCGACACAGAAATGTTTCTCATGGCCAACCTTCACCCGTCTTACAGAGCAACAGACCTCCATCCTATCAAACCGATCATTCACACTACCTCCAAGTAGAGATGCGCGCTACCCCAGGATCAACTGCATTTTTTATGCTTAGTATATATCTTTATATGCCTCTGGCATGCTTATTTGAAGCATAATCTCCAAAGACTTCACTGCTGTTTATACCGCCAAACTTTTTGAGTTCTGTCTGAAATAATTGATCCGACTCCTGGTGTCACTTTCTCTTTTCACTTTCCACTGTCCTCTGTGGTAGATGGGGTGAAATCAATAAAATCGATGAATTCACCCCCTTCCTAATCCCAAGAAGAACTTCTGGAAACTATTTATGCAGCAAAACTTTGGCTGTCTGTTATTCAGTGAAGACAGAAGGAAGTTTGTCGAGCTACTCGCCTTCTGCGTGGAGGTCACAGTCTCACTTTTAATGAGGATTCACAGTAAGGTGACATTACTTTCAGTTTCTACACACCATGCCATTGTAGCTAATTAGGGGCTTAAATATGTACTTACTTTATTGCTAATGGTGGTCTACATACTAGATATGAATAGAAGAAATGTACATGCTAACACTCAGAAAACAATAAATCTCAATATTGGATTACTTTATTTAACCTCCTAAGACCCAAACTCTTCCACGGCATGCATTTTTAATTTCTCTTTGATATTTGGGCTGATTGGGGCTGGACAAAAACACAAGGCAACCAATTACAGTTAAGACAGCTCATGTGTTCAATTCTCACTGTATAATTGGTTGAAGAGGACTTAAAATGTACTGGCTAATGAAGCCAAGACGAGACAGTAATACAGACATCAAATTAATGTTGCAAGGATAAGAATATAAACAGTACCAATATAAACTGTGTAACTAATTAGAAGAAACATGACAGATTTGACAGTTATGCCAAAGGGCATAACTGTGTTCAGCACGTTGTGGATCCCTGTGGAATAGCGACTTGATGATGACCAACACCTCTAGGAGCGGGTGACATTTTATTCCAATTCTCCAGAGCTCTACTTATGCTGCAGAGGCATTAGCTGGTGCATAATGTCTTGCAAAGGCATAGTCATTGTAATCTTATATTCAGAAATACAGATCTTTAAAACTTTGGCTGATTTATGTTTGCCTATCAGAAACCAGATACACATAGAGATACCAAACAACATAAGCTAGATCACAAGGTGGCCTGCAGTCCCTAAACTGGTACATTTTCTGAATGTTACAAATATATAAACATCTACACTGCTGTTTCCTGTTACAACTGTGGCCATGGAAGTGATTGCAACACCTGAATAGAATAACTTGTATGAGTGTGTGAATGTATTCATTTAAGCATAATTAATGCAAAAGTATTCACCTGTGCAACAAGTGTAGTCGTGAAATTCCTCGCTACCAAATATTTCACATATTGGCATTATAACAAAGTGGAATCTACTGGGAATGACAGCAACTCAGCCACAAAGTAGCAGGCCAAGTAAAACCACAGTGTGGTCAGCAGATACTGAGGTGCATAGTGTGCAGAGGTTGCCAACTTTCTCCAAAGTCAATCACTACAGACCTCTAAACTTCATTTGGTCTTCAGATTAGCTCAAGGACTGGGTTTCCGTGGCCAAGCCTTATGTCACCAAGCATAATGTAAAGTGTTGGATGCAGTGGTGTAAAGCATGCTGCCACTGGACTCTAGAAAAGTGGAGACGTGTTCTCTGGAATGATGAATCACACGTCTCCAACCAATCACATATCTCTGAGATTGTTGTGTTGGGTTTTTTTTTCAGGAGTTGGCTCCAGTGAAAGGAACTCTTAATGCTTCAGCACACCCAGACATTTCGGACAATTTCATGCTCCCAACTTTGTGTGAACAGTTTAGGGATGGCCCCTTCCCGTTCCAACATGACTGTGCACCAGTGCACAAAGCAAAATCCATAAAGACATGGATGAGCGAGTTTGGTGTTGAAGAACTTGACTTGCCTGGACAGAGTCCTGACCTCAACCTGATAGAAAACCTTTGGGATGAGTTAGAGCAGAAACCGTGTGCCAGGCCTTCTTGTCCAACATCAGTGTCTGACCTCAAACATTTCCATAAACACACTCCTAAAACTTGTGGAAAGCCTTCACAGAGGAGTGAAAGCTATTAAACCAACAAAAGGTCTTGAGATGACACAGTCCATTTTGTGTGTTAATACTGAGTGTAATGGCAAAGTTTTGTGTGATGAAATCTAATTTAAAGACTCATTGTTATAAGTTATTATCACATTAAGAAGATTTAACTAACAAACATTCTCCCAATTTACACAAACAAACACATCCACACAAACTGGAAAAACAGATGACAAATATATATAAATTATATATAATATGCTTTTTGTACACAGCTGTGGCAGTCAAAGGTGAGGATACTTATAATGAAAATAGTGAAGTTGCAGCACTTCCCTCACAATGTTTGAAAGCATCTTCAACTTCTTAGCTTTGGCTCTTTGTCATCTTTATTGCAAAGCATTTGATACTGTTTTTACACTGCAATTTTCAGAGTTCAGCTCTGAGTTGAGGGCAGTGCTCTGTTTTTCTGTCTTTCTACATTAACTACCGAATCATTCTTTTTATTTCACTTTCGCTGCTGAAGCATTTCTTCTTTTGCAATGAGGGTCTTTGAAACAATTGCAAAAAAGATCTCATGAACTGTGTGCAGAGTCACTTTTCTTGTGGAGCAGCCACGGAATTGGATGTTTTTGTGAAATGCATATATCTGTGACTGAAATGACAAAGGAATCGGCTGCTTCCTTGCTGCTAGTGTAATGAGAAAGAAACAAATGTGAACTTTGCAGTAATTAATGAATGCATACAGGTTATTATTTTGGCCCTTAGTATTGATTAAAGCCTGATCCTTGGCTCTAATTTTAATGCCTCACAAACCCAGATACATTCTTTATCATTTTTTTATATTCTATATAATCAGTTCTTCATGTGGCCTCCTCCAGCTAGATTGCAAGGCTCTCAGCACTGCGAGTCACAGACCTCTGAACCAGTTCAGCAATATATTTTCTCCCTGTTGAGGCCATGCAGGCCAGGTGCTATTCAGTGACTGCAGTAGAGCAGTAAATTCTGCAATGGTATCTGGTGATGGTATCTGATCTCTATGACTGCTTGCGCGCACACACACACACACACACACACACACACACACACACACACACACACACACACACCTCTGTGCACGTGTGCGAGCAGTTGGATGTCACCTTGCACAGATGGCCAGACTGTTCTCCTGAACAGGGTGCTGATCTATGTCACTCTTTACTTCTGGTAATGCAGTCAACAAAAAAACACATTTACAAGGGATTACATTCACACACACACTCTCACACACACACACACACACACACACACACACACACACACACACACACACACACACACACACACCTACCCACACAAACATTTACAATCACACACAATATGGTTAAAAGTGTGTGAAAACCTTTGCACTGAGCCAACTATGGGCATTTCTGTTCTGCCTCATCGACTTTCACTCTTCTGGTTTCAGGCTTTCTACCAGATCTTGAAACCTGGCAGCAGATATCTGCTCTATAGTGTCGACAACAGCCTACAGTGTGGCTGGTCCTAATGTTCTGCATAGTCTGCTTTGGAAAAAGGAAACCTTGGTTTGAATCTCCTGTTCAACTGGGTCTTTCTGTGTACAGTTTGCATGTCCTCTTTTCCCAAAGATATGTTGCATTATTTAAATTGATGATTCTAAATTTGATTTGCCACTGATGTGAAGCAGATAAAGTCTATAAAATAAAACACTCTATTAACATATGTTTGCTAAAGGTGGCTTGTATTCTAAAGGCTTTGAGTGTTGAGAAGGACTAGAAATACAATATGTAAATCCAAGTGCAGTCCATATCACATGAAAGATTAACATAACATTTAGGTCCTAAAACTAAAATGTAAGTACGTTAATCCTTCTGACAGCCAGCAGGAGGGGGACTTCCTCAGGTTCCAATATGTCTGAGAAAATAACCTTATTTCTCACTTGATTTATTACGTCAGTAAACACTTTTCTAATGAGCTCAATTGCTAAATTAAAGTCCTATTTAATACAACGTGTTTTTCATTTAGTAAATTAGTGTCCCAATTATGAATAAAATAGATCATAAAGCAGGGTATGCTTTATGTGATTGACAGTGTGCTACCGTGCAAACAGAGGTTAAAGTGGGACGGAACGTTCTGGAACAGCATCCTGGCACATTCAGTGAAAGAGTAATGAAACCTAATAGGCAGTAAAATGCATAATAATATCAACTGAGTTCCTTTTTGATGTACCGCAGCCTGGTTTCCAGCTGATGCCATTGAACTATTCCCTGCTGCACGGTCTGCACACACTTTTCTTTCTTTCTCATTGCCTTCAGGCATTCATATGGGCAGACGGACAAGTTGCAGTCGTGATACTTCAGCATCTAGCTGCTACAGAAGAGGAGTGAACGCAAACAGAGTTATCGTTTTTGAAGTGGAGAGTAAATTCAAACGCAGACGGTGAAGATTGAAATTACCTGCATTTGAAACTGAATGCACGCAATCTGCTATAGAGGGCAGGGCAGAGTGTGGTGCCCATTATCACTGGTAGGTAAGGTTAGAGGGCACAGTCATCAATCTAAATTAAAACTCGATTCTCTTTTGTATCAATTAAGATAATTTACCTTTACATTTGTTGTGTACTGTGTAGGGGTTGGAAAACAGCCATGGGAGTTTGTGTATAATGGGCCCCTGGTACACCTCAGAGCCACACCAGCAGCACGGGTGAGCTTATCCACAATGAAGACAAATCTACAGTCGCTCATGATAAAAAATGACATCTGGTTTGAGAAAACCAAGACAGCAATAGGAAATAATGTCTGACTTAAGTCTGCAAACCAGTGGAAGATATCCATGACTTTGTCTTGTATACAGAGTCTTTGAATAGAACGACCAACAACAGCTACAAACCACAAGTATGCTAAAGTAAAGAGACAGGAAATGTCCACAATATAAAAGGTAGTTAAGCCTCATTGTGAGACATCAGGCTAACTCATCACTGTGTTGGTGTGTTGAAACTAGACCTGCACCTAGTGTTGAATCTGGCTAAGCAATGCAAGCTCACTGTACAGGGTAGCAATTTGCGAATAACATAGTGGGTACGTCCAAAAATTACATTCTCCCTTATTATCGGTGTTGACTTTGTGATGGGAACAAATGGTAAATGGCCTGTATTTGTATAGCGCTTTACTAGTCCCTAAGGACCCCAAAGCGCTTTACACAACCAGTCATCCACCCATTCACACACACATTCACACACTGGTGATGGCAAGCTACATTGTAGCCATGAACAAAGTTCATGAAATTACCTCAAGGTCGTATTCAATGAGACTTGGAAAAGTCTTTACTCAGGTTGTACAGCTTGGTAGTTGAGAGACATTTCTTAGGGGGCGGTATTTTTATTGTCCACTGCTGGCCATTAAAAAGGTTTTAGGCACTTCTGCAATGACGTCACTTTTCTGACTCAGAGGTGGCATCCATTTTTTTAATGTACAGTCTGTGGTCCACATACAAAAGATTTCCTTGAAATAAATCTTGCTTATTTGTGACTGTGTCAGGAAAACATCCTCTGGCTCTGCTCACACCTGTGACTCATTTGTGCTAGGCTGTAGGGCTTAGAAAATTGATCTGATATGCACACACATGCACACGCATGTTAGTGCCTATAGTGTTGTGTGTCACATTCCTTTTTGGAAACAAACACACATCATGGGGGTGAGAGAACTCACCAAAATACCACATTCACCCACACTTCTACCTGTATTTTTAGTGTGCAGGTTGTTTTTTTTCATAGACAATAAAACATTTATATATAGGTGACAAATGAAAGAAAAACCTGAACCCTCAAGATGATTGGTGTCTCTCTTAGAGTATGTTGTCGGTGACATTTGCTAACATGGTTTGGGTCCACTTGCCCTCTTAGAGGGAAGCATTAGTTAAAATCAATGCATGATTTCATTTCTACTTTATTTGTTCTGGTTTCTTTCCAGTGTATATGAAACAAGAGGTCAACAAATGGCTTGAAATGAGCAAAAACATCCTACATGTATGACCTTTTCAAATCTTCATATTTAATGGACTATTATTTGATGGTTCTACTCTATTTAAGCAATCATTCACCCCATTTTTTTAAAAATAGCACTTTTAACCTAGTATGCACCAACTTGCCCTCTAATTGACACACCAGGTGAAACAGTTCACTTGCCCAAGCACATACTAACTTTGTACACTAAACGTCTACAGCTCATCTAGTCTGACACTGCACACTTGAGGAGCCAGTGATTGAACCACTGACTTTCCAGTTAGTAGACAACCTGCTCTATGTCCTGAGAGATAGAGCTTGCCATGGCAGTGAAAAGAGCAACAGTTTTAGGAGGTGTTTTCAGGTTTAGGAGGCATGGGAAGATTGAATGGGAAGTAGGAGCTTTAATTACTAATCAGTGATAGCCATTATCATAACTGATAGCATGCGTTCATAAATGATTTGTTTCTTCCTTATCATAGAGACACCACTGAAAAACATCATCCCTTTGTTTCAGGGTCACACACAGAACACGTCAACAGCTATTCCTGTGGCTGTTTCACTTTGGTGGTTTTAATTCCTAAATCACAAGAAGAAAAAAAATACTGTGGGGAAAAAGAATGAACTTAAAGAGCTGAAAGGCTGAGGGAAGGGTGGTGACTGAGGTAGAAAAAGAAACTATCTGACAACTAATGCATCAGGAAGGTCCTCCGGCAGCACCACAGCAGCTTACGCACAACTGTTGCACACAAATGTGCTATTTATAGCATCCTCAATTAATCCCCCAATACACACATTAATGAATAAAAATGAGAGGTTTCACAAAATGTATTACACACTCATTTTTTACAAGGTAGTTTTATAATGGTAAATCCTACATATTAATTCAAGTAGGCGTGTGTGAACAGAAATCAATTATGAAGATGAGAAATTCAAGCTCTGTGAAATTAGCTGTTTTTTGCAGTTTTCGGCTCTCTCTTACCTTACTTTCATTTCCACTTCACAATGTTCAGCTTGACTTGCTCTAAACAAACATGGGTGTGCAAAGTACTCCAGGGCTCACACACTCTTATCCCACATTCTTCCTTTGTAACTAGCAGTTTATGTGTGGTAAATGGCATATGCGCACTCTCAGCCCAATAGAACACCTATGGCAGACCCTAGTGACCAGCGGTTACCACTGTGTCACTGACCAATCTCTAGCTGCATGACTGTGGGCTTAACAATTGATTCCAAAGCAATTTCCAGCAACTGCTTGCAAACCAGTTGGGGAATGCACATTTTTCCATTGTAACTGGTGGTTGCCAGATGTTCACTGACCATCCAGCAAAATTAGAACAGACCAGAAACCAATTCTTGATAAAGCAGCTGGTCATGTCATGTGTTAATTTAGCTTTTACTAAATATACAAATATATTTTTGTTTTCTGTGACAAATAACTTGGTGTTCAATCAGTGGTTCAATCAGGTTGCTAGGATGGGTGATTTTTGAGAAAGCTGATATGTCTAATTTGCCCATTCTGCACATTCACAATTTAATTAGATGTTTTATTTTTACATTCATAAGCGTAAACATCTCTTTTGAATAAACTGTTAACCTTCGTGAGCTGGAAGCAGACTATAAATTTTATGATCTGAATTATTCAGTTACATGATCTTGTTATGTGCATTGCCAACTGAACTTCACCTCAGCTCAGTTTTCTTTAGCAATAATTCATTTGGCCCAAATGTCCCAGAAAAGATTGATTTGGCAACAGGACAGAGGACTGAATTTTGCAGCTCGGTGGGGAAATGAGAAAGAAATGAATAAAGAGGACCATGTCATTTTTTTAATGCTTCAGTAAACATAAGCAGGAGACAAGATAAAGTTTGGCATTTACATTTCCTATTTATGGGCACTATGTCAGGATAATTAGAGACTGCATGGGAAGAACTGTGAATATAGCGGTGAATACGAAAAAGACTTTTTTTTTTTACCTCCCTGACCTTTACTTTTCTCTAAGTCTATTCAAATGTGGCGTTACACATTAAAATATGACCATTAAGGCTGCCATTGTCAGAATCATCTTACAAATGTCTTCAAAAAGTGCTCTTCGTGTTATCTTTGCAACGCAAGTCTAAATGATGTCCTAAGCTTTTAACTTTTAACATTTGTGTTGGGTGATGGGGAAACACACACACACACACACACACACACACATATAACATGGATCTATTTTGGTAATGGGGTGAAATGCCCCCAGCAATGTCACTACGACAGCTTGTTTGCCGCATATGTGTCCTCATTTATCACTGTACGCTGAATATGTGATTTTGTCTTCGCTCCTCCTGCATCAATGCAGGTTCACTGTGCACACATGGAGGAGAGGGATGTTGTTTGAGACGCCAGTATGGAAGCGGGGTGGAGGGTGTGTATAATTATCTGCTCCAGTGCATTAGCCTTTGGAAACTGAGACATGGGGGGGAAGACAGAAGTGGGGAGAGAGATAAAGTATACAGAGTATAAAGTGTAAGACTGAGGAAGGAGGAAGAAGAGAGGAAGAAGAGCATTAAGTGCAAGGCTGAGAGAGTGGGAAGGAGTAAAGCGAAGCTGCAGATATTTCATTTCAAAGTGAACAAT
Organism: Oreochromis aureus; assembly: GCF_013358895.1. Taxonomy (NCBI): domain Eukaryota; kingdom Metazoa; phylum Chordata; class Actinopteri; order Cichliformes; family Cichlidae; genus Oreochromis; species Oreochromis aureus. The sequence continues at coordinate 30,199,692 of NC_052958.1, read as the reverse complement.
ATTAATGTGCGTGAAATACTTTGCCAGAGAATGTGAGGTCATAACTAAATTACGGACTTGCACCAGTGGGAATGGATGTGATGCTGCTTCCCACATCTATATTTGACATTAGCCTTACCATCTGTAAGGTTAGCCCATATTGTGTGCACTTTCTGAGCCTGTGTGTATATTTACTGTCATGGCAAAACGTGATCCTGGAGACAAACTGGTACTCCGCGTTAGAGGAAAGTACTTTTGAAGATGTCTGTCTTTGTCAGGACAAGATTTTCTTAAAAATATTTTTCCATCATGGTGTTTGATAGATTTTGCAGGTGTGTCGCTGAGGCAGGAGATTAAAAGAGCAATTTGGAAGCTAGTGCTAAGTTATTTGCTAATGCTAGCAGGCTTGGTTAACAAACTGCAAACATAAGCTGTAGGAATGAAACAAGTTTGAAGATGGTGGTTTTACAGTGTGTGTCATTATTTATATTAATATTAATATTATTATTATTATGCATAAGTGGGCCTCTGCATTGGGTTAAAGTGGCTCATTCTTCAGTTTATCTGTGTAAACCACACAGCCAAAACAGTATATATTGTTAAATATATTCTTGCAATATTATGACAAAAAATAAAAGACAAAACAAATATGTGGCACAGGGAATTTGGTTCTTTTTTTCCAGTATCACAACAAAGTGATTTGTTTATTCTTATTGAGATGACATGATACAGTCTAGAAAGAGTGGTTAGCTGCCTGGACTCACGCAATTCACAAGATCACACGAGATTTCAAACCACAGGGAAATCCCTGGGGTTTTAAGAGGCAGACAACTATACACACACCACGTGTATGCTGTTGCTATTTATTGTTGTGTAACCTGTCAAGGACAAAAACGTACAGAAAATTCTGGATCAAGCCTTGAAATCATAGCTTTCTTACTTTTGTTAAGCCTGGATTGACAGCTCAGGTCCTGGTTTCAAATCCAGAGTCCGTCAGTTGGTTCTCTCTGGGTACTCTGGTAACTTCCTCCCACAGTTAGAAGTCATGCAGTTCTTAGGGATAAGTTAATTGGTGATTCTAAATACTACATTTAATTCTAAATTAAATGTAGTATTTAAGTGACCAAGAGGTACTGGGGTAAAAGTTGAAGGATTAAAATATCCCAAGAGCTCAACTTACTTCATCTAATCATGTTTCAATCAGTGTTATCAACACAAAATACACAGGTTTATTGAATATGAATAAGTTGTGTTTATTTAACTCAGTTGTTTAAGTTGCTGCCAAAGCAAAACTATTTTGTGCAACCAATGTCCACTATTGAATTACATAAATCCCCCATGTTCTTTTTTCAGTGTAGAAGTGAAGTAAGTCAATACCCTTAAATAAAAAGGAGATAAGAATATTTTCAGAGCATGTTTTGTATTCTTATTGTCTTTGCCCTCCCCTGTTTCCCTTCTCCTCCCCTGGTCTGTTGATTTCTGCAGTGAAGGGAACCAGGCAAGTTGGTTCTTAACAGTGTACTTATTCTGCTTTTAGTCATGTCACTTTTTGTTTCTAAACAAAGTCAACATCTGGCTCATTAGTGTTAATACTTTCACAGCAGAGCTGTGAAGAGCATTTTTGAAATACTTCACTGGGACGTATTCTTTCAACCTTTGTGGCCCCAATTAATCTATTTAGAGGAAAATCTGTTAGCTTTGCATAACTGTGGTACACACGCTTTACCTGGTTTACTGTTCCTGTGTGTAAGTGGTGCCCACAATGTAAGAGTCACACATAAATAGTAGAAATCAAAAATAAATAAATAAATTAATTAATTAATAAATAACACACACACACACGCACACACACACACAGACATATATATACATATGTCTGTGTGTGTGTGTGTGTGTGTGTGTATGTATATATATATTGTTTATTGTATCGCAATTTTTGTGTTTGTAGAATAAATTATTTGGAGCACTGAATGTTGTTTCATGTTTATTTTTACCCATGTAATGAGAATCATATTGATACGTGTCACTTGTTAAAACACTCATCGGTGCTCCTTTTATGCACTACTACAATGTTGTAAAACTACTTCAAAAGCCACAGCTGGTCTTTTTCCACTGGTATTTGAAATCTTCAGCTTATTATGTGCAATGCACAGACAGGGAATCCTGCTGATTAGTGCTTGGGAACATGCGAAGGAACTGCTAGAATTTAACTCACTAAAACTGGAGTGCAAACTTCTTTGATGGGTTTTAAGTCTTGATTATACTTTTCACGTCTGCAAGTCTGCTGCGATTTGCATGGGTACGTAAATTTCATTATCACACAGTCAGCGCAAGGTTAAGCCGAGTGAGATCTATTAGACTGTTGTCAGCTAAATATAGTCGTAGTGTTGAATGTAGATATTGTAACATGGAGTCTATGGGTACTGAGGCAGCCTCACGTGGCCACAAGAGGAAGTTTAGTTTAAGCGATATTAGGGTAAAATTATAATTACATTCATATTTAACATTTAATTGGGAACCAGTTAAATGTTGAACTTCTCGATTGTAGTGCTACCAGTCCATCATAATGCTAACTGTGCTAACTGGAAATAGCATTAGCCCAGATGCATGTCTATACATAAGTGGCTGTCGGGAGTGTTTATTTCCCAGCTTACAGCCCATAACAAATAAAACACAATCACAGATAACGTTCTTTACATGTAGTGCATATTTCGACAGGTGTTAGAGGTAATTCAATCCTCAGTTCAAACAATTTGCCTTGTTCTTCATCTTATCTTTAAACATTACAGCAAAGATACATTACTGGTTTGAGCTTTTGTCTAAAAAAACATATTTTTATGTAGTTTAGGCTCGACCCTGTCGTGGTGTGGTTGGTGCAGCTTTGAAGTTTGTTTTTCTTTGTTTCTCCAACCTTTTTGCTGTTAGTCTCAGGTTGAGTTGCTGGGCTGGGTCCTCTCATGGGGTCCGTCCCTAGGCAGTTTCCCCACGGTTCTTTCCTTCCTACACCTGTCTACACTCGTCTGCTGCATGTGGAAACCTCCAGCCAAGCTTACCCCTTCATCCCGTTCTCTGCAGCTTGTCAGAGGAAAGGCTCACTTGCTCACCTGCCTGTTCACTCTGGCTGTTGCACTTATTAACTTTTGGTTTGCTACCAGCTGCCCACAGACCCCCTCTGTGACTCCATTCTTCTACAACACAAGCAAGACTGACAGTTTATCAAACTCATCTCTGCAAACCAAAAGTCTTCTGTACTTCTGTAAGCTCCCTTTCTCCTCTCTGGCAGAGCTCCGGTGTGTGACACTATTGTGCTGCAGGACCTTTCCATCTCCAGCCTACCAGTTTTTCACAATTCACTCTTTATCAATAAATGTCTTAAACTTTCTAGCTGTTGCTGTTTGCCACATTATGACAAGCACACTGACTGAAACCTTGATGTCATTTATAGTACTTTTCCTCTCAGGCTTTTTTTTTCTGTGTTTTTTCTCAAATACAGAGTGGTAATATGATGTTGGAAAAGCCCCTAGAGGGGTATTATTGTTGTTGCCAGTCTTAAATAGGCTGTTATAAAACTCAGACTCTGGTGAACCAGATAGATTTATTTGTGATTTTAGATGGATCGTTTGAAAAAAAAAAAAAACCATGAAGTGTGGAACACAGACAGAGAGCAGATGCTAACTTCCATAAAGGTACTCCCATCTGTCTATTTTATGCTAACAAATACTAAAAAACCTAAAAACAAGTAAATATGGCATAAAAACTTATACAATTTTTTGTGGAATGACATTTATTTTCATTGCACAGTGTTTTTTTGACTTCTTTTTTTTTTGCTATATTCCGTGAATAAAATAAACCAGTATCACTACAAAACATGTAGCAGACACAGTGGTCCAATGCTTTGCCTCGCCAAAATGTGAAATTGACACGCATGCAAAATATTCATTACCAGCAGGGGAGATAATATATTTAAAGCCATAAAGTCAGCAGTGAGCAAAAAATGTATGCAGTACATTCAGGAGTCCTTAATCACCTGAAACAATTAAGATATGTTTGTTAACAATGTCTGTTTAAACACTTTTCCTTGATTATCTTCATGTTGACTTGAAATAAAATCTCTCTCTCTGCTGGTACTGCAGCTTACTGAAATTTCTGCGTGCTTGTATATTTCACGTCTTGGTGAGGCACCCCATGAAATTTGTGTCCAAACTACAGCCGTGGGCTGCCCATTTTTAATTGGCCCACAAGAAATTTTATAAACAAAGCAGAATATGGCCCGCACTTCAATTTTTGCTTGAGTGTATTGCACTTCTTAGTTTTAACACCAGGGGGAGCTACTGTTGATCAAGGCCAGTGGTTCCCAAACTTTTTTTTGCCAGGCCCCCCTTTTTTACAAGAAAAATGTTCGCGCCCCCCCACCACCTAACCCCCCCACAAACACATCCTCCAAACACACACACCCATATTTTGTTTACAAACTCCATTGCGGTTTATTTCACACCTCAAACATTTAGTAAACAATTAAGCAAATACAAGTAAACGGCAATAAATTACAGGTAGTAATAAAATATACTACTAACTCTTTTACGCTACGTCCACACCTACACGGGTATTTTTGAAAACGCAGCTGTTTCTATGCGTTTGGGCTTTTCGTCAACACGTAAACGGCATTGCGATTCACCGAAAACGGAGATTATTTAAAACTCCTTTTTTGCTTTTATGTGTGGACGAGGATTACAGAGTTCGTCACGCAACGTCAAAGGTATGTGCGCCACGTTATTGTTTACATGATATGAATTGCAGAATGGCAGATAGAGACATGTTACAGCCTCTGGGCTCAGGTGGCCCCGCCTTCCTCTATGGAAATCAAAGTGTTCCAGGACTCATGGGGGATTGGCTGGCCCGGACCTATGCCCGCCCCAACTCCATGCAGATCAGAGTGTGCCAGACCACTCACACCACTGGCTGCTGCAGGAACCTTGAACACGACGGACCAATGACATGGCTGCCTGCATTTACTGGGAAATATAAAAGGCTGAGGATCCTTCATTCGTGGGGGACTTGATTTGAACAGACTGTGCAGATTGTCCCTCCTGCCTTTGCCGTTGCCCTGCTGCCCTTTTGAGTCTTTGTTTTGGAGTAGCCGCTTGTGAGATGTTTAGGTGATTGTCATTAGCTGATTAGTGTTGTATTTGTGTTATTCGAGTACCTGAGCTGTTTGTTATGTTCGTTTAAAGCACCCTACTGCCTAGTGAGTTTCACTAACGGTTTCCAGTTGTATTAATAAACCTTGTGTTTTTCTTTTTATCTAACCCCCTGGTCTCTGGGCTCATTTATGTTACGTCCACTGTCGCCTAGCAGAGCCGGGTCGTAACATAAGTGGGGGCTCGTCCGGGATCCCCCATAGGGGGTCTTTGTTCCTAGGAGGGGGAAGAGGAAAAAAAAAATAAAAAGGGGGATGTTTGTTTTAGAGTAGCTTTATCACTTTAGGCGCTATGTCGGCTGCGTTTTGTTTGCAGCACTTTATGGATGCCCCATCTATTGAGATTATTAATAGCTGTCGCAAAAATGATTTGCTGCAAATTGTGGATCACTTCCAGCTGCAGGTCTCAAAAAACCTTCGTAAGTGTGATTTGAAAGCTTTAGTGGTGGACAAGTTGGTGGAAGCTGGTGTGATTCAAGCGCCTGTTTTGCCTGTGGTCTCTGGTGTGCCAAGCCAAGCTGCCGTAGTTGAAGAGGGCCAAAATGGTTCTTGTGGGGATGGTGAGGGGGATGAGCGGGGAAAACGTTTCACCGAAAACGGAGATTATTTAAAACTCCTTTTTTGCTTTTATGTGTGGACGAGGATTACAGAGTTCGTCACGCAAAGTCAAAGGTATGTGCGCCACGTTATTGTTTACATGATATGAATTGCAGAATGGCAGATAGAGACAAAATACTGTTACTGTTAATCTGACTATCTTCAGGTTTTACACGCTTACATAGACACACACGCAGTTACTGTCCCTCCATTTAGAAAGGCAGAGGCGTCACGGTGTAATTATTTTACGTGTAGTTGTTTTTTTTTTCCTGTGTAATAATATTCAACATTGCTATCAATACATTTTTCAAAAAATGTCTCTGTGCAAAATGGGTTTAAACACATAAACAGCTGTGGGATACTGTTTGTCGGTGATTTGAACAGGGGGAACAAATTACAGCAGGATCAGCCTGACATTATTTGTATCCCACTGTAACTTTACTGTATAAAGAGCTAACATGTCCAAAATGTCAGGAGTAGTTAGTTATTACAAGAAGTGTTTGTGAACTAAAAATCAAGAATGTGGGATACTGTTTGTCCGTGATTTGGAGAGCCCAGCGCGTGCTCTCGACGCAGGGAAACTAATTTTGGGGAGACCTACCTTGGCACTTGTGCAGGTGAAGCCAAAGGGAAGATATGTGTCACCATATTTTCCTGTCTTTTGCTTGAAGGAAGTTGGTTTGGAAACATATTTGGTGATGCTTCATCTCCTGCTTTGCGTTTATGTGGGAGCCCCGTCAAAAACCTGTCCACAATGTCCAAGCGCTTTTTTTTTTTTTTTTTTTTTTTTTCAATACCGCACCCCCCCTGCAATTGCTCTGCGCCCCCCCTAGGGGGCGGGCCCCACACTTTGGGAACCTCTGATCAAGGCAGTTGCTCCACCAAAAAGGACAATCACAGAAGAAATTTACCCATGGCAGAACCAAACCAAACACTGAACAAAAGCAGAATGAGAACCAAAATGACTGACAGTCGTCTCCATGAGGTCCTTCATATCTCAACCACTAAGTTTACTCCAGACCTGCTAGCCATCCTTCGGTCCAAAGTGCAGCATCACTGCTCCCACTGAGTGCAATGCCGTTCCCACTTTAAAAAATATATAGCCCCTCCTATAATTTTATGTATGTGGCCCTCAGTGAAAAAAGTTTGGACACCCTGGACTAGATTGTAATCTTCCTCAAATTCATATATCTTAAAACAAAGTACTAAATCTGAAGGACATGATGTAGGGGAGACTGGGGATAGTTGTAACGTGGGTCAGTTGTAACACTTCCAATTTCTCCAATCAGGGCTAAGTTTCAAATGATGTGATTCATCCTGTGCATGCCCAATTCAGTTCTGCTATCACATGTGAAAAATCAGCACATTTTGTCAAACACAGACAATTTAACACGAAAAAAGTAATTTGTATGCCAAAAAGTAAGTTTTTCTACTTTATTTCAATTTCTAATAGCATTATCTGCTTTGCAGTTAAACTCATCAAACTTAAATTATGTTATTTGTATGTCTATGGGGATATATTCTGTGTAGGTCTTTAGTGCTAATGTTTTAGCCATTGGCTGTATTGTTAGCTAGTTCATGGCTATAGGAGTCTGGGTCAGTTGTAACAGCAACAGTCTGGGTTAGTTGTAACAATAATGCAGATGTTACAACTTACCACACTATTACTTTAACTTATATTAAACAAGTTGGGGCAACGACATCAGCAGAGAGAGGTTCAGTGGTCACCTTTGTATATGCGGTTAATGCCATTGGCAACACAATTCCTCCACTGTTTGTGTTCCCACACATACATTATGCAGACCACTGTGTCAGAGATGGACCAGTAGGAAGTATTGGTAGTGGAAATAAATCAGGATGGGTGCAAGAAACAGATTTCCTCATCTTTCTGAAGCACTTTGCAAACCACACCAAGGTAAGCCATGATAAAAAGTAATGGAATTGCGATGCTGGTGCACAACAAAAAATTTTAGCTTCATTGTTATGTTCAAAAGTTGGTGCAAGAGTTGTAGGTTATAATGCCCACTGAGCCAATGAGGCCAAACTCAAGGAAGACCAACCAAAATTAATCAAATATTTAGTTCCAGAAAATTCCATCATTTGTCTTTTTTGGGGGGTTGGAATATGTTCAAAAGCTAGATTTCTGCATTCTGACACACACAGCTACATAAATGGCTCTAAGTGCATTCATGTGTTGAATAAAAAAGATTACATGTTAATGTTTTGTCAGTACCCTTATTTCATTGTGTTACATTTCACCCCAGGATATGTTACAACTAACTCAGGCTATGGGGTTAATTGTAACATTTCACTCTTTGTGTTTGAGACCATACCATGCAATGGGTAATTGTGCTGCAGAGAAAATAGCTGCACTATTTAATAGCAGAGACATGTAAATACTTTGCATTACAGTTTGAATCCACTACCTTAAAAGAGCTCCAATTTACAGACAAATGTCAAAAATGTTACAACTATCCCCGGTCTCCCCTACAGTTGAGTGTTCAGATATTGCACAGTGGCACTGTTTTTGTAATTCTGCCCTTGTAAACCACCAGAGTAAGTTATAAGTCAGATAATGAAAGTGTGATTGAAGTGCAGACTTTCAGCTTTAATCAAAGAGGTTTAACAAAAATATTGCATTAAATGTTTATGCCATACAGTCATTTTTATCCAAAGTCCCCCATTTTCAAAAGTTCCAAATTAACTGTATAACTGAGTGATAATCAGCTCATTTTTCCATGCTGATTCGGAGTGTTGAAGTTGTATTTGGTAGTTTTTTACTGTGATTCTCAATCTGAGATCAATAGCAATGCAAGTGAAAAAAACAAAATAAATTAAAAAAAATTTAAAAAATTAAAATACAAAAAAATTGCAAATCAGGTAATTAATTCATGGTTTAGGCTTCAAAGCCTCTTGAATTAAAACCACACCAAAGTCCACACTGTAACTATCCATAAACTTGTGCACTTAATTGTATGTATGTCAATATAACATCAGGGTTAACTGCATATTAACTCCAAATTGGGACTTTGAGAACATGACAGAATGGTGAATTGTTACACTGAAACACCTTAATCCATCAGAGATACAGCCAGACCTCTGCAGCCAAGTGCAGCAGCTTGTTTGCTCGGTCTGGGCAAATAAGAAAGAGAAATCAATAAAAGAAAATACAAAATCAGTTTCTAATTCATGTCTCAGCAGCAGATGGAGCAGGCGACGTAGATTAGTAGTAATAGTATTGTCCATTTGCCTCATGTTGATGGACAGCCAGTGATGGCGGTGACATCAGGCGATAACGAGGCTTCCATTCAAAGCAACACGTGATTGTTATTCAGCAAACATGTAGCCGCTGTGAGGCCAGTCTGCAAGGCAGTCACAGCCCTGTAGCCAGCAGCTAAAGATAGCGCCATTCAACACAGATGATGTAATGAGATTTTAAAAAAGAAAAACCTAAACAGCCTGGAGAAAAACAAAAAAACCAAACTGTGTGCCTGTTGTTCACAGGAATGACTCTTACGGCAGCAGCGAGGCCAAGAAAAGAAAAGCTGTAACAATGCTGGGGCGCCATTACCAGTGTAGTTATCTGCAAATGCAGCATTGCACTGGGTAATATTTATCACTAATAAGATAAATAATGCTACTGTTTGTCCAGAGTTTAGCCCCGGAGGACTACATCAGCTCGGAGAAATGAGATTTCTGAGGTTAAATAGCAAAAACGACGCCAAGAGGGAAGTGTATGGCAAAATGGACCCACATATGAGCGAGATGAATGTCACACGTGTAAATGCTTTCGAATACTCTCTCATGTGCTTGTAAAGACGCCAACATATATAAATAAAATTGATCCTGAAATCTTTAAGCAGCATAGAAAAGAACATTAAGGTGAAAGAGTAAAAAAGGAAGACAGCGTAATAATGAATGGGGAGTCGAAACAAGTGAGCAGGCACATAACTCATGGGACTGGGAAACCACATGAAAAAGCCTCAAATGCAATGAGATGAACTTCAGAGATCACAGCAGCTGCCACTCATCTGACTGTAGCATGCACAGGAATCAATAACAAAAGAGACAGGTACAGAAGGCCATCCTTCAGCTGAGACTCCCAGGCTTTTACAAGACTTCCAGTTAACACGCGAGCTCACTGCTGACTGGGGAAAAAGGATTTCTAGAAAATTCCAGCGGACATGCACAAATAATGATAGCTGTCTGTTAAATTTATATGTGGGATGCATTTATATCTCCATGGTTTCGAAACCAGTCAACGTTTGTATTGTTTCTCACTGAGGGACAATATCGACCTAATAGATTTTTTTTATTTTCTTTGTTTCTGTGTGGATTTTATGGGTCTTTCTCCCTGGCTGGAGAGCTGCATTCATCTCTTTTATTAAGTAAGCCTGCTACTACATAATACACCAATCAGCCACAACTTTAAACCTCCTGCCAGGTGAAGAGAATTACATTGATTGATTGATTAAAGTAGCACCTGTCAAGGGGTGGGGATATATTAGGGAGCAAGTGAACAGTCAGGTCTTGAGATGCTGGAAGCAGAATAAATGTGCAAGCTGAAGGAAAGAAGTGAACTGAACAGGGGAGGAGCCAGAGAGGTGCTCTGTTATGCGGGGGAGACCTTGGCATACACATGGCTCTCTGGCATTCATGTGGATGTTACTTTGACACGTACCGCCCACATAAACACTGGTGCAGACCACATACACCCCATTATGGCAACAGTATTCTCTGATGGCAGGGACCTCTTTCAGCAGGAAAACACACTGTGCTACAGTGCAAAAAAATACTCAGGAAGGGTTTAAGGAACATAATAAATGGTTCGAGACACCTTTCAGGGGTCTTGTGAAGTCCATGCCTTGGGGTCAGAGCTGTTTCTGCTGCACAATGGAAACCTACACAATACTCAGGTAGGTGGTGGCTGTGTATAGTGGGAGAAGTGTGCACCTAGTGGTGTGTAGCAAGACTGTGCCACCTTCAGAGATTTTGTGCAATAAATCGTGTTACAATATCCATATGTACATTTTAAAGAAGCAAATCTGTAAAGATGATCTCTGAATGCAACATAAAACAAAGGAGTGCACAGATTTTAGTAATTGTCTAGAATATTGATGTTGATGTGTGTGTGTGTGTGTGTGTGTGTGTGTGTGTGTGTGTGTGTGTGTGTTTTCAAACAATCCCTATGTAGCAAAAAGCATAATTTCCTTTTATATTAAAAATTATGAATGTTACAGCAAGGGTGACACAGTACAGTGGTACTGACCATGTATAACCTTTCTTTTCTTAAAAAGAGGACAAAAATAACATCATCTTAATATCACAAAAATGACATTTTCATAGGTAAGTCAGTGTTGGTAACTTTTTTTTTTTTTTTTTTTTTTTTTTTTACATTTTCTTTTGTTTGTGGTATAAACTCTTTATCTGTGTACACTCATACTTTGAATGCAATTGATTTTCAACAAATTTTCATAGGTAACACAAAATTATAGCCATTGTGATTTTCTTCGGTCATGAAAGTCATGTTGTGAAAGTCTGATGTTCCCGTCCCAGGGTACAGTTTGAATTACAGAGAGCTCAGTAGGTGGGCATTTGAAATGAAGAATTTGAGTTCTCAGAAACTGAGAGGATAGTTTCAAAGCTTCGGAGTCCATTTTAAGGTCATTTTGTTGTAGAAATCTGTACTGGATCGTCTTCTCTGTTATATTGTGTATTAAAGCACATATTATTAAGTCACACACACATACAAAGCTTATGCGTAAGTTCAAAAGGAATATCTATAATCAGTCATCTGCCTGCTTTCCTAGGTGTTAGGCTGCCTGTCTGTTCCTTTCATAACTACCTCTTTCCCATGCTGTCAATCTCAATACTGAGATCATTACTCTAGTCCAAACATCTTCTTGCCTGCCTTCTTTGAGCAAATCAGCCTCCACTTTGTGTGGTTTAAATCTCTGCTCATTGCCAGTTTCCCTTTTTAGGCTCTCTTTATGCAACAAACCTCCCCCCCATCTCACATACACCTCAGTCAGAGCTCCATCCAAGCCTCAGTTTCCATCTTCGCCACAAGACTCAGCGTCTGGACTCCAGGAGGTCCTGTCCTAAATCCTATGACCGCTGGGACTCCGTTCTGCAGGATTGGGTCTTCGGAGTCTAATCACCAAATACATTCATTTCCCTATCTCAATAAATCATGCTCTTCTCTTTCAAGTGACCACTCCCTATTAAAATTAAATCAAAAGAGCTTTTCTGTGTATTATTAAATTTTAAGTCAATAGCATTGCGATTTTGATAAACATTCATTTTATGTTTTTTTTAAACATACTTTGAGAAGTTGATAGTGCAAAGTGCTTTGGTTATTTGCTCTGCTAAAACGGATTTTTGTATACGTGACATAGTTTAAGAAGTAAGGGCAGCACGTTTACATGGTCCTGAGTTCAAGTCCACCACCTGGCCGGGGCCTTTCTGTGTGGAGTTTCCATCTTCTCCTGATCTTTGCGTGGGCTCTCTCTGGGTGCTGCGGCTTCCTCCCACACTCCAAAGACATGCAGTTAGTGGGGTTAGGTTAACTGATGATTCTAAATTGCCCGTTAGAGTGAATGTGAGTGCGAATGCTTGTCTGTGTCTCTGTGTTAGACCTGTGAAAGACTGGTGATCTGTCCAGGGTGTACCCCTCCTCCCGCCCAGTAGTAGCAGCCTGCCCACAACCCTGATAAGGACAAGTGGAAGAGAATAGATGGATGCATGAATTACGAGTATAATTATTTCTGTTATATTGTATTTATGTGGATATAGTATATGTGTAGCATTAATTTCACTGTTGAGAAAAATCTGTTTAAATGTTTACTAATAAATATTTTAACTGATAAGTATTGTTTTTTGTTTTCCAAAACAAAATATGTATTTAGGAATATTGTATATGTATTCAAATTCTTATGTATTTTAGCAGTTATAACCTGTTACTGTGATTTACATAACAAAATCATACTAAGATAATAGAATCCATATATATCATTCCTTATATGTCTATGTGTTGTCAGTCCAAACAAAGGCAGTAGGAAACATAGTTTTTAGTAGTTTTATATGGCACCTTTGACCTTTAAACCATTGACCTTAAATTAAATACTGAATTGATTTGAATATAAAAACTCTGACTGGCCAGTGTGACTGCAGTAATGTAGCCCAACTTCGTTTTTAACAGTATATTGTTTGAAGGTTATCTTTGGTTGGTTTGTACCTCATAGTGTGATTAAGAACCACCTCTTTGTAGTCGCGACTGCATATTTTACCAGCTTTGTGTCAACGCCTGTCAGCTCACATGTCAGACAGAACAAAATCACAGTCTGAAGGGGCCTCTAACCCACTTCAATTGAGGGAAATTTCTCAATGATTGCTTGAAAGCACGAAGCTTCATGGTTCAAATGCTGTAAACTATATTTAACTGCCGACACCACGGCGATGATAGCAGAAGTTGTTATTGTGCATTATGGTTTGCAAGAATTCAGCTTTTTTTTGTGTGTGTTTTGGGTGATGCCTCATTGCAGTCAGGTGCTTTTGTGAGAAACACACAAAAACACGCTCTTACTACCACACAAAAAGCAAAAATAATGAAAAAATTAAATAAAAAGACAATATAGTGAATGTTTCTGCAGGGATGTAAAAAGCTTTTGATTTGTTTACTCATCGATTTCCATGTTGCTGCTGTGACTGTCTTGAGATAAAAATGGAGCATACTGAACCAGCTAGAAATTTAAAAATGAGCAAAAAAAAAAAAAAGTGACTTTTTGTTTTTTTGTTTTTACATCTCATAGTGAATGCAGTGCTGTAGTTCTGTTCTCTCAGAGCACCTGTGACCTTTCTCTGGCAGCCTGGCCGGTTGGGCAGACACCACAGGGCCAATTTATTGGCAGGCACAAGGCTGAGGAAACACAATTAACTGGCAGAGGACCTCCCACCCGGAACCAGCCCTCATTTCCACACACACACATACGGCCACCCTCACACCTCTGTGGCCTCAGACCCCCTCTCTGTTTATCTCCCCTCCACTCAGGAAATGTCCGCTCCGTCATCACTGATCTATGGCATGTTCATGCAGTCGGTAGTCATGCATGTCATTACGCTGTGTGGAGGTTTTATCTCCCTGTAGTTCTCTCTCCCGCCCCCGCAAGAGTGAAGACTGGTTCCCTGTGGGCTCCTGTGTGTGTGTGTGTGTGTGTTCAGGGGGAGAACATGCATTTTTAAAACTCAACCCTGAGCTCACTGCTGTCCTGTTCCTTTCCTGCTGATTAGCCAAGGATACGGGGGATTATCAGGGCCGGGGGACAAAAATACAGCGAAGAATGAGGGAGGAAAAAAATGGAAGCATGGTGGTTTTAAAAGAAGGTTTCCTTTTGAACACTTTGATGGGCGTGCAGCACAAGGGACATGCATGTTGGAAGCCCTGTGGCAAAACCTTCGGCCAAAGACTCGAAACTGGAGCGAAAAACATGTGGTGACTCACAAGTAAAGGAAGAACCTTTGAATTCACAGTGCCAGAGCTGTATCCACAGAGAGCTTAATAGTTAAACACATCCTTGAGATACTACTAGATTTATTATATAACGCTACAAATTATGTTGATGTGAGTCCTGTAGCGACATCCACTTCATCTTACTCTGAATGATATTAATAGGCTGGGAAAAGTAATATAAAAAACTAGTATAATCGTAATAACATAACACAATAACACAACATTGGACCAACACTGATTGATTACATAACTGTTTAATTAGAAAGCATTAGTTTAAGTTTGATGCACCAAATAAACTACCAACAGTTTGTTTATAGACTGGATAATATCATTACATATGATACTTTTCCCCACTCTCTTTTAAACTCTATTTTTTTGTCTTATTTTTGTTCTATATTAAGAACTTTTTGTATGTGAATCTGATTTCATGGCACAACAACATTTTTGAATTTTACATATATAGCAGTAATAAAACTGTATAAATATCATAACAGCACCTATATATACACTCATACTCATAATAACTGCAATTCTAAAAAATAGTTAGATACATTTATTTCAAACATTTTAAAATTATTAAGTGCAACTGACATATAAAACAACAAAACAAAATACCGAATATATTAATCATGTGAATATAAGTAAGTCCAATTTTATGCTCGATAAGGAATGAAATGAAAATGTACATGATCCTCCCTTTCCAGTTTATCCCTTTCATTTAAACAATTGTTTAATAACTACTACACTGTAGCCTCATTTTATACACACACATACACCCTTTAAAACTCACTACTGCTAATGCAGTACTCTTTTCTGTGGCAAACAGAAACAATAAGACTATAAGACTTAAAATAAGTATAATAGATCCACTTTAAGAACTCTGATAATTTTTAGTCACTGGTTCTTCCATTATAGTAACTTTATATCTAAAAGTGAATTATACTCTTTTAGTCGTGAATATTTAATGATGAACATTTAATAAATATTTCATATGACCTTCAATGTGTTGAACAGATGTACGTGCAGGCTTTTAAAATTCTTCTGCTGGAAGGAGAAAATTTGTCTGTTTTCACCTTAAAGTTTTACCAGTGGATATGAGGACGTCATTATGTCAGCCATGGTCGAAAATCAGCTAAAAATAAGTTTCATAGTTGAATTATCTAGTACACAGAGAATACGAGAGAAACTTCCACATTTGTAGTGTCTGAATTTTCCAATGAGGGGAAAAAAAGGGTGTAATTTTAAGAACTCTGAGTACTACTGAACTTTCATGTAAAAAAGAAAAAAAAAAAGAAAAAGGCATGTCAGACCTTTAAACCACATCTGGAGTGGTCTTTAAAATTTAAAGCCACATTTCTGATAAGCTTAACTCACTGATCAAAACAACCAAAAGAGGAAAGGTGAGTGGAAACATTGTACTATTCATGCTGTTTTAGTTGTTAGAAAGTCACTGCTGTATCACCCCTTCAGAAAATATATTAGTTTCACAATTAAAAAACATACCAGTCGTTAGGGATGGGAATCAAGAATCGGTGGCCCATTATGTGTGTGTGGACATTATGAACATGAAAAGGACGAGAGTGCAATAGTGAAGTCCAAGCTGCTTTCAGGACATACTGCAAACACAATTTTGGCTCTTTGCAAGCATGTGCACATACAGCATGCTAATGCTAAGCTAGCTAAGAACCCAGAGTGATGATATAGGTGAGTGAATGCTGACCCCAGCCAAGCAATCAGACACTGAACTTAAATAGGTAACAAAAAACAAAAAACAGTGATGGCAGGCTTGTAGCATCCATTTCTACCTGCTCATGTTTCTAAAGCAGAATCATTGTTTGAAGTATCTTTGGGCTGATTTTCATCTTGTGTTGCTGACTTTGTGTTCATGTGTAAAAACTAGAGAAAATTGGATGTGTCCTCATTAGGAGTTTGTGTTACTGCGTAGTCTATAGGTTTGGATTGTTGTTGTAATTAATGTGTATGTAATGTATATTGTAATGACCCTAACACTGATCACAAAAAGAAGGTAAAAGGTGGAGCCGCTTTCAAAGTGGAGCCAATGTGAACCCAATTTGAATCGATAAGAGCATTAATATGTGACATCAATAATCGAATCAGAATCACAAAATTTTCCATTACCCATTTACACCTGCAATTTTATCAAATAAAGTAAAAATTGTGGTGCAGAAATCTATGCTTAGAAGCTAGTCCTCTGTTACCCACAATGTCGAAGAACTGGGAACCTGTGCCATGCCTTCTGATGCAACTGAAGTCATTTCATTTAAATGACAAATATAGTGCGGAAATAATTACATTATTATGAATAAGGAAGGCAGAGGCTTACTTTTACACTAAAAAGCCTTTGTTGGCATATAGCGTATAGAGTAATGTTTAGTCGATTGAAGACTAGGTCTACACACAAAGAACAAACAGAGAATTAATAACATTTCCATTGAACCGTTTCGCAATGACAAATTTACCTGCCTCCACACGGTATCAATAACACGAATTGCTTCTGAGGTCAATCCGTATTGTTTTGTCAAATGCACGTTTGAACAGACTGAGCTCATTTATCCTGCAGCCAAGACAAGCCGAGCATCCTATTTCTTGACTTCCACAGATGCAACCCTCTCAGTGGTCTCAGTCAATATGGATTTGATCAAATGTGATGCCTCTGCCGCTGCGATTAATCTCTGCCGCCTTTTTTTTTTTTTTTCGGTCCCTGTCTGCCGCCCACTTACATCCCAGCATCCCTCTGAAGCCAGCCGACTGACAGCAACATAAGTCACGAGGCTGCATTAAAAACACATTAGGCCAGCGGAAGAAATTAAGGTTGGACTTATCTGATAGAGAGTACCTGCTCCAGAATGAACTGAGTGCCAGTGTCCTCATGCATCACCATCGCGTCTCTGACAATGTTGTGACTTATGGACTCACTGAATGCACTCCCAGGCACTTTTAGGGAGTCTAGGCTATATGAATATATTGAATTTATGAGATCTCAAAGGACTACCACACTTTCTCTTTCCCTCTACAGTTTCTTTTCTTCTTCCAACGAAGAGTCAAAGAGATGGCACTGTTCAACAAGCAGAAGTGAAGACCAGAGCAAGGGCCTCATCAACAGATAGTGATAGGTGTAGAAGCAACAGTAACAAATAGCAGAGACACAAATTAACCAAGACTAGACAAATCAGGAACCTTAAAATGTAAAAAAAAAAAAAGTTTGTGGTTTGATGTTTGGTTACTGTTTTGGTCTACAAGATTTTGTCGTTTGTTCTCCTTTTCATGTGAGCTCTTCTTGTCTTTTTTAATTAAATAACTTATTCTCTTTGCTTGTGTGTTTTTTCTGGTTTTACTTCATGTCTTCATCTCGTTCTCTCAGGTGTGATTCTGCCGCTGCCCCACCTCTACAGTTCTATACGACCTTTATCATTATTTATTATTATTATTATTATTTATTATTAGCCGACTATTCTATTTCTCACATGGTTACTTAGACATATTTCTACCTGATTATTACATTCCTTTCTGTGCCATTTTGGTATGCACTTCTGGTTTATGACTTTTAAAAATGTATTTATTTCTTTATTATTATTATTATTATTAATAGTAGTCGTGGTATTATTATTCCTGATAGTCGAGCTTCAGTCTTTTCCCTTTACCTGGTTTTAGTTCCTGTCTTTGTCTTTGTGTCAAGTTTTAGGACCTCTCCACACTTCCTTGTGCACACATGGGAAGTCAAAGGTTTCAAAGCAGCTTGCAGGGGAGCAGCAGCTGTATGTTTAAGCAGCTTATGTAGCACACACTTCCCAAAAGGATGTACAGAAAGGTAATCGTGAACTAGTATTTTAGGTCAGATGATCTGCTGAGATTGCAGACTGTGTCTCCATTGCCAGCCGAAACTAATACTTTGCTCAGTGTTATTATAGTCCAAAATTTTAATTTTTCATAACTTTGCAATGAATAAAACTTTGTCCCAGTCTGCCACCCTAAAGTTTCTAAACCTAAGGCTATCTGCAAAGCTAACACGAGAAGCAAACAGGGAGAGAAGATGAGAAGAGACAAAGAGAGAGGGAGAGAGAAAGAAAAAAGTGGGGCTATGTTGTGTGAGGAGAGTGAATCACCTCTGGAGCAGTAATTTGATTTCATGTGGCTCATGGTGCTCTGCCGTGCAGAGGGAAGGTCGTAATGGCAGCCATCTACCATCCATTATTGCACTACTGGAGAGAAGTGTGATGTGTTCAGGGTGGATGATCACATCTCCGCCATGCTTGGCTTCAGTAAATTTCCACCTCTGTTATTCATTAGTCACAGAACACAAAGATAAATGGTGAAATTTTGGTTGGCTTTAGGTTAACAGTGTACCACCACCGCTGTGTTCAGTATGTCAGAGGAACATACAGCCTGCTGGTTATACTTTTATTGGGGTTAAGCTGTTTACATCAACCTTTGTAACCATGAGACTGACTTTCCCTCCAGGACTGAATAAATGAATATTCTTCTTCTCTTTTGACTGTGCTATAGAAGGTTCCCCAAAGTAAAAAGAAAGAAAAAACAAAAATGGAGGTTGGAATAAAATTAGTATTGGTAAGTATGACTTATATGACTCATAAGCATAAGGGAGTTCTTTAAATCACATAATAACCACCTTTTTATTAACTTTTCCCACAAGACTTTTTTTGTGGTGATGGTCAGACGATGTTGGACATGTTTTTTATGTTAATAAAATGATTCCCTGTTAATATTTGGAATATCCCAATTACAGAGTCTAGTGACTCTGTGTTTATGTGTTTTGATTATTAATGTTCTTCGATCAAGTGGTTATTTGTTTATGATTTCTAGTGTTTTGGTGTTACTGTGCCTCCCTTGTGTCCCCTGTTTATTACCTCTTGTCATCCTTGTCTCTACATTTGTGTATTTCCTGTTTTACTTTGACAGTCTCGTGTCCCATGTTCAGTGTTTTGAATTTTGCTTCCTCCCTGTCTCGTCTTGTCTGATTAGTCTCAGCTGTGTTCCCTGCCTCTCTGCCATTTCCTCGTTACCCTGTATGTGTATGCGTAGTGTGTGCTTCCCTCTGTTCCTTGTCGGATCGTCTGTTTGTCATCCCCTGTTCATCTTCTATCACATGTTTCCAAGTTTCAGGTTTTCTCGTTCTATGTTTCAGGTTTCAAGCATGTTTACCTTTCCAAGTTTAGGTTTCGTTAGTTAGTTCCCTTCCTGCGTTGTGTCTTGATGTGAACTCAATCATCCAGGTAAATAAATCCCAAAAGGTTGATTCTGTTCATCCGGACGTAACGTTTTCAATGGGAAAAACGTTTCGTCACTCATCCGAGTGATTTCTTCAGACTGAACAGGTCTGAGATGAAAACAAAAAGAAAAGATACTGGAGCCGAAAAACCAAAGCAGTCCAAAACAACAACAGTCAAAGGACTGGTCACGTACCCAGAGAAAACAATCTGAAGCTGCACTGTTCAGGTGGCCAGCCAAGTAACTAGTGGCAGAGATGAGTCCCAAAACAAAGTTCAGGGGGCTGATCTGGAGGTCTACAGCCCAATAGTCCATAATACAACTGTTTAGGAGGCGGCATGATTGCCGCAGATGGTTGAGCAGGTGGTGGCGCTGCAGGCAACGGTGTGGAAGCCAAAGGTGGTGGCACTGGTGGTGGTGTAACAGACTCACCAGAGCCGTCAGTGGGCACGATGAGGTGCTGGAGCGGCTCACCAGAGCCCCCAGTAGGAATAGGTGGCAGTGTGGAAGCCGCGGAGTGCTGGACTGGTTCACCTGAGCCTCCAGCGGGAACAGACGGAGGGATGGGAGCCACGGGTGGCTGAGCAGGTGACTGAGCAGCGCTTGCAGCAGGCTCCGGTTGTTACTGTGGCTGACTTCTAGCTGCTTTCCTCTGGGGAACAGGAACAGGTGCTAGGCCTGGCTGAACAGCAGCCATCACCACCTGAGGAACAGATACGGGTGCAGGGATGAACTGGATTTTGGCTGCCCTTACCCTGGGAACCGATGTAGGTGCAGGAGCTAGCTGGACCGATGTCGTTCCCAACTGAAACGGGTGCAGGAGTTGGCAGGATCACAGTTGCACTCACCCGAGGAACCGGGATAGGCACAAGCAACGACTAGGCATCCGCTGTCCCCATCAGAGGTATGGTAGGTATGGGTGCAGGGACAAACGGAGCCTCAGCCCGCCTGGGGAGAGAAACAGGGACCAGCTGGGCCCCAGTCACCCTCACCCAAGGAGCTGGTACGGGTGCAGGGGAAAGCTGGGCCCGGGCCGCCCTGGGCACAGGAAAAGGAGGAGGAGAAAGAGACTCAAAAGCTATCACAGACAGCTGGGGGGCAACAAAGTGCAGAGTAAGAGAAACACTGTAGTCTCTAAAAAAAAAAAAATGATTCTGAGGAATAGTGAACAGAGTCAAATAGACATGACCGTAGAACACAGAACTTGATGAGCCAACTCTGCAGTGCTTAGTGCTAGTCTTTTAGCCAGATCACAAATGGCAGAAGGCACTAGCTTAATTAGTGCTGATGGTGGTGGTCGGGCTGAGGGAGTTCAGAATTTACAGGCTGATAAGCATTGGGCAAGGTTCCCTGGTCAACTGACTCAAGTATGTGAATTTTCATATTTGCTGACTCAGGTAACACACAGGGAGCATAAATTAGCTAGCCCAGAAACACAGGATCGACTGGGGGTTACATTAGGAGCAGATACAGAAACTAGAGAGTCACTTAAAATATTGTCCTTCACAGCAGCTGGTTTCAGAACAGGGAACACTGTCATATGTTCTTTTGACTTAACTCATAAAAGTCAGAACCTTGTCCAGTTCTGAGACGATAGTTCCACTTGTTTTGCTGTCAGCCCCACAAACACCAAAATCATTAAAATAGTCATTCTGTTCAGAAACACCAAAGTCACTGGAAGCGTTAGGTTCAGAAACAAGAAACTGACCAACACTGTCTGGCTCGGAAATGAAACATTCCTGTAGATTCCTGTCTGTCATGGAAACAAAAGAGTCCCTAAAAGAATTGTCTCTGGAAACAAGAACAGCCTCTAACATAACTGAATTACTCACAGCTTGATTGATCACAGGGGCCCCAGCCACAGCTAATGCGGGCTGGGAAACAGTCTTGGGGTGAGGCATGAAGTGCTGACGGCGATAACGCCGCTTCCTCCGGGAAGAGGCTGGCACGAGTTAATACAAGAACTAAACTGGAAAACCTAGGAACTAAACCATGAACGAAACACAGCTGGGTATGAGGGAGATCGCAACACAGGACCGAAGGAAATGCTGACATAAATGCACAGGAGGATAACGAGGGAATTGAGAACATACAGGAAACTCAGCTGACACAAATTAACATGACGCCACAGGGGAAGCACACTGAACATGGAAACGTGAGACTTTCACAATAAAACAGGAAACTGAGGAACATGGCACAAGAGAGGCAGACAAGAGGGAACAAGGGAACATGAGGGAGAGAGAGGAGACATGATGGGGTGAGGAAACAGAATGGAACAAAGATGGAAACAAGACGCAAGGGCTCATACGACATATATAACCACAGACACACTGAGGGTGAAGACACAAGGGGGAAATGCTAAATAATCAATGAACTAAACAAAACAGCCTAGGCAATATAGAAATGAACTCAACACTAACCAAATGAACTTAACCATAAACCACAATACAAAATGACACGAAACTATAAAAACACAAAACACTGGGTCAAATGACCCAGGACCATGACAGTGTGTGTGGTTTTTTGGTGGGACGTTTTCCACACCTCCTTCATTGTACAGCACCTTGGGTGTAGAATTGGTTTTTACATGTGATTTTCCTCTTGTATGGTCCTCAGCTGCTGGTAAGTCCAGTTCAATGTATGGTGATTTTATTTAATTTAGGACACTGCTACAGAATAAGCTGTACCACAGTCGACTTTTATTGTTTTATTCTTTTACTTTTTGTTTTAACAAATGCAATTAAAGATGTATTAAATTTGGAGCCAATCTGCCTCAGTTGTGTATCTTTGAACCTTTGAATGATCAAGGAACTGACCTCACAGCCCATTGATCATTCAGTGGGCTAGTTTCAGTTACTGTGCAAAGGTACTGTTTATAAACCTGCAGTCAGCTGAAACTCGAGAAGTCACTTGAATGAGTGATGAAACGTTTCTCCAAATGAAAATGCTACGTCCAGATGAACAGAATCAACCTTTGGGATTTACATACCTGGATGATTGAGCATGCATCAAGACATCTTTGAACCTTTGTAATCTTTTCTAGTTTTTAAAATGACTCTCTTTGTATTTCCTGGGGGTGAAATTCCCCTAGGTGGCGTTGTCATATTTCATTTACAACCCCTTTGACCACTTCGTCACATTTAGTTTGACTGAGAGTGATTCTTTCCTGAAGTGTTAAAATACTTGATGTCAACATTAACATCAGCTTTTATGTGAATAGTGCTAAAAAGAAGCTGTAGATGTTTAAAATGAAAGCTGAATAGTTTCTGGGAACTTGAGTCTTTTCATGTTAAAAGGACCTGAGCCTTAGTACAGTACACACTTGGACACGGAAGCAGAGTCATTATATTATTGTTTTAGTATTGTGTCATGCAGATAGCATGCTAAAGCACTCTCTTTTATTTAATAGCTGCAGTATTGCAATGTTAAGAAGTTCCTTAAAACAGTGGACCCCAATCCCTGGGTCACAGACCGGTAACGGTCCATGAGTCATAGTTCCGGGCTGCGAGAGTTGAGGCTCGGGTGTGAAATTTATGGTTTTCAGGGTTTTTATCTTTAACTCGGTTTTCCTGGGTCTTTACTCGTGTTGTAGTTGTGTCTTATTTTGAAATATTTACACATTACCATAGCGACCAGAGAGCATTAAGGGGCAGAGAGAAGGATCTTACTCTTAATGTTGTTGGCGCATTTCAGGAGGACGCTGCTATTAAAGTTACACAGTGAATTCGCGTTTATTATTATATTTACAAAATACCACAGTTTTTGTCTTGGTTGTATCATTTTATTTTGTTGTATTTTTCCGCGACACCTTAAAGGCTGTCTGTGAAAATATAGTCTGACATTAAACCGGTCCGTGGAGCAAAAAAGGTTGAAGACCGCTGAATTAAAAGGTACTAGCTGCTAAAGATAGTGTGAACATCCTGTTTTCCAGTTTTAAGCATAAACAGCTCCCTTTCTATTTTATTATAGCAGAGATGTTTATCTTGAAGGCGTGGTACAAAGAACCAAACTATCTGCATGGGTTGATGTCTTTTTGTTTAACCTTTAACTGTTAATCATACCTTAGTTGATGAGCCTCAGTAAATAAATGGCACTGCCACAGTTGGACCGAATGAGCATTCTGGCCAAGACAACAGGACAGCTTACAAATTTCCTGTGTCCATTAGGAGGTATTGACTTTGTCTCTCTGAGTGCTGTAAGCTGTGATTGCAAATGACACATTGTTACACTGGCTTTGTTCTAAGATGCCAAGCACAATTCTGCCACTTGCTATTTATTCCGCCCAACAAAAGGCTAATGAGGATATGATAAACAAATACAACAAACAGACCATGTAATTAAGTGACTACTTAATCCAGCCAAAACCTCAGACATCCACGAGACGGACAACCCCCCGTCTCCCCCGTCTCCCTGCTTCTCCTGTTTATCTTAAATACACCACACACTGGCATAATCCCACCTACAAACACCCAGTTTCTCCATTGAGGAATTGTTTCATTGCATTACATAAGTGTACAAGCCTTGTGGGAAATTCCATGTTTGCAGCTAGTCAGCTCCTATGGCAACATTTGAATATATGAGCTTGGCTCAGACATAGTCAGTGATATATATTAGGGAGCTATAGTTTGTAAATTCTGCTTTTTATATTACATGTGCAGGTTCATACTCTGCTGCTGCACATTCACAGCGCTGCAGTGACTTTTTGAAGAGGCAATAAGAGAAGAGAGACAATCCATATTGAATTTACGTTTTAGCAACGGAGAATAAAAAGGATGTATGACAGAAAATTAGTGTTGGATCATCCTGAATAGCATACATTTCTCCCCTAACCTGTCTCCACTCTCATTTTTCCCCTGTTCCCCCATTACTGCACATTTCCGTCTTTTCTAATCAGAGCTCTGACTCGTACTGTACATGTTCACATATTCCTGCCATGACCCGTCGGTGTATTAACTGATTAAAATAGATTGATTTTCTGCCAGTAAATGCAGCCGGAGTAGGCTAAAACCTTGCCTTTGATAAATGGGTTTCAGAGTTATCAGAGTGGATGAGTCGATGTGCAGATCAATGGCGAAATGCAACAAGGTCATTTCTGCTGAAGATAAAGCATTTGTTATGCAGATTCATCCAAAAGGTCCACACAGTGGGTCTCATTCTACATCTAGAACAAATTATGAAAATAATTACAGTATGCATTTATCCCAGCTCTGTTACGTCAGTATAATATATTTGACCTTAACAGAGTACATTTTACTGCATTACTTTTTGTAGTACTAGTTACTCTTCAAAGGTCATAGTTATAAAAAACGTAATAACCTGGTGTTGCTACTTATATATTTTAGGCAATTTATTACAATTTATTAAAGTAGAACAACATATAAGCCACAATATTTTTTCTAAAAAATACTTTTTTATACTTTAAATACATTTTGACAGTATATTACTCTTACGTTTGCTTCAGTACAAATTTTTTAGATGTATTTTTATTTTATACTGTATTTGTATTGCGCTGTACTGTATACGTCTTTGATCACAGTGTACATACTGCCACTGCAGCCTGACCCATGTCGTCTCAAATAGTGAAATATAATCTATGTATTAATTGTATAGAGTAAGTAAGCACTTAAAAGTGCTGTAAGCTTACTTTGATTAATTAAGAAAAACTTTCCACATTGTTTCCCTAATTGTAAAGCAGTGAAAATGGTGTCTTATAACATCCTCTGTACTTAAGTAACATCAAGAACCACAAAACATAATATGCAAAAAACAAACTTCACCTTATGTATCCAGGTCATTAAAACTTCAAACTCACAAAGAAAACCTTGTATCCATGAGCTAAAATTATAATAACAGGTGCAGGGGCTGGGATATCTGGCATGCAATCAGGAGGTAGCTGCTTTGAAGCCAGCAGTGGCACATTATTTAGGACATACATGATTAAGATATTTATATCACAGCCATTTGCATAATGCATTATGTATGAGAATATAGAACTGCTGGTAATTTCAAGCCTGGATTAGTCTATTTCATATCAATCATAACATTGTATTAATCGGAAATGGCTGTTACATCATCTCTACTTCTGCTACTTTTGCCCAGACTGTAAGATTATCAGACATGGATTTGTACATGATGTCACTTCCAAAGATAAACACACGTTTTACAAAATCATATTTAGATTTTAAGCACCAACACATATGCAAATGCCAGCAGGCTCTTACATTTACCCTCAGGAATCCCATCCATCCCATCGTGGTGATGCAGGTTTTTTTTCTTTTTTGGTTGCTATTAGTTTTATGTTCCCTGTTTCATTTAAAAACATTAAATGCCTCTTAGACTGGTGTTGTATAAATAACATATTGACATAGTCAGAAATCTTAATGAACCGACTTGTTGCAGTAGTGCTATTTTATTACAGTACCACATTTAAACCTACTGAGCTCTTTAGAACGACCAGTTCACTCACAAACATCTGCAAAGTCAGACT
This sequence comes from Oreochromis aureus, assembly GCF_013358895.1. Taxonomy (NCBI): domain Eukaryota; kingdom Metazoa; phylum Chordata; class Actinopteri; order Cichliformes; family Cichlidae; genus Oreochromis; species Oreochromis aureus. Next base: position 30,173,676 of record NC_052958.1, on the reverse strand, counting down.
GTGTGACTAGGTTTTTGATTTCTTCACCTGTGGCAACAGGACTGAAACCATCTGAATTCAAAGATTAAGAACTGCAGTCCATATGTAGTGTAGAGACAACACGCCGATTTGCTGTTTTTAATATTCTTCACTTAGACGAAGTTCCTAATTAGCCTACAATCAGGAGGTGATTTGATTTTGGTATTTTTATTTTGAAATAAACAAATGAAATAAACAGTGGGATAAACACACACCGACTTTGCATTTTGTTAAAATTTTGGATCTACTTTTACAGTTAAACATAAAAACAATAAAAACATTTGAAAGAGTTGTTAATCTATAAGATGAAAAAAGAGTGACAACACTTGGGCAAATGTTATAATTTAATATTCTTTTTCTTTCTGTTGTTTACCTGATATCTGTACACTTACATTCAAATTACTGTAGGCGAAACCATTTCTAGCTATTATGGCCTAGCTGGTTTCATGTCTTCATGTCGGAGGTTATATGTCTTAAGATCTAGAACCTTGGTACCCCATTGTGACACTGCTACACACACGAATTTACCCCATGCTCAGTAGTAAGCTACAACAACATGGTCAATAACAAGTCATCAAGTCCCCTGCCCCTCATGTCAGGAGGCAGGTCGGACTTGTCTCACTAAAGATTAATTTCCCACATGAAACTGTTCTTGGTTGTCTACATTCACCTGGAGGGAAAACCAGAGGAAAAATGTATCTTGAGTATTGGTTTGTGGAAAAAGGAACTAGGTTCAGGTGATCAATAACTACTTATTTCTCTACGGAGTGCAGTGTGGTGTGCACCTATATTGGTAGAACTGAAATTAGCAATCAAGTGGCACGAGAAAAGCAATAGGAGAGTATCTGCAGCATACTACAGGTGAGTGTTTTAGAGCATGTTCATGCTGGGACATTACATATTCAAGTGGTGCATACTGCAGCATAAACAGTGACAGCACAGTTTCTCTTCCTAAACAAATGATTATCTCATCAGCTGTCATTAGAGAAGCAGTGATGGTCAATAAAACATTCATGTTCAGGGCAATAACCTGCAATAACAGGACAATATTTCAGTAAACACTGTTTACTGAGTAAACGTGATCAAGCCACTGAAGTCGCTGTTAGTGTCATGATACACCCTTTCACCTACTGAATGCAAATAAGCTGTTTTGTCACTACACAGGAATGTTACTCAGTCCAGTATTTTATTCCACAAATATCTCACAACACTTTGATGAATGACACATTTAGTGAAAAATTTCCACCAGCTATCTTAATGGTTACCATCAATTAACATGAATCAAATCCAGAAAAACTAAATACGTGACTTAAATTTCAAAAGTATTAAAACATTATTACAAGAGAACAGCTAAATTTGCACACGACAAAGACATTTAATGTATTTATAGATGCTAAATAATTCATAAATATATGACGTCATAACTGATGTCGTTTAATATCCAATGTGTATCTGACTGGTTGCAGGTGGGTGCTGACTTCATAGTTGTGTGACGATGCAGCTATTGCAGAGTTTATTTCTGGAAAAATAAGTTCATGGTTTATGATATATGTTCATATCTTAATTTTATTTTGTAATTTTTTTGTGTTTGCCAGTTTTTCTTGCTCTCTGTTTGTTTTCCCTTTTTTTGAATCCTTTCTTTTGCTTCCCCAACCTTATTAGTATGACCTGTGTTTCCAATCAGCCATTGACTTTTTGAGCACATTCCCTTTATTCCCTGACAGATCTACTTGTTTCCATCTCATTTAAGTATTGCTTGTATCTTTGTTTCAGTGTCATCCTAGTTGCTTTAGTGTGTGATCTTTTAGATTTCACATGTTGCCTATTGGGGTGACTGTAGCTCAGGAGGTAGAGCAGGTCACCTACTGATCGGAAGGTTGGTGGTTCGATCCTTGGCTCCTCCAGTGTGCATGTCAAGTATCCTTGGGCAAGATACTAACCCCGAGTTGCTCTCCGATGCATCCATCGGAGTATGAATGTGTGTGAATGTAGTTAGATTGCACTAAGTATAGATAAAGTGCTTGTGAGAATGGGTGTGATTGGGTGAATGTGGCATGTTGTATACAGGGAGTGCAGAATTATTAGGCAAATGAGTATTTTGTCCACATCATCCTCTTCATGCATGTTGTCTTACTCCAAGCTGTATAGGCTCGAAAGCCTACTACCAATTAAGCATATTAGGTGATGTGCATCTCTGTAATGAGAAGGGGTGTGGTCTAATGACATCAACACCCTATATCAGGTGTGCATAATTATTAGGCAACTTCCTTTCCTTTGGCAAAATGGGTCAAAAGAAGGACTTGACAGGCTCAGAAAAGTCAAAAATAGTGAGATATCTTGCAGAGGGATGCAGCAGTCTTAAAATTGCAAAGCTTCTGAAGCGTGATCATCGAACAATCAAGCGTTTCATTCAAAATAGTCAACAGGGTCGCAAGAAGCGTGTGGAAAACCAAGGTGCAAAATAACTGCCCATGAACTGAGAAAAGTCAAGCGTGCAGCTGCCAAGATGCCACTTGCCACCAGTTTGGCCATATTTCAGAGCTGCAACATCACTGGAGTGCCCAAAAGCACAAGGTGTGCAATACTCAGAGACATGGCCAAGGTAAGAAAGGCTGAAAGACGACCACCACTGAACAAGACACACAAGCTGAAACGTCAAGACTGGGCCAAGAAATATCTCAAGACTGATTTTTCTAAGGTTTTATGGACTGATGAAATGAGAGTGAGTCTTGATGGGCCAGATGGATGGGCCCGTGGCTGGATTGGTAAAGGCAGAGAGCTCCAGTCCGACTCAGGCGCCAGCAAGGTGGAGGTGGAGTACTGGTTTGGGCTGGTATCATCAAAGATGAGCTTGTGGGGCCTTTTCGGGTTGAGGATGGAGTCAAGCTCAACTCCCAGTCCTACTGCCAGTTTCTGGAAGACACCTTCTTCAAGCAGTGGTACAGGAAGAAGTCTGCATCCTTCAAGAAAAACATGATTTTCATGCAGGACAATGCTCCATCACACGCAGCGTCCAAGTACTCCACAGCGTGGCTGGCAAGAAAGGGTATAAAGAAGAAAAACTAATGACATGGCCTCCTTGTTCACCTGATCTGAACCCCATTGAGAACCTGTGGTCCATCATCAAATGTGAGATTTACAAGGAGGGAAAACAGTACACCTCTCTGAACAGTGTCTGGGAGGCTGTGGTTGCTGCTGCACGCAATGTTGATGGTGAACAGATCAAAACAGTGACAGAATCCATGGATGGCAGGCTTTTGAGTGTCCTTGCAAAGAAAGGTGGCTATATTGGTCGCTGATTTGTTTTTGTTTTGTTTTGAATGTCAGAAATGTATATTTGTGACTGTGGAGATGTTATATTGGTTTCACTGGTAAAATAAATAATTGAAATGGGTATATGTTTGTTTTTTGTTAAGTTGCCTAATAATTATGCACAGTAATAGTCACCTGCACACACAGATATCCCCTAAAATAGCTAAAACTAAAAACAAACTAAAACTACTTCCAAAAACATTCAGCTTTGATATTAATGAGTTTTTTGGGTTCATTGAGAACATGGTTGTTGTTCAATAATAAAATTATTCCTTAAAAATACAACTTGCCTAATAATTCTGCACTCCCTGTAGAGTGCTTTGAGTACTCCGAGGGAGTAGAAAAGCGCTATATAAGACTCAGTCCATTTACCATTTATTCCTCCCCTGGTTTGTTTGGTTAATTGACCGCTTGCTAGAGTATGACCTCAACCATGAGTGATCTGAACCTTGAACTTTCACTCTGTTTATGCTTGGGCCCTTTCCCCTGAGACTTCAGCTGCCACTTTCCAGTTAATATTCCACTTTTTCAATGTTGTAAAACGTTCCAAAGTACTTTCTGTAGGGTGAAAATCTGCCAGCACCAATTTGGGAAAGTTTAAAAAGCTTTGTTCTGTACTTTGATGGGGAACAAGACCTCATGCACTATTACTGCCTCAGCCTTGATGCGGTGTCTGCCACGTGAGATTAGAGGTCTGGGGCCACCACATAACTATACGGATAACCATGCACTGGCTGACACACAAACAATCATACAGTGTGGTGTCTGGGGCATTCCAAGTATGCAGAGCCTCCAAGGGAGTTGCGAAGATCATTGCTCTCCAGCATGAGATTGTTAAACTGCCTGGGGATTGGGCAGGGCTTCCTCGGTGTGGGTGCCACTAATAGGTGCCACATAGTTATCTCTGTAACTATTTGGACAATAATGCAATTTTGCTTTCGTGAACCATCACAGTGGATTGTAAACCACAACCAGGCTGGATCAATACTGGACATGAAGTCTTGTTTCAACTCTTGGAAAGAGCTGAAACAGTGTCCCAAGGAACAGGTTTGGTTGTGGAGGTGAGTTTGGTGATTGACGTGATGTTGTTTTTGATGAAACGTCATTAGAAATTCTCAAACACCAGAAAGTATTGCAGCAATTTCTGTGTGGAGGGAGTTAGCCAGTCTGCTACGACCTTCAGCTTCTCAGGATCTGTCTCCCACTTTCCATCGTCTGCCAACACTTGAAGATATAGCTTTAGAAACGTTGCTTTTCTGATTTTACACAAAGTCAACAGTGATGGGGGCTCAGTGCAGTAGTTAGGCCAAAGAACATCACCGTGTACTCAAAGTGTTCAAGTGATATATCATGCGCACTAGATGATAAGCAGTCAGTAACTCTTTGATGTACTTCTCAACTGCCTCTTTCTCAGGTTTGTAGGTCTTACAATTGGCTGTTGGGTAAAGGAGCTCCAAGCAGGAAATCAGTTCTGAAGCCCTAGGGCCAGTGAGGTGGAAGTGAGACAGTATTTTCTATGCTACAAACTTGATAAAGGTCATGCTATTCCTTAGGCTTAACTAGATAATCTCTCAGGGAGTCAGAAGCATTGGCAGGAAGACCAGAAGACACAGTACTACAGATAGGAGTGACCAGAAAAAAAACCTGCTGGCTGTGGGAGGTTGGGGCTTTCCAGTTTTTATCGTGGCCTGTTCACCCAGGTGTCTGTTAATTCTGATTGTCAAAGAAATCAGAGCATTTGAACAAATGGGCTCATTATGGGATGCAAGGAGAACTGATCATCTACAAATTATAGGAAGGCTAACAGATAGACTAATAGGACATTTTAGAGAAATCATTGGTGAATGAAAGAGATGAGCAGCGATCAGCACACTCCCTCATGTTGGCCCCAAAGCGTACCTTTATTGGATAAAGCTGCATGTTTGGCAGCTGGGTCAGTTGAGTCTGGTGTTTAGTCAGATTGTTCTATCATAATGAATCAAATGTTTGGAATCAAAGAATCTGAACACATAAACCAACAGCATTTCAAAAGATTTATTATAGAACTTGCAAACAGGTCATTGTGCAGAATAGGTAAACATGGCAAGAGCAGAGGTTCTCCAGGATACTGGAGTTCGAGAGAAGGAACTTGAGCCTTCCTTTTACTAGAGAAGTCACATCATGAAGACAACAAGGACAACAATGGCAGAGAGTGGAAGCACAAACTGCTCCTTATTTACTGCAATGTGGACAGGAGATAGGACGCAAGAGTGATGGTTGAGGCTCAGGAAAGTCAGAAGTTTCACCATCCAGAGCAGCTGGCTCAGCTCGCAGCTGGAGAGAGAGAAAACAAAAGTGAGAAGAAAAACAATGCGTAAAACTAATGTTTTACCATGAAGTTAGATCTACAGCCCCAACAGGTACCAACACACCTGAAAATAAGAATTTTGATTAAAAGTCATGAGACATCTCCAATACATAACACACAGAATGTAGAAAAATTAGCTCTTATTAAATTATAAACTGCAGACAGACCTCAAAGTTGGAACAGAACACATGCTGAGAGCACAGTAGTTACAGACTACACTATCATGCACTACTTAGAAATTCAGTAGCTCACTCCCAAGCTTTTTTTGGCTGAGTGCCTCTTGCCTGTAAACAGGTGATCACACTGCTGTCATCAGTCCCTGTAGGAAACGACAAACTAAAATTAATGGTGCAAGAGAATGTTTTTGTTGATAAAATAATTTGACTTTAGCAGCTGTTTGCACCGTTGAGCGTCACGATTGTAGCAGCTAAATTGGGCGAAGCCTGCAATCAAAAACATGAAGTTTCATCACTGTAAAATGTCAGGAAGGAATGTGGTTCAAACCACGTGTTTTGTTTTGAGAAAGTCTGTGAATTAATTTGATCATCTTACTTAACTAAGACAACTTACATGTGCGAAGAAGACCTTCAATTCGTAGTTCGGCTCCTGCCTTAGATTGTTGGCATTGTTCAGTCTATCAAAGCTCTTTTCTCTTTAAGACACATTGTAGGAAACTTCAGTGGTATGCTATGATATCTTCATCCATTCTAAATAATAAATATACAATTCTATCTTTATAAAGAGTCTCTGATTAAAAAAATAAAAACTGTTAAAAACAGATCAGTACAGTGTGATGAAGTGAAGTAGCGTGTGTGTGAAAAGTGAGTGAAAACCTCACAACCACCAAGGAAAAAGACTAAAGAGCTGTCAAAGGTCTGGAAAGATGAAAGAGGCACAGAATGAGCGTTAATTACTGCTGGTGTCAAACTACATTCAAAGGTGGTGGATCAGCCCAAAACTGCACAGGAGATTATTGATGATTTGAATGTAGTTGGGACCACAATCACCAAAAACACCATTGGTAACACACCACGCCACAATAGACTGAAATTCTGCAGTGCCCACAAAGGTCCCCCTACTTAAGAAGGCACATTATAGGGTTGTCATAAGGTGAACATTTATTCAGCTTAGTTCAAATACATTTTATTTATGTATATCACAACAACAGTTGCCTCAAGGAGCTTTGTATTGTAAGGCAAAGACCCTAAAATAATAGAGAGAAAACGCCAACATTCAAATGACAGTCTAGGCCTATTGCGGTGTAATTAAGAAAGTGTTCAAGGTCACCTTATTTAGCTCTGACTATATGCCTTATCAAAAAGGACTGATGACTCTGTCTCCCATTGTAATTTCAAATACCCTAGGAACCACAAGTAAGCGAAGTGAAGTGCTCTATTAAGGTGATGTGATACTATGAGGTCTTTTAGAGATAATGGGGCCTGATTATTTAGGACCTTCTATGGGAGAAAAAAATTTAAATTCTAGGGAGCCAACGAAGAGAAGCCAGTATGAGAGAAATAAACTGAAGGCTTTTTATGGAGTTTTTAGGACATGCTGATAACAATGAATTGCAATAGTCCAGCGAAGAAGAAATCTATGCATGAACTACTTTTTTTAACATTACTCTTACAGTCTGTCTCTAATTTTAGAGATAATGTGCAAATGTAAGAAAGCAGTCCTACATTTTTCCACATTGAAGGACATATTCATCTATATTATTCTGAGAAGGCGTGGGAGAAAGTGCTGTGGTCAGATGAAACCAAAATCAAGTTCTTTGGCATCAACTCGACCCACTGTGTCTGGAGGAAGAGAAATACTGCGTATGACAAAAAGAACAGCATCCCCACAGTTAAGCATTGCGGTGAAAACACTGGAGGCTGTTTTTCTGCTAAGGTTATAAGACGACTTCCCGTATTAAGGGACCAGTGGAAGACAACCTCCTTCCCTTAAACTGCTCTAAATTTACAGCCCACTATAAGGTGAGATCTGTAATGCTTGGGGCTTTAGCTTGAGCCCATATGTCATGGTCTGAGTGAGTGTTCAGTGTTTTTCCTCTGGTCCTGCAGTGTCTACCCATTCTGGGTGGAGCCCAGAGTCCAGACCTGCCTCGTCCACCTGTTCGTCATTGTTGGCAAGCAGCAGGACGTGTATTCAAGATCAGTGTCTCCACCAGTAATCTGCCAGTCCATCAGTTACCTTATGGTTTTTTCTCCAGGTGACGTAGAAATTCTCTGTTCCATTTTTTGATTGGATCAATGTCCCTCCAAGCCACGAGCTCATGTCCATCTGAGTTGTTTACCTCTGCCCTTGGCTGCTGATCTCACTCTGTGGAATACTCACCTGTGTGACATCACGCTCCTCTAGATTCCCACCATCTCACCTGCCTGTCCTCCTGCCCACCGGTTTCTGTTACATCTGGAAAAACAGGATGGAAGTTGCATTATTCTGGACACTCACTTGGATTCCCTCCCCTCACATCCACTCGCCTGCAGATACCAGTAAACCACCCACCACGCCCGTGTTACTTATTTTCCTGATTTTCTCTCCCACAAATCATTAATTATTCTCTCCTTTGTTGCAATGCCATCGCCCAGAGACTCTTAATCACTCGCATGGCTGAAGCAGAGCCCCTAGATTCACATCTCGACACCATACTAGTGAAAAGCAATCCTTGCCTCCACACTTTGTTTCCCATTTGGGTCCACGTTCTTTCTCTCCGCCCACCTGCCCTTAACACCATCAGACTTTTTTAGGGTAAAACACTGGGCTGTTTCTTTACATAAAATAACAGAAAACAAAATGATCTCTCCTATTTGAGCTTCATTTCTGTTCATTTTGTGAGATTTATTTTTTCTTCTGCTGCTGTGAGACATTTTTATAAAACAGCTTCAATAGACCAGAAATCCAAATTGACAGATGAAAACAACATAATGATGGTAAATCCAGAGTAATGTAAGGAAAAAAACATTTTCATGCAGGATTAAACATGAGTTGGCTTCTCAGTCTCATCTTGCTTATAGGCAAGTTAATAAGGCTTGCAGTCTACATCATTGTTCCTTTATTTTCTGGTGCACCTTATGAGGTATTTAAAAAAAAAAAAGTCCCATGGGCTGAAGCTAAAGGCACAACCATTACAGATCTCACCTTACAGTGGGCTGTAAATTTAAAACAGTTTATCGCACAACATTTAGTGTGTCTTTCAATCCTCTGTCATATCCAAAAACGCAGCGTTTATACAGCCAAAATGCTAAACCCCAACTGAGAGCTCAATAAATTATTACTAAGCTTTTACATAAGCCAGATCATTCAGAGAGTGAGAGAGTGAGATGCCAAGGCTGTGTTGTCTCGATGCCAGAGCACGAACTATCCCCATTACCTTAAAAATAAGACAGAAAAGAGAAGGGGAAAAAAATTACACAGGCAAAGAGAAAAAAGAGAGTAGCTGCATAGCAGGATCACACAGTGCAAGAGAATGAGCGAGTCAAGATGGCTCACAGGAGGTGTGATCACACCACAATATAAATTGGGAAAAGTGTCGACCAGGACTCATGCAAACAAACATAACTAATATCTAATAAGAAATGCTGCTTTTTCCTGTAAGTGTGTGAGTCTTCAGGACCCTCTTGCATAGCCCATCCAAGAGAAAAGAAATGTGCGGCTCAGTTGCTTTTTTTGTCCTAAATTTAAATGCAACCGTATTAAGCATCATCCTGAGACTCACAGAAGAACCTGAGTTCAAAGAGAGTGCAATCAGAGTATCTGTTACAATTTATTTAGCGCTGCTGGGTCACAGGGTTAGGAAGGCCAGTTCAGCCGCTCTTTACATGAAAGGATAAAAGGAATTTGTATTCAGAGAGAAGAACACCGGTGGTTTATCCTTGTACCAATGCACTGCAGTGAGTTAGATTCTCAGTGTTGTAACTGGGCTGTAACTTTTTTTAGGATTTCATAAAAAGGTTCCCAACAAATTCCAACAAAGACTCGTGGAAGTCTGTGAAGTAATCACCAGATTTATTGTTCTGAATCAATAGAATAATGACATATTTTTTATGGCATAAAACACTCTGCAGTACATTCTGACTGGAGATTCTGAAATAGTCACAGAATAAGGTCTATTCATTTGTTGCTCGTCCATACTAGAAGCATTATGAACTACAAAGCAACACTTTTAAAGAAACACTTTTTAGGATGCTTTTGTGATGAGTCCAGTCAGAGGAGTCTTTAAAATAAAATAAGCTCAAGATCCAAACAATACTCATGACAGGGTCACTTTAGCAGTGATGGCTAAGCCATGCTCATTTTTTAGTATGAAAAGAGACAATAGTTGTCCATGCACATGTGCAAGTTCATAATTTACAGTGAGACCTAGCTGTACATTTATCATGATCTCATAGCTATGACTTCCTAACATCACATTATGGTACCAAAACAGAAGAGCTTCTCGAGCTTGTCTTGGTTGTAAGCATCTCTATTCTGTGGCCTTGTTTCTGTGGTAAACAAATTATGGACCACCATAATATAAAGCTGTGTTTAGATATCATGTTCATTAACATGTGTACTTGTGAGACCAGCGTGGTGTATTGCATGTGTTGTATGCAATAATAAGTCCTTTGTCATATAGGGAAAAAACACTGACTCCAATATGCAGCAGGGCTATAACAAAACCCTTCAATTCATTCTGAACTAGACTCATTTTAATGCCTACAGAAGTGCATGTGTCCTGGTAACATCATTTCAGAGAGTGCTGTGAGGCACCTCACATCCTCCTGCACTTAGCCACTAATGTGATTACACAGGTGACATCAATTAAAGTCCATTAAGGTTCAGTGCTTAGGGTTTAGGGAGGAAGTAAATGGGCCAAAGTCTTGAAAAATATCTACTTAGCAACTTCACGGTGACACCTACATCATTTTTCTCTTTATCCTCTGATCCCCTTTCCTCCCTTTCCAGGTGTGGGCTTCCAGGAATGATCTATTTGATGTCCTGCTTCCCCTCCTCTCAAGTTGTCTTCATTGAGTTTTGCTCCCTCTAACGATCACCTGATCTAATCTAAACCTGCCTCTCCAGCTGCTCCTCATTCAAAATCAGTTTAAATACAGAGGCCATTTTTTGCCATATTGAGTACAGTGTGTTGCCTCCTGGTCTTCTTCACTGTGCTCTATCTGCCACTAATGCTTTCTTGATTTCATCATTACTTGTGCTGCTGCTGCTTCAACCCTTTTGTTTTTTTTGCAGATTTAACAGCTGTAGTCAACCTTTAAGGCTTTTTTCTGCCTTTTCATCTGTGTCAGTTTTGATTTGCAGCTACCAGAATTGCAACAAACCCAAATAAACGAATCATCAGAAGCTATAAAGATTCGAGTCCACCAAACATATCGGGGGGAGGGAACTGAAGCATATGATGAATGTTGATGGAATTGTGTCATGTGGTTCTATACGCATTTACTCAACAATGTGGAAAACTGCATAGATGACAATTAACCATCTGCTGTACTGAGACTATCTGAATATGTCTGTAAGAAGAGCAGATGACAGGACGAACGAAAGGCAGCCAGACTATTGATTATTCTTTGCAATTTGTCACATCATTAGCGCACAACAATGCAGGCAACTTGTCATGGTGCTGGAAAGGAGTCAGGACACTACAGTGAATTCCGAGTAAGTGGCTAAAATCTGTCAAAAACCCATCAACCACCTGAGTTTGGCTACAAGTGCCCAGCTATGATTTACCAGAATATTTCAGCAAAAAGAAGAGAAAAGGGTCCATCTTTTAAATGTTTCAACAGTGGTCACATCATTAAGGAATCTAATTTAGTTTAAGGGCAGCTGGATTTGCAGCACATGCTTCTCATTTTCTGAGTTGTTATAAATTCTCTTTCATACTTTTCTTTAACCTCATAAGTTGTCAAGACCCCAAACCTCAAGGCCAAAGTAAAGTAAAAAGCATGAAATTAAGTTTTTGATTATTTGCCTGTACCCATTTTCTGCACAACCCTCATCAGTTTCACCTATGTTCAAGTCTTTAACCTGCATTTATGTGCTGGTTTACAGCCCTCTGTGCATATGTGTAGTCTTTTCTTTTGCCTTGTCAGATTGTCTGTTTAAATGAAAATTCTGAAAGGAACCTTCTCTGGACCAGGCTATGTTTAGAGAATGTTAAATCTTAAAAAAAAAAAAAGGAGCCACCTTCACAACACTAATAACTGTGGCTTCAAGCTCGAAAACCTCGCTAACTTATTCGCCTTGATTTGTAGTACACCCCTCTATTCAGATACGTCTGTTTTTAAAAAAAACTGAATGTCTGAAGAAAAAAAAAAAATTCAACAGAATTAAAAAAAACATTAAATAAAAGAAATAAAAATAATGAATACATACAATACAAACTACATAATACATTTTTAAGAAATACATTGGACAAAAATGTAGTACACAGTAAAAATGATACAAATTAAAACATATATGCAAACTGATATTTAATTTCTTCTTGTTTTTTTTTTGTCAGAAGGCTAAAAAGCTTTCTTCAGTGGTGTCTACTGAAGGTGTCTGGGCTCAGACCTTGGAGATAAGAAATGAGCAGGAGGGGCTCAGACTACAGCTGATCCTCCTCCACATCAAGCCAGGAGACAGTGGAGGTGGTTTAGGTTTGTTTTGCTATTTAGCAAGGCAGAGCCTTGTACAGGATAAAATGCGTTTTCTTCTTCTTCTTTTTTTTTTGCACTTAAGAACACCGCTGCAGCACATTCACAGATATAGCATGGTCGTTGCTCTCTGTCTGACTTATTTACTGAATAAGCCAGACAGAGCATGGATGGATATGCTGATGTGGTCTAAAAGAAGTTTGTAGTTTGTATTGTGGTTCAGGTGGTTACATAAGTTTTGTTGCTTTGCAGCACGGACACAAATCTAGAGCCCGACATGCACCTTCCCAGAAATGTAACTTAACTACTTATTTACTGAGTCACAAATACACAACAGCAACAGGACAGATTACAGGTTCACAGGTTTACTACTGTTTGGATCTGCTCCAACTTTCCAAGTAGGAAATGCTAATTGAGTTGGCGTTCCAGATGAAAATTCCAAATGGGAGCTTAGAAATTCAAGATTATGACTTCATCTGGAACTCATTGATATTATATGCTCAAGAGATTATTTTCCGGCTTGCCTGGAAATGCCCCTGTATGCCCCCAAAAAACAACCAAACAGTAACATTGATGTGATTGGATTCACTTCAGCATTCCTCTGCTTAAAATGTTATTGGTGATGTAAGGCTCAGTGGTTTAGATGTTGTCCTGCTGGCCAGCAGCCAGTACATGTAGTATTATGATTGCATGAAATACTGTCCATCTACACTGCCAGAATCAATAATATCATATTTTTTAAGTTTTACAAAAAGATAAGTAAGGAGTACAACACCATCAGACCTAGCAGCTTTAGGCTGATTTTGTCAGCTGCATTTAAGCTATGATAAACATCTTTCATCAATTAGAAAATGAAACACTCGGGGTGTGATTATATATTACGATACACAATCTTCCATCTCAGTTTGCTTTCTGCGAGGGACATGATTATAACGCTGTGGTCGATATGCAAAAACTGAGTTCAATGGCCTAACTAGAGAATTCATGTTGTTCTTAGTTTAATATTTGTTTTTACATAACTGTTAACTAATAGCAATTGTGCTCTAATTTCATGCAGTGCATTGCACCGCTAAGCTTGTTGTGCAGTGCTGAGACAAAACACTATTAAAAACCTGTTAACACTGATGTGTTGTCTCTGTGTATTTTACAGCCTTGTAATTAAGTGTTGCACAGGGTCATGGATCGTGTGGAGGAAAGTCATCCGTTTATTCCCACGGGCTATATTTTTGTTGTAACCGCATTAAAATTACCGGTCAGGGGACAAAATGTTAAATTACGTCGCCTCCCCCCAGAGAAATAATTCTAATTCAAATGGGGCTTAGGATAACTTTCATTAGATATATTAAGACCCTATAGCTATACATTTAACAGAATCTGTGTCTAAACTGTGTGTAAAATAGGAATGAAACAAGTTTCTATTTATAGTATATGTATAAATTGTTCAAATGGGAATTAAAGGCAGACACTTACCCGTATCTCACATTGGATAACAACATCGAGTCATATGTGTGTGTTTTTAAAGTACTCTAAATGAAGAGGGCATATCTCTAGGCAAAATTGCCATTTGAACATCCCGGACTGTTCACACAAGATAGAGATGGGTTTTTAAAACATGTGCCTAACGTGATCACTTGACCTAAATAAGAACAAGGGTTTAATTTATCCATGAATGTTCAGTTTGAAGAGGCACTCTTTCTCTGCTGTCTAAAATAATCCATCTGAAGAAGTAGGAGTAAAACAAGTATCTATTCTTGAGTTTATAGTATATGTTAAATTGTTTATAGTATATAAACAATTTCTTTAGTCTCTAAAATAACCCATCTCTCTGTTTTGAAGGAAGTCGATACTAGACACAGGCATAAGCAATACTTGACAACCAGACTATTTCAAAATCATCTGAATCCATTTTGCGGCTGTGAACAATATTGATTATCCCACCTGGTTTCTGCAGTAGTCATGCATCCGGTTGAACAGGGTGCTGTCGTGAGATAACATGCAGGCATTCTAGTAATACTAAGCGTGACTCAAAGCAGGGAGCAAGAACCTATGGTGGGCTAAGCTGTGCTGCAAAAGTCTACTATTCACATGCCATTTATTTCTTCCGTATGAGCTTCTCTTCATCGGCTCCTTGTTAAATCCAGAATTGAATTTGAAATCATTCAGGACTTTGTATGTGAGGAGAAGGATCAGGCCACATCATGTCTTACAGACTTCATAATACCATATTATCCTATAATAAGGTACTATGGTACCAACAGAGAACTTCACTCTCACAGTGCAGACGTACTTCTGTTTCGCAGAGTTTTCAAAAGTAGAATGGGAGGTTTAATAGAAGGCTGCCCCTCCTTGAGCCTGGTTCTGCTGGAGGTCTCTTCCTATTAAAAGAGAGCTCTTCCTCCCCTTACGGGATCATCTAACTGCTGGGGTTTTCTTTCCAGCACTATAATGTCTTTACCTTATTTAAAGAGAGGCTAGGGATATCCGGAGCTGTATAAATAACATGGTTTTAATTTTTTTTTGCATGTTTTCCCAATAGCTTAAATATATTTACATTCTTTATTAATTTCACCACTGGTGTTTTAAACGATGAGTCCATCATTCCCGTGGTCATGTCATAGTCCAAGGGTTTTGGCTCGCTTTTCAGTTTTGGTTTCATTGGTTTATGTTATGATTGGCTTGTTATCATAACCTCCCTGAGGGGTATTCTGCAAACAAATTTCAACACAGCCAAGTTTTTTTGAGATGTTTGGTGTTGGGTCTGTGTTTCCACAAGCCCCGCTGGTTTAGAGACTTATTCATCATGAAGAAAACAAGACAGTCAGCGATCGATCGTTTTACTTGCAAGGGAGGCCTCGTCGGTGTCTACCACGAAAATGACCCCAAATCCGGCCTCCTCTCGCTGCCTTTTATTGGGAAAACAGTTCACACAATACACATCACAGCAAAGCAACGCCCACATGGTTCTAAGGTAAGGCATGTGACTGTGTGTGTGTGTGTGTGTGTGTGTGTGTGTGTGTGTGTGTGTGTGTGTGTGTGTGTGTTTTTGACCTCCTGCTGACCAAAGGGTCATAAAAGCAACATCACAAGAAACAGATCTTCCAGATAGGATGTATCTGCAATAAAACACTACAGCCCCACACCCAGAACCTCGAGAATCTGGGGCGGGGGACAAAAGAATCCTTTCATCACAGAGTTAAAACAATGTAGAGGTGGTAAGCATAAAAATGACAACATTTAACAATTCACTCTAACATTTGGCATCTCAACAGCCAGGTTGGCTGGATCCATTGTCGTCACATACAGAACTCTGACTTTAGGCTCGACCTAGCTCACTAAGCTGTTAATCTTATTTCCTCATAAACTCTTATTGTGTTTCCCTATCCATGTCCGAATGTGTCTGGATTACTTTTAGTGTCAGTCTTCTTTTAGGATCTGTCTCGTGGGTTTATTCCTGTCTTACTTGATAGTTTTCCCTTGTCTCTTGCTTTAAGTTTTGCTTTCTGCCTGACTGATTGTGTTTACCTGTGGTGATTACATGTCTTGTTCCCCATCGGTCAGTCACTCAACACTTTGTGTGTTGATAGCGCCATGCTCCTCTTTGTCTCATTTGGGCTATTTTTTTTTTTATGATGTGGCAGCTGGACTAAAGCTACTTACATGCGCTAATGATTTAGAAGACATTATTATTGTAATATAGGTTAATGTACGCGGTTTCACATTATTGTTATGTTGCATTTTTTTTCCTAACTGTTCAGTCTTCCTACTAATGCTAACAGAATAATGTGACACAGAAACAGCAGTTTCTGATGAGCAGTTATAAGCATTAACTGGAAAAACATGGTTAAAGAAGGACAACAAGTATGGACATTACAATGGCCACTTCCTACATTTTTGGACTGTGGAATGATTCGGTAAAGAAGGCTTTTATATTTTTTTTTAAATTTTTACTTATTTTCTTGACACCATGATACAAAGCAAGATTTAAAAAAAAATTTCAGTTTGTTATTTATACATTTACTCATCCACCCACTACAACATTGTGAATTTCATTCTCTTAAGATAATGCAATATCATTTTTATCTTCTTCTATTTCTATTCTAAGGTAGAACAAAAGCGAAATGTCATTGTGAGAATTCATGTTCTCATTTATGTAAGTGATTAAAAATTCTGTCTTTTACTTATGTTACTTTGGACACCATCGTTGACATGATATTTTCCCTAACCCAAATCAAAATCTTATTTTCACTGTTAAAAACTCCAACTCTTTTTCCAAAAAAAGAAGAAAAGGTTGAGAATAGTACAGCCAAGCTCATGTACAAATATAATGTTGTTTGTTCATGTGGGTAAGAGAAGCTTAGTGTGACACTTGTCTTAGTGAAACATCACTGTTGCTGTCCAGCCCCTCTGTGCTCTCCACTGGACTACTAATTATCTGCCCCTTAACTTCTTCACAGATAATGTGACAATTAAAACTTTATCGCTGAATAATCGCTTTGCTGGGCACTGGGGTTTAATGACAGCAGGTGTTAAGAAGCAAATGAACCCTCTGCAGCAGAATTACTCTCAGCAGCTTGGACACTAATCACAGGCCTTGTTTTAGAGAGATAGTATTTTACAGCGTCAAGCTCAGACTGGTAGACCTTGGGGTAGGATGCACACCAACCACGGGGACAGTGCCTTAGCTCAGATATATTATTTTGTAATTAAAGAACCATACCACTAGTTTACACATGAAAATCACTTTAATTGTCACACGTTAAAACAGTTAAGAAGACTTAACGGGTTTTTTTTTTTTTTTTTTTTTTTTCAGAAATCTCCTATTTTGATCTTGAGCTAACGGTATTAGGACAGACTGTTGACTCATTTACATTATCATTTTTAAAAACCTATTGCTTACCCAGCTGTGTTACTCGTTATTTACTTGTTTTCATACATGCATTGGAAGAATACTATCGCTATATCTGTAAGTTTCTAGACATTTGTTCTTGGTAGTATTATAATACTATGGGAAAAAAACTACAGTAAAACAAGAATAAAGGGGAAAGACTAATGAAAAAATTGTATAATTTTGCCCAATCTGAATCTCCACAGATGAGTTCACTAGAGTGCAGGATTCTGCAAAAGGTCTAAGTGGAATAAATAGGAGTGGGACAGCACTTTGCAACATATCACCTTTAACAATGCCAAAAATAGTTTTGCTTGTAGGGTTGGAACTTGGCATTTTATGTTTAACTTCATGGCCAAACTGACAGATTTGAATGTCTTTACATTGCAGATTAAAGGAATCAAAGCATGGGAACTTTGATTTGCACAATAATGGTGAAAATGATTATCCTGATTATTTTGATCAATATTTAGATCATTGTTAATCATGATTATTAACTGATTTTAGTGACAAAAATGGTTTTATAGCATGGTCATATTAATGTTACACTGTTTCAACATTAAACATTCCTGTTAATATAGAAATTTTGACAAGTAATGTTGTTTTTTAACCTAATTTAAGACCAATTATGTCTTGGATCAAATGGAATGCAATCACTGTGGTGATTTCAGTGCATCTTTGTGAGATGGATATGCTGATGTGGTCTAAAAGAACACTTCTGAATGAATGTCAGAGTTGATGTTGGAATAGTTCACATCAGCAACCACTGGATTGTTTTTCTTGGCCTTTATGCATTCATCATTCTCTAGTTTGTGGTGTGGTTCAGGTGGTTACTTAAGTTTTGTTGCTTTGTAGCATGGACACAAATCTAGAGCCTGACATGCACCTTCCCAAAAATGTAACTTGTCTCCTTCCTGCATTTCAGTAAAAGAAACTGCTGTCCAATATTTATGAGCTCAAAGTCCAACATGAATGGTTTAGTTTCACTGAAGATGGCAGAATGCAGACACACCAGCGCACAAGTCTGAATGCAAACAAAGACATCGCCAACTGCGGCGTGGGCTCTGCAGGGATATAACTTTTTGTGAATTGAGCTTTAGCAGGAATGCTCTTCAAAGTCTGTGAATGTGGAAAGCGAGATTCAGCCTACAAGTATGCGTTTGATAGATTATGTTCTCCCACAATGCAAATCAAAAAAGAAATGGAGGAGTAGCTCACAGTTAAATCAAATTATATGTAAGTAAATTAAGGGGGTTGTTGGTGTTCTGAACCAGATTGCTAGTGGTCTCCAAACTCATCCAGCTGCCAAACCAGATCCACCTTAATGGTTTTTAAAAATCTTTAAACTTTAACAGTTTCTGCTAATCTGAAAATGTAGACCAAAAAGCATACAAAACAAAGAAACACTTTCATGCAAGCCATAAAACACAAGCGTGTTTACATGAACTATCAAAGACCACTCGTGATGTTGTCTTTTAGGTGCGAAAGAGGATGCAGTGTGATATTATAGGATGACAATTATTTCAATAAGGAGAGATCATTAAAAAGAAATTAACATGATTTATTGATGTACACAAATTACAAAGATGTATTTGGCGATTAGACTCCAATGGCCCTATGGCACTAATGTAAAAGGTATAAATATACAGTGTAGCAAGCTTGTAAATGAACGCCACACTGCTTCCCCTGGTGGATACACAAGGCATCAGTTTTAGTAAATGCCACTTGGGGGCGTTACTGTTCCTGGTTGCATCATCCAGGTTACAGGCGGTTAATATCACTACAGCCATTAGAAACTACGGCCATTTTAAGTGGCTGTATTTGTATCTACCACTAATCTTCACCATGCAGTACTCAACAGTGAGTAAACTGAACTGTGAATGGCCTTGTCAGTAGAGTTTATTCAGAGGCCCACATACACAGATACAGGGTTGTCACTAACATAATAACCTCACCAGCCCCTCAACTTAACCATCTAACCACCTAACAACCAATTCTGACCTCAACCCTAAAACCAAGACTTAACCTTCCTTTGTGATGGTTGAATAGGTGGAGACCCGTCAAAATGTCCTCACTGTGGTCTGCAACTCAGAGTTGCCCCCTTACGCCTTCTAGACAAGAACACACACACACACACACACACACACACACACACACACACACACACACACACACACACATACTTTACTCACCTCCGCAGAGACTTTACAAAATTTAAATTGAGAAGCTACGTATGCTTTATGAATCTCAATAAACCAGCCAAGTACGTCTGTTTGTCAGATGTGCTCGTGTCATTATGCAAGTCACAACTTGAGGTCTTTGCAGTTAATACTTTCCCCTCCTCTCCATCTATCAAAGAGCATGCTAAGCAGACAGAAAAATGCAGCCGACTCTGGTCAAATATTGACACACAGCTCCTGTTGTGACACTGTGACTGTGGTAAATTACATTTTCACACTATAAAGTAAATAACCCCTCTGCAGTATTAGAATGGCTGGAAAGAAATTGCCGTATTGACTCTTTAAGTTCCAAGTATTTGAGGACAAATTCTTTAACTATGTAGCTTTATCAATTTCAGACTTAGTGCTTTCACACTTGTATGGTCTTTTTAGAGAGTTATTTCCAATTCCAGTGGATACAGAAGATAAAAGTTGGATGAAATGCAGAGAACAGCCCTTTATAGTCATATGTCAATAATCTTTTTCTTTCACTGAAAATTTGTGCTTTTTACTTTGTAAGTTTCCTATTAGACAAGATTTAAAAGTACTTGATGATCTTTAGGGAAGTCAAACTTATATGATGATATTTCATCATGTGTTGTATTTAGTAGCCTTCTGCCATTAAACTGGATGCACGTGTAAAAAATAATGAAATAAAATAAATAAACTTCGAAGTGCTCTGAAAATCCCTGACTTAGGCATTTCCTATACTATGATGAAACAGTGTCATCACTTTGAGACTGAGTTCAAAGCAACGTCGTGCTGCAGATGCATGCCTCTGGTCCCTCTGCTGCACTCCATATCATTACCGGTGTGTAGTTTGAAAATGAAAGTCAAATTACATTCTTTGAAAACATCATGGGCTTCTTTTTATACTTCCTAAAGATGTACTCTTTCCCTTGATTTTTTTTTTTTTTTTTTTTTTGTCACTGTGCACACTACAGTTACAACTCAGTGGACTAAAATTTATCAAGAACCTAAAGTGGTAGTAAAAATGGCAAAGAAACAGAGGCTCCCGAACCTTACGTTTGGCTCATTTACTATTAATCTGCCTAGGTGAACAGCTTTTGCATGTCATGGTTCACCATGGAAAAGGAACCCCACTTTTCCATATTAAAATGAGGTTAAAGGGCCAGGCAATAGAAATATGTAATGTAAAAGTAAAAATGCAAAATGTAAAAGTTGTCAGGGACACCTGATAAATGTGATTCTGCAGGCTCTTGTCATTTTGGTACATTGCATCTCATTTGTTGTACATTATAAAGTCTGCACATTAACAAAATCTAATTAACATGATCAGTGGTCTTATTTGAGTTATCAAATAAGCATTTGTAAAATAATGCATACTGATATAAGAACAAGCAGGAGAAGGAGAAATCTGCTTCTAATAGTTTAATAAGACAAGATCACTTGAAATATTTGAGAATGCTTTATTTTGATAAATAAATTAATTCATCTATTTATTGCAGAAAGGAATTCTAACGGTGACAGGATTTAGGACGGGGAACTACACCCCCACACCTGGAGTCTAGACATTGGTGGTGGTGAAGGGGAAAATTAAGGCTTGGAAGGAGCTGTGAGTGACTTGGGTGAGGCAAAGATTCTGAAAGAGAGAATAACAGAAAAGCACTTAGATTTAAACCACGCAGAGTCAAGGATGACTGGCTTAAAGAATGTGGGCAAGAAGATGATTGGACTAGTGTAATGATGTCAGTATTGAGTTTAACAGCGTGGGAAAGTCCAAGGGAGTTAAAGAGCAGACTACCAGCTGAACACCAAGGAAAGCAGACAAATCTTCCTTATTGAACTTTATTTAAGTTATTGAACAAGCTTCATTAATATGACTCGTTATTTAATTCCAGAAGTACATTTCAGTAAATCGTAGACCAATGCTCACAGTTTTAAATTGTGGATAAGCATGTGTACGAAATCGCCAATTGATGTGCTCCCGTTTTCCTGCTGTTAACACAAACCAAGCATGTCCTGTATCTCTTTGAAATTAAATAGATACTACACAGAAACACATTATTGTTAAGTGTATTGTTTCTAGGTTAGTAAACCTCTCTGACTGTCAAGGACTAGAACCTGCTCTGGACAATTTATATTTATAAGTAACTTGTCTTCTACAGTATTATTTAGAGTTGAATTTTTCACCAAGTGCTTTAGTGCTGCCTACAAAAGCTCAAAATCCTCCAGTAGATGTTGTGAGAGAAACAAATAAAAGATTTTACAAGTATAAACTGAGTGTTAAGTCTTCCAATATTACAGTACAGTTGCAGGCGTTGTTCCAATCCCACTATTACAGGCATGACACTTGATCCGAAACCTTTTCCTCCCAGCCACCCCCACCTATTTTCTTATATTCCTGGCAGCTTTTGAAACATGATAGCAGTGAGACCTTTCCAAAGAAGAGAAGCTTCTTGTACACAGGCACAATCATGGAGAGAAAGCATCCTGATATCGTGTGTGTGTGTGTGTGTGTGTGTGTGTGTGTGTGTGTGTGTGTGTGTGTATATATATATATATATATATATATATATATATACTGCCAGCTAGCTCACCTTCTTTTGTCAAACTGCCTCCAGTCTTTAACTACCACCACAATGTGTCCCTATTGTCCTGGAAAACATAAAACCACACAATGATCCCTTGGCCTGTCTGTCACTTCTTGCTGACAAATAGTAGCACATAACACTGTCACCAGCATAGAGGGAGAATTCATTATTTTATTTGCAGGGTGGCACGTTTCCCCCTTTAGTCATCGTTTCCAGGAACATCAGTGGAACAGAGGTCAGATAATAGCCCCACTTTGGACCACTCTACCTCAGTCCACATGGGATCTGAGCTGGACACCTCCTGATTACTGCTACCAGGTCTCTAAAGGTCCATTTCTTTTACTCAGTTGACCAGTCCAATTACTACACAGTGAAACTGTCCTGAAGAGTCCTGAGTCATGAAAGAAGAATGTGTATATGTAAATCCCATTGCATCATGAATGCTACATTATTGTAGAGGCCAGTGATGATCTTAAAAATCCACATCTGCTGTAAAAACTACTGAACAAATAACACTGAAGTTGGGTGTATTGTTAGGTTGCTTATTACAGAGAAAAGCAACAGTTGATTTTTTATTTCATCTTTTAAAATCTGGATTTTTATACCACACTACACTGTAGTGCTAATAAGGGCCATAAAAAAGAAACCAATAAATATCCTAAACATGGAGAACTGATTAATATGAATGTTTAACATGCCACTGCAAAAGCTTACAACCTGAATTTGTTAAGCTATCAGAAATGTTCATTGGGCTTTAGTATTGGGTGAATTGCCTGTTTAGCTGTGGTGCTGTTAATTCTGTGTGCTAACAAAAAAAAACCCAGAAAAATCACCAAAAGATTCAGACAATAACACAATAACAGAATAATCAATTCCAAGGAATCAATTCCTAAGACATGTTGAAGATTTGTTGTGTTAAAGGTACAGTTTTTTTTATGTTTATTTAAAAGAACAATAGAATATTGCACTCATAAACATGCATTCCCAGAAGTCCAATTACTTGGAATTTTAAAGTCTTCTTGTCTATCGATGCTGCTTATTAGTTCCATTTGCACTTGTGCTAAATCATCTGATTTTAGTTTGTGTGTCAAAGGAGGAAAATAGTGGCAAAAGTATGGACATTACTTTTATTTTTATTGCAGAAAAGGACAGGAGCACGATGGTAAAGTGGAAACTACATCCAGGACAGAATATGCTGCTAACACAACTGACAGCATGCTAATGCTAAGGTAGCCAAGAACCCAGAGTGAAAGCTGAGTGAATATCCCCCTGACCCAGCAGCCAGACCCTGAACTTTAACAGGTAACAAACAAATGAACAGTCAGGCTGCAGCCTCCATTTCTACCTGTTCACATTTCTGCAGTAGAATCACTGTGAGAATTGCTTTGAAGTGTGCTGTTGGCTTTGTGTTTGTACCTAAATACTAAGAGAAAGATCACATGTGTGCCCTCATTAGGATAGGGACTTGTTCTGGTATGTGGGGCTGTAGCCTCAGGTTTATATTGTTTTTGAATAACGACCCCAACACTGATAACAAATAAGAGGGGAAATATCTCCAACATGCACAAACATTTGAGCCACAGCATGCACTTAATTTGCACAAATGTAATTGTAATGTCTGCGTGGCATTAAAGACATGCAGTTAGTGGGGATAGGTTAACTGGAAACTCCAAATTGCCTATAGGTGTGAATGTGTGAGTGAATGTGAGTGTGAATGATTGTCTGTGTCTACGCCCTGCGACAGACTGGCGACCTGTCCAGGGCGTACCCTGCCTCTCACCCTAAGACAGCTGGGATAGGCTCCTGCACACTTCACGACCCTGAAAAGGATAAGCGGAAGTGAATGGATGAATGGATGCTTGGCAATATATATACTAGTGTGGATACTGGTTAGAAAAACTAGGAGGCTGTGGACTTCTTCAGACTTCAGGCTAAAGTCCTGGATGGTGTTTTCTACATAAACGATCACTTTATAAATGTCTATTATTTTTTTGATGTTGTGCACGGTCTTCATTCTTTTGCACGTGGACACACACTGACATCTGAACAAGCAGTGAGGGGCCTGCAGGCAGAATGGTCTTAGGGTTGTTGCTCATCACTGAATGTGCAAAGTGACACACAGGAACAGGAACATGAGAGACCCACTTCTGCGACTCGATTATATAATGGATGCATTAAGATTGACTCCATTTTAAAGCTTGCATTATTCCTTGCATTATTTTGAGCGAGTAGTTTCATGTAGCGTCAACACAGAATACAGCATGTCAGCTATGGTGTGCTATACCCTGTTGAATCATAGCTGCATTGATCTGCTGCTGTAACAAACAGTAAAAGCCTCCCACAGGGAGTCCGACTTCACCAACTATACGTACCCCGCCTGATCGCATGTGTTGTCATTGTGTCAAAACGAATCCAGGGTTTCCTGAAGATGGGTGAGTCATAGAAGCGGAGGAAAGCACTGACAAGCTTTGATGGCACCCTGAATCTTTAGGTCAGAGTTCATTGCTATTTATATGCCGAGAACGAGCTCAGCTCTCCATCCTCAAAGGTCAGTCTCATTAAACTCTGTCGTGAGAGCAGAGTGGGCCAAGTTTTTCAGACATGCCAACACGCAGATTTCTACTGTTATTGCTGGGTATAAGTAAGCAGTGAGAGTGGTTTTACATGTAAACAGTTTCATTAAACCACATTAATCAGCAATCTAATAATTTGCCGTACAATTGGTGTTGAGAAAACCATCCAGGTAAAAGCTGACCTGTTAAGTTACTGTGCAATAATCTTATTTGCTATTTTGGGTGAAAAATCCACATTTGGAGGTTGGAGGTGTCGGTGGTGGAATGAGTAATTTCTCTGCTCACTCCAGAGACCTGAAGTCATACATATTCACTGAATTTTATGCTCGGTTTGCATTATATTGAACATGTTACTATAATGATCATAAGGGATGTACAGTGGCTTGCAAAAGTATTCGGCCCCCTTGAACTTTCCCACATTTTGTCACATTACAGCCACAAACATGAATCAATTTTATTGGAATTCCACGTGAAAGACCAATACAAAGTGGTGTACACGTGAGAAGTGGAACGAAAATCATACATGATTCCAAACATTTTTTACAAATAAATAACTGAAAAGTGGGGTGTGCATAATTATTCAGCCCCCTGAGTCAATACTTTGTAGAACCACCTTTTCTGTTAACAATGGCTTTCTTCTTGCCACTCTTCCTTAAAGGCCAACTTTGTGCAGTGCATGACTGACATTACATAAGATTAATACAATCTAGTCACTGCTTTACATTGTTCTTTATATATTGTCTATTATTTTGAATCATGTACACTGCTTTAACATGCATAGAAGTATATAAGTAGAAAAGACCTGCTGTGTCTAATTATGGTTGCTAAACTACTGAAATCACTGCTCGGGGAGAGATTTCATGAACAGTCAATTTGAAAAAGGAAAATACTTTGGCAAATTATACCACTCCAATATGCTGTAATAGCTTTTAAAGGCATTCAATCAATTTAAAATTACCACTCTTCCACCTCTAGTCTCATTTTCCAACACTGTTGACTGGTAAATGATCCGATTATCAGATCAGAGGCACAAAGACTGTGAAGAGATCAGTGGATCAGTTATCATTACCTTTCACAGCATGGGCAAAATTTTTTTTGTTTTGTTTTTAATCAGCAATATGTTGGGTATACACAATCAGCCACTCTAAGTGCTTCATATGAAAGAAGTGTTTCATATTGTTTTATTGTATTATTAAGACACACACATCAATTTATTCATACTTTTACAGTCACAACATGTTTATTTGATGAAAATCACATATTCATGACATTTTTATATTATACCAGTGTGGTGGTGTTTTTTCCGGGGAGCACTGTTGCCAGATGGTCTGTTAAATTTTTCATCTCATTATCAGAAACTCCACTTCTCCCAGATGGAACGTGATAATTCAAACATCTCGCAGTGCTTCGTGTACAATAACAGCAGTGCGGTGCATTATATAAATCGCATTTTCAGCATCATGTGTATTCAGCTTATGATCACATTCATCATCGTGCAACAGGGCAAGCCTGTCTCTCAGGGAGCCTCTCGCGGTTCAGGTAGCCAGTTGTGCTTGATTGTTACAATCAGACTGAGGATCAGTTTTGACTTGAGGACCACTTCACCATTATGTGACACTTCTTCAGAGTGATTCCTGAATATGAGGCATAAAACTGGAGACATTTTTTCCTTCTAATTCTGGAGGATAATCACACTTTGAAGCCAGGGTAGAGGGGAAAACATTGCGGCCATGCAGAAATGATAGCCAAATCACAGCTGTGATCAATTCTCATATAAACCTAACTAGGAAGCATTTAATAACATCATGTAATATCGTACACCATTTTTTCAACCCTGACCATGTACTAGAGCAATTGTAAGTGATAAAAAATAACATTTAAAGATAACATGTTTAATGAATTGGCAGTCAATCAGATGTTACGTACACCTGACCATTATGCACATGAGATCAGATGCACTAAGCAGGGAAATCAGGATAGGGCCACAATTGCAAAAATGTGCCCAAAAATGTGGCAAGTACTATTAGCACTGGGCAAAATAAATAAATGTGCTTCATGAGAAACTGGTACAATAAATTAGAAGAAAAATAATGTAGCAGTCAGCCAATTTCAATGACAACCAGCATTTCACAATGAAGAGTCAAAAAAGAGCAGGCCTAATCAGGGAATGTGAGGTTGTAAGGGAATAATGTTCTAACAAAAATGTTAGAGTGTAAGTAAATGAGCTGAAGGAGAATCAGTGTGTTTTGGTAAGTGTCAACTCTTCTGCTGGTACGAGCTTTGTGGTCTTGAGGACTGAGGCTCAGGTGGAGTGAAGGATTTATCCAGATGAGGGCTACATTATCACAAACCAGCAGTAGCGGTTTTAGATACGGGCGACACGGGCGGTTGCCCGGGGCGGCATCGTGATGGGGGGCGGCATCGCGGGCATTGGCAAAAAAAAAAAAAAAAAAAAAAAAAATGCGCGTACTCATGCTGCCCCGACGGCAGCCAGCGCATATTAGGAATGGCATAGGCACCGATCGGTTTTCTATCGCCCATTTGCTGGGAGTAAGGGCGCCCTCCATTTGCGAGGTGCGCCTGCTGCTTGCGGCACAGGGAGGAGAGGGCGGGGCGGCGGGGGATTCTCTGGCTGGCTGGAGCAGCATCTAATAACCAACTCGCAAAATAAAACAAAATGAAAACAAAACGACAAACACGAAAACACCGGACATTATGATACAGACTTATAATTTGCACCGATGTTTTTTTTGAAATTCTATACACGAAAAGTGAGCGCGAGAGCCCTCGGTGTGCCTGCTCGCTGCTGAAGTCAAAGTAAACTTTATTGTCATCTCCGCTACATACAGTCCAGTATATAGAGAGACGAGACGACGAGGCTCCAGTTACAACAGTGCAAGTAAACAAACAATAAATATAAGAAGAGTAAGAAAATAAATATACACTTTAGGACTCGGGGTAAATGGATCAATAATAATTTAAAATTTACAGTTTAATGATTTAAAGTCTCTGAAAGGGGAGGGAGACCTGCTGCTTCTAAATAGAGCACATTTCATTCATAATGTTATAAATCCAAGCCCATTATGTATTCATGATCTGAATCCTGGGTTGTGTGAAATCTCAGAAATAAACCCTAGACAAAGTTAATCTGTGAGCTAAGGTGTAGGTCTGTTAGATTATGTTGTGGTGATCCTCGGGTTGAGGGATGGGTGTTCATAGTGGAGTGGAAAATTAAAACCAATGGAAGATGGAGAAGAAAAGTTCAAAACCATCAGGTGCTCCGTTTAGAAAAAATAGAAAGAAGAGGAGGAGAAACGAGCAAAAGATACAGGTAAACAGATGTGTCATTGGATAATGGCAGGTCATCCTGAAACAATCAGAATACTTTATTAATCCCTAAGGAAATAATGTGGATTACAGTAGCAGACTAAACTCCAAACAATACATTATGTTACAGATTTTAATATTAATTAGTCAGTGTCAATTGTTGATTTGTCCTGTTCTCATTGTATGACGAATTATGATGGCTGTTTGGTAGCCATTTGCATACTATGCATACTCTCTCTCTCTTCATGTGTGTGTTTGGACAACAGTTTTATGTAAATGTACAATCGAAATATGTTTTGTGTGTGTGTGTGGGGGGGGGGGGCGCCAGAGGGAGTGTTCGCCCAGGGCGCCAAACAGGCTAGGACCACCACTGCAAACCAGAATATGATTCTGAATATGCAAGAACCAGCTGGCCTGTAGAAGAAAAAACATTGTTCAAGATCTGACGGTAAACAATGTGTTAATGAAGATAGCATTACTGTGTTATGTGCTTGCTCTTATTTTTTTTAGCAGACAGTTCATTGCTGCAGATACTTAATAATGTCAACTGCATGTTATAGGATTCAGATGTCCTAATACAGTCACATTAACATTACCATAAATATGGTATTCAACACCATTAAGAAAGACAGAGACATTTTCATTGTCTACCAATCTTTGTGCACAAAAGTGACTACTTTCTCATTTTTAAATGTAATTTAATTTTTTTGTCAAGGAGCCACATCTACATGGACACCAGCTTTATCACATATTAAATCATAAGTTTTTTTTACCATCAGATTAGAAAGCCTGAAGCTCCAGCAGCACATATTATGAAGGATGAAATACTTGACCAACACCCTTCGCCAGGGTCATCCTGATGAAGACTGCAGGCTGCACTGGTCATGCAATAAAGCTGTTCTTCATGCTTGAGCTTCATCCTCTTTACACGTTCAGTCTTCTACTTTGCACCTTGGAAGTAGATGTTGTGCCTCTAGTCTATTTAGAGTCAGATTAGCAATAATGAAATAGAGAGGATTTTAGCCAAGAATTAGTGTGTCATCATAAGAAAAAAATATACTGATTTAAATAATTTAACAGCATCAGATGCAAGGTTACATCATACATAATGCCCATATTGCACTTTGTCACTAATGTGTGATGTTGCATACCCTGTAAATTGGTTCCATCTGTGGTGTGATCCAACCTCGCAAGGTAAAGCAATGTAGTTCCTCAACAAAAAACAAACAAACAAATAAAATTTTAATTGTAAAACAAGAACTTTGTCATTTCTTGACTGTGATATTTACATTTAAGGATTTTTTCCCCATGTTTATATCACCATAGTTACATCCTTGTCATAGTTTTCCTCCCTTTTTAAATTTCTTTTTTCTACAGCAGGCCATCATTTCCAGTCTTCACTGTCCTTAGAGTATCAGCAGAGATCATAAGGTGCTGAGTAGTTTTTGTCAAATGCTGACTGCGTGTGGATATAAGATGCTTAACAGATGTTCTGAGCGTTCCTGCTGTGATATTCCTGATGGTTCTTCTTGAGTGCGGGCGAGGCAATCATCATCATCACCTGTTGCTTTTTTCGTCTTTGGAAAAAAGGCATGACCCTCTCTTCTGTACTATAATTGTGCTGTAATAAATATTACATTTAAGATATTACATTTTACTTAAGGTTGATTAATAACTTAATTACATAACTATAGTTGAAAAAAAATGGCTGTTAACATATTCATTTTGTTGTATCTTGTTCTCTGTTAAAATGTCAAAACACCCATTCAAAATGTTGGCTTTCATAAAGAAGTCTTTTCAGCCTTCCCGTGAAGGTTTTGCTCATTCTAGTCATTAAAATGCCATAGGTGTTTTTGTGTGTGTGAGTGGCCTCAGGCAGTTTTTGCTCTAAAAGGAATGGGGGAAAAGGCAGGCATGTAAAAGTGATGAATGCAGGCCAGGAACCTCAGTACCAAATGATCTTATTCACTGTGATCAGGCAGTAGAATGACGAGGTTTACACAAGGAAAAAAAAATCTGTCATATTTTATTATTAGAAACCCTGCAATTTGTCATGAAATGTTAATAGGCCGTACACAAAAAGCACCAATGAAAACATTTCACCGGAGCACGATGTGATTCCATGTAAATAAAGGAAAATGTTCCTGCAGCTAAACTACTTGAGCTGTGGTGCTGTGAAACATCAAAGTGTTTAATATATGAGAAGCATATTCTTTTTCATAATGAAGCCACTATCAGGATAGAACAGACTGCCTCCTCATACAAAAGGCTGAGGCAGCAACATGGAGAAAATATCTTAATGACTAATTACATTTTAAGATGTGCAAATGGTTTATATTCAAAGCCGTGACTGTGCTTTAATACTGTGAGCAAAGAACAATATTATTTGAAAATCCCACATCTCCCATATGGGCTACTCTACATGACACAAATTAGTGGGCTTTCTAGTTTTTCAATTGCGCTATACAGTGCATAGGAAAAAAACTTTGACAAGAAGAAAAAATAAAAGAAATTATGGTCAAGAATAACATTGGGATTTATTTTGTATGGTGTGTTTGGGGACGGTGGTGGGATTATATGCAGCTGTCCTCATATGTGATTGAATTAAACTTACAGCTTGCTTGACTTCTGAGTCTTTACAGACATCAGAATGCAACACGGTGTGTCATGACATATGAAATGAAATTCCCTGCTGTAGAATATATTAAACTGCTTGCCAGAGCAGAAATAATAATGTAGTCATGGCTTATCAGTGCTTTCAAAGGCTTGTCATAAGTGATGAAATATGGTAATAGTATTTTTAATATCAGAATCAAAGCTTTGTTGGTGAATGATGGAGCATTCTTG
Organism: Oreochromis aureus; assembly: GCF_013358895.1. NCBI lineage: Eukaryota > Metazoa > Chordata > Actinopteri > Cichliformes > Cichlidae > Oreochromis > Oreochromis aureus. Next base: position 30,142,955 of record NC_052958.1, on the reverse strand, counting down.
GTAAATCTGTGGCTTTAATGATATTTTTTTGAAAGTTCATGTGCAATACTGGCTCCTAGCTGCTGATAACTGCCTGCACTGCTTAGGTGGGAGCTGTGTAGATGTGCTTCAACTTCCTTCAAGACTGTTCAGTGAATGCGTGCTTGAATTCACTTTGCAAAGAACATTTTCAAGGAGTGAGACATATTTGGATACTTAAGCAATATCTTAAACTAATTAGGTTATATCATTACCTTTTAAATGCATATACAAGTCTGCAAAGTACTCCTGCAGAGTGTGAATTCTGTTGTTTGTCTGTTCATTTTAGCTTTGCATTTATAGTGCAAGTTCGCAAGCCCTGTTGACTCAAGACACTTTATATTACAAAGTAAAGACCCTATAATATTACAAAGAGAATCCCAGTGATCAGATTCAAGGATGGACAACCATCAGCTGAAACTGGCTGGGATAGAACAAATCCTACCATAAAGAAGAGAGTGGACACAAGCTAATAATATCCAATAGTGGCATATAAACACACGAGGAGTGGAGGAAGAATGATCATGGGTCATGGGTCCCTCAGCCTGACTAAAGGCTCTACAGACCTTGTTTTGCACTGATACTGCAGCATTAAATTTGTGGGTTATTCTTAGCCAGCAGGAACTGATTGCTATTACTACCAATGTTACAATAATGTAGGCCATGACCTTGCATAGCCTACAGCTAACAGGTATTGCTAGCTGGTGAAAGGAATGCTGGCACTTCACCATTTGGTTTACTTTTCAGACATGGAAACTATGTCTATTATACACTACCAAGTTGGTAGTGCCTGGTGACCTTCAGTATCTCCCAGAATAATGCTCTATGCTTGCCATAGTTGGTACTACCAACTATGGCAAGCATAGAGCATTATTCTGGGAGATATTTAAGGTCACCAGGCACTACTTTTTTTATTCAAAGAAAAATCAATGGGAACAACAACAACAAAGCAAACTCAAGTGCCAGTCAGTCAACGGCTCTCTGAAGTCACTCAATTTTGCATACCACATTTACTGTTCATTGGGGTTATCTTTAAATAATTAAAACTTTATTTCATCAGGCAGTCTCATTAAGATTAAAATCTCTTTTACAAGAGAGACCTGGGAACAAGAAACATTAACAGGAACATAATCAGCAGATGTGAACAACACAAGGAACATCTTTAAAAAAAAGATGGATTTCCAAGGGGAATAAAAGACACTCATTTGACAGCTGTAAGTTTACTTAATTTGAAAAGTGCATACTACCTGAAATCAGATCCACCAGAGTTATCGGGATTAAGTATTTAGTGGATCATGATTTATACCTACACTATTTAAATGAAAGTAATGTTAGAGGGTTTAAAAGCCTAAGCATTTTTACAAAAAGAATAACTGAAGCCCGTCCAACCTTTTCAGACAGAGAGCAATGATGAAATATGAAATGTGTCATCTGTGATAAAGCATAGTCCTCTATGATATATACGGATCAACTGCTGTAGGGGTTGGAAAAATACAAAATATTCCCATAGTTCTATTTGAATGATGCAAAGAATGTGAAATATATGCACTGTGTTTTGCCAGAACGCCACACAAATGAACAAAAAAGTTCTATTCAGTTCTGTTCAATGCCCAACAGACTTTTCTTGCAGACATTTTGACTTATAGCAGGAAAAGCACAGGTGAAACTAATTACATTAATGATGGATCAGTTTCATCAACTGTATCAGTAAGCCGTGACAGTGAGCCAGCATGCACAACTCCAGGACCCTCGCCCAGCTAAATGAAACAGAGCCGTAATTAATGTTATTAATTACACCTGTGTTTACCCTGCAATGACACGCAGGGAAGTAGCTTACCTAAATGGAAAAAGTCTTTTAATGTTATTGATTACACCTGTGCTTTTCCTATTATAACATATTTTTTTCTGCCAAGAAAAGGCCTCCATTTCATTTAAAAAGAAAAATTGTAGTGTTGCCGCACGCTATACCTGTCAGTACTAGAGAAAAAAGGTTAACAATGATGGCTAATAATGAAGTTAATTAATTGATTAAGGAAATGGTTTATTAGTGAACATATGATTCCAGCTTCAGCCTTGAGAAAGAAAATATTTAAACATTTAAAAATGAATGTTTAGGCGTCATTAGTTCAAAGGTGGCGCTTCAAACCTGAGAATTATGCAGATTTATCTGAGTGACAACCACAACACGAACTGGTCAAATACCCACAGTTTACCATACAGTGGAATTAAGATAATGTCTGTCTTATAACACATGGCAATGTACTGTTCAGCTGTTCATGAAAACAACAAAACCCATGACGTAGCATGTGTTTGTGTTCAAAATGTTGGGGCCCATCAACTCAACTTCAACGTCTGACCCAAATTTAATGTGGAGGATCATTTGTGGTGCTGAAAGCAGGGTCTCTGGATTCAAAACAGCAGCTGTCAGCTGGAGAGCCCAGATTACCCAAACCTGAAGGCGGTAAATCAAGTGAGATACATTATTTCATGAGCATCCTCACCATGAGGTTGTGCATAATGAATCTGTCCCCCAGGGTGACACCATCAGTGCCATCTACTGTGACTTTCTGAGGGGTCTGATGGAGAATGCATGGCAGAAACAATCTCAACTGTGACGTGTACTACTGTTATCTCGTGACAGCTCACAGTGCAATGAAAATGCTGGAGTTTTTTGCCCATACAACTTTTGCTCAGCTCCTGCTGTAGTTACCAGATTTGATTTCCTGCACCACCTTAAATTAAAAAAAGGAACTGGACGATTACTCATTGTACACAAAGAGGCACCAGACTACAGAACTTTTAGGTGGAAGTTCTGTAGACATGCTAAAAGCTGCCATGACCTTGAATGCCAGATCAGCCATATTTAAATCAGGTAAGTGTAGTGGAGTAAAAGCCCATAAACATACAATACATACAGTACAGTCGTGGTCTGGACAGATAAAGGTGAAACCAAATATATAAAGATGATGTGCGCTGTTTTTTTTCTTTTGTAGATTTACATCATTCATCATCATTTCAAAAATAGAAGTATTTATTTTTATGTGCTTTAATGATAGCGTTCCTAGGAAGTAGATACTTGCGTTTGACTCAGTGGAGCAGTAAACAAATTGGGCCTCTGGATTATCAAACATATTGTGTGTTAAAATTGTTTAAACAATTAAAGGAATTTTCCTTGTAGCATCAGGCACCTCAAAATTGCAGCTAGTAGAGCTTGTGAGTACAGTTACTTTCCACTGGCTTTAACTGTAATAACGAACAGTCGAGCAGCAGAATGTGCTGACTCGGAAAAAAATTCAATCCAAAGCACCGAAGCTTTAGCAGCGGAAAGGTGTGAGTCTTTTCTGCTTTAGAGACTATTTCTCCACTTATCTTTTATTTCCAATCTTAAGCGTGGAAGTCATTTTCTCCCCTTTCTTCGCACCCCAAGCAAACCTCAAGGCTAAAAAGATCAGAGTGATATTATTAGCCGTTAGTCTTGTCTGACTTCGGTGCGGCTCCTGGAGTCAGCTGTCAAATCTGACACAGCACCTCACCCGTAGATTCTTCTGCATCCTTCCTGAAGCTGATACTGTGCTTGAGGATCAGGTTTAAGAAGGTTTGCTTGCAAATATTAACCCATGGGGCTCTTTTAATTAATCAAGAGGACAAGTGATCTCTGCCAGTACTTAAGAGAAAGAGAAAGGGCAGATGCCACATGATATTATCTAGGAAAGGAGGTGGTAATTAATCACCTTGACAGCCCTTGATATGTAAACATGGCTAATTTCAAGCAGTTCTTTTTTTTCTTGTGGACTCACATAGGTACAAGGTGCATCTCATTGGCAGCCATGACAGGTTTAAATTGCCCTTCAGCAAAAGTGGGCAAACTGCCAAACACTGTTACTATTTGATGTAGATAGAGTTTGACATCCTGATTAAATGAATATGAGCTGGAGATCAACTCAAATCGAATGAAGCGCTTTTCTAAGAGCTATTAAGTCTTTGAAAGATGACTTTAAGACCAGAATAGCAAACATCAGCATGTTTACTAGCAACATTTCCACACAAGCTGGGGAAGCATAAATTCAGCTCACTCTTTAAGGTGGATGTTTGCATTTAGGATGTAATGTGTTCGATTATTAGCCACCAGAATCACTCATTGGTCTCTAGACTACAAATTTATTTAACTTAATTCAATTCAATTCAATTTTATTTATAAAGTGACAAATCACAATAGCAGTCGCCTCAAGGTGGTTTATATTGGAAGGCAAAGACCCTACAATAATACAGGGAAAACCCCCTATGACAGCGGTCCCCAACCCCCGGACCACGGTAGTTTGGTACTGTGCCACGAGAGTTGAGGCTCGGGTTTGAAATTTATGGTTTTCAGCGTTTTCATTGTTTTTTATTGTTATGTTTTTTTATCGTTAACTCGATTTCCCGGGGTCTTTTCCTGTGTGTTATGAATAAGTCTTCTTTTTTTGGTACCGGTACTGGTTTTATTTTGTTGTATTTATCTGCAACACCTTAAAGGCTAGTCTGTGAAAATATTGTCGGACATAAATCGGTCCATGGCACAAAAAAGGTTGGGGACCACTGCCCTGTGAGTCCTATTTGACACCCAACAGACCCTTCTATCTTAGAGTCCTAAGCTGACAGTTAACTAAGCTAACTGGCTAGCTTGGTTAGCTTGCAAGGTGAAACACTAACAAAAAAGAGTGAGGGTATACAGGGCGCTGAAATTAGTTTCTACATACATCCCTTTGGAGTATTTGTTAACTTTCTGTTTAACGTACCACAGAACCTTAAGATTCTGGAGAAGGCCAAAAACTGGCTTTTTTTTTGGTGGGGGGGAAATGTACATTTAATGTGTCAGTTATTTTCTTTGCTCCATGGTTACCAAGACTTAAAAGAACACAAAAACACACAAAAAAAACCTTATTCTGATTGCACGGGTAAATGTTAGGGTTTGGTTCATCACAGATAAAAACTCTTCTGTTTCCTACCTCACATCAACAAACAGTTTAGGCCTGATCATTTTCCTGTTTAATGGTGTGAAAACACCTTTTCACTTTTTCAGCTGAACCGAGTACATTACATCTGTGTGGTCACAGTGTCTGGCATTTGAAAAAAAAAGTATGCATTGTTTGTCTGTAGCAAAAAAGACGGAATGAAAATGCCAAAATTGATTGGTGTGACCTTTTCTAAATTCTAATAAATATTAGTGGCTTTTAGTAGGAAAAAGAAATAAACCATAGACTTGCTTGGTTGCCTCTAAATGACCCTGTCCGCAGAGTCCCGCAACTTCTCCTGCAAACGCACCTACTGTGTCACACATGTGAATGAACTCAGTCACATTTGAAAGGGGAAAAAAAGTCTTGCATAAAGTGCGAGTAGAAATTTACTTCAGCGATGGCCTTTTTGTGCTCTGAGTCACACACTGTAAGGGAGCAGATTCCTGGGACTTTTCCTCTGGGGGAACTGGAGAGGAGAATAAATGAAGACTAATGACTGCTGGCAGATATGCAGAAAACAAACATGGAACCTGCTTGAATTATGCAACCGTATTGCCTGTGTGTTCTAAACACTGTTAAAATTGTACAAGTAAAATATTTAGTAGCTTAGGAAAACATTTTTACAGACTTTCAAAGTTCATCTTATCCTTTTGGTTTTTCTAGGAATATCTGCTTTTAACAAGATCAGACCTTGGAGAAAATGTGGACACATTCACACACACGAAAAAGGAAGACTGATAAACTTTAGTGTTTAGCTGAAATGCAGTCCAGGGTTTTGGAAATAAAGGGTATATTTTCCTTCCTTATCCAAGGACCGTGACTCTGACCTTAGCTATATTAGAGCAACTGCCTGTCCTCCATAACTCGACTGAGCTGTCAAATGAACCAACACTGCATGAAAAGCCCTCAAAATTTCTGCAAGAATCGATCTGGACTCTGCTGTCAGTCTTTCAGGCTACAGTGCGCTCTCCCCTGATTTGATGCAGAGCTGTAGCAAACAGCAGTATCAAGTATGTGAAATCAAACATAAATCATATTTATTTCATATAATCTATAATAAAAGTTATATTTCTTGAGGAATGTAGGTATTACCCCAAACTGACACTACTCACACACCGTAAACATTACACATATGAGGAGTTATCAGAAAGTTCTGAGAATAGTTACATAAAAACCAAAAGGTTTACCTTGTTGAAAGTGGCCTAAAAGCGACATACATTGCTGGATGTCTCTGAACCTTCTCAAACTAAATCATGACAAAACCGATATTATAATCTTCGGTAAGCAGGACTCTATTAGTCTCATAAGAAACAATTTGGGCCCATTATCACCTAATGTACATCCCCATGTAAAAAATCTTGGTTTCATTTTTGATTCCACTCTCAAGCTGGACAAGCAAATAAATTCAGTTGTTCGTGGCAGTTTTTTCCAACTCAGGAGCATTTCTAAACTCAAAATATCCTGTCATCTAAAGACCTGGAAACTGTTATCCATGCTTTTATATCGTCACGTCTTGACTATTGTAACTCTCTCTATCTAGGCATTTGTCACTCAAGCCTGTCACGCCTGCAACTTGTTCAAAATGCAGCTGCAAGGCTCCTGACGGGTACTAGACAGAGAGAGAATATTACTCCAGTACTCGCATCTCTACATTGGCTACCAGTTAAACATAGAATCGATTTTAAGGTTTTACTATTTGTTTTTAAAGCTCTCCATGGTTTGGCTCCAGGTTACATTTCAGATCTTCTTAGCCTGCACTTACCCACTCGATCTCTGCGCTCCTCCAGTCAGATGGTTTTATCAGTTCCACGCTCACAGCTCAAATCTAGAGGTGACAGGGCTTTCTCCATTGCCGCCCCGAGACTCTGGAATAGTCTTCCCCCCTTCATAAAATTTTCTTCATCCTTGGAAGTCTTTAAATCGAATCTTAAGACCTACTTATTTTCCAAGGCTTTCGGATCTCTTTGATATCCTTTTTATTTTTGTTTATTTGGTCTCTTATTTTATTGGATGGTGTTGTATGTGTATATACGTTATGTTCACATATGTGTGCTTGTGTGTGAATGTGTACAGTTTTTGTATATGTATGTGCATATTTGCATGTACATTATATGTTATATACTCTTACATGTCTTACAATTCCTTTTATTTTTAAATGTTTTTCCTTCTATTTTAATTCTTTCATTATATTATCCCTTTGTTCAGCACTTTGGCCGACACTTGATGTCTTTTAAATGTGCTATATAAATAAAGATGACTTGACTTGGCCTGATCTCAGATACGAGGTGAACCTTGTCGCGAACCTCTGGAACACTTGTGATTTGGCTGCTGTCTTTGTTAAATCTCACTGTGAAAGTCCCATCCCATCACATCGTACTTGCACAAAGATATATCTATATGTACAAAGTTGCAGGCAGGCAAAAATCTATCAAGCAGTCCAGGTGGCAAGTAAAATCACAGTATACAACACAAAGAGTGTTGTAAAATGTGACAGGCACTCTTCTAGTTTTCTCCTGGTCATAGAGTATGAGGTCTGTGGTGAAATCCCAGAGTGCACAGTTAAAAATCACAGAAGTCTTGTGAGTTCTATACACATTAAGAGTAAATCGGACAAAAAATTAGCCAAAGATGTCATACAGCCATTACCTAGTTAGGTTAACTTAAACACCAGAAACAGCTTCTACATCTCTGCCCACTAATTACAAAATGTGTTCAAGAAAACATTTATTTGAGCCCCTGTTTCCAGTCTTTCTGTTATAGGAAAGAGTCAGACATAAACTTGGTATTCTTAAATATTTGATGGCAAGAAAAAGTAGCTTTAAAGCAAAATATTACAAAAATGATCTGTAATGGTCTCTAAATTAATAAATTTTTTATGAACACTTGATGAGATCTTTAATCTTATCATGGACTTTGACAAAAAAACTCTCTTCAGATTATGGTCCAAATATTGATAACATTCGAAAGGTCCTTTACATTTCAACGCTCTCACTTTCAACACTCAAGTTAACATTTTTGATAAACCTGACGAATGATCTGATCTACTGAACCTAAATACCAACTAACAAAACACTTGGATTTGATTGTTTCACTTCTCTATAAACATTTCCTGTCAGGTTTATCCCAACTATTCATAGGAATTTTTAAAATTTTGTCTTTTCATGTGTGGATTTATTTATTTTTTATTGTTTTACTGCCTATTATAAAATGATCAGCTTTGTTAGAAAAATCAGTGACATTACCTTACAAAAATGTCCTTTTACTTTCATTTCACACAAGTCACACGGCTGAGAACTGCTACTTTGTGGTTAGTAACTTTTAAAACTACTACTTTCTACCTCTTTCTCTGCTTGACTTTTAAGTGAGTAAAGTCACATGTTAAAGTCTGACATTTGCAGTGATTACCTGGCTAAAAGTCAGAGATTTCTGACTTCAGTTTAACAATTCCCATCCAAAGAGACTTAGGTCATTTTTGTTACAATGGGATCTGCTTACAGGTCTGTATGACCACAACTGCATTGCTTCAGTTAGCCCTACTTTATAATAATGCTACAAGTGTTTCTCACTATGGCCTGATTATGGGGGCAAGAAGGCTTGTATATCTTTCAGAACTCTGCATAGTGCTTTTTATTCATACAATCTAAGATTATTGCTTTTAGCATTACAAGTCAGTTATATAACTTTTTTCCCCTAATGATAAAGGGGGGGGGAATAAGTGACAAGTGAATAAGGCAGAAAATAAAAGATTTTGATGGGAAATTGGTCTCAGAGCACACAGAGACAGAGCTGTGCAGAAAGTCAGATTTTATCGTGGTGGAAGTAAGACAGTCAAAGTAAGTGGGAAAACATTACAATGTTTTTCAAAGGTGAATTTCAGTCAGAGAGTGACAAAAACTGCAGTTTTGGTATCTGTGAGATGTTGAGTTTCAGCACCCAACGGCATGTCCATGTATGTGGTATTGGGTGAACGTAAGGGTTCCACGTTTGGTGTTTACTTGTTTGTGCGGAATCCGTTAACCTGCTCTTTAATCATTTGCTGTTTTGTTTGATGGTTGTTGAAATGGTTTTGTGAGCTTTTGGCTGAGATTCTGACATTTCTGTGGATACCACACATGTCTATATTTAAATAAGACATCTGGTGGAACATCCCTTTAAACCAGATGTTCTCCCTCTCTGTACCAGGGGCACTGGGGTTCAACAGGTTAACAGTTTATTGCTTAATTACTTTGTGTAGTATGAATGGCCATGAGGGAGGTTTTTAAAACTGAAAGGACTGTACAACTTATGAAAATACAGTTAAAGGTCCAAAATTTCTGCTTGTGCTTGTTTGTGATGAGAAGCAGATCAAACAAGTTAAGAATTATAAATGGCTTCAAGCGCACATTCAGGCCTGTCAGACTCATCTAGACACTCAGACACTGAGCCTGGCTCTGTGCTACATGCACACATTTCTGCATCTCTGGCATTCACAGACACTTTGTATATGGTTTATTATATTGAAAAGATTCAATACTGAAGTGCAACTTTACTTTTTTCAAGGAGGCAATTATTATTCCATGTTTTCATAAAAGCCTTATTTTTATGCATTTGCTTCTACTATGGAGAACACACATGAGGTTTAAGGCCTGGACAAGTTTGAAATCTTTGTCCACCACTGGCGGAAAATAAAAACAGGCATCACTTTATCCAGCTCCTAATTTTATAAATTCTTCACTCAGCTTTGCATTTCCAATATCACTGAAATGCAGCCACATGCTGTTCATTTGATGTTTTCACTCATTTCTTCACTTTATCCCAACACCCTTGCATTTAAATCCCACTCCCTGTCTCTCTGTGTACCCGATCTGTACCACTGCACTTGCTGTCTTCGGAACATCTGCCCCCCCTTCCTTCTTTCACATAATGGTACGATCCCCATCTGTCTTTCCATGTGATCAGTGTGCCACCCCTGTCTGCATGGATTCTCAGCAGGGCTGAAGATTCAGCTCCCACATACCGATGGGCTATTATTAACGTATATATGAAATTATCTCGTGGGCCAAAATTGTATAGTGTGCCGGATGTGGCCCGCGGGCCGTACATTTAACACCCCTGTCTTAGATATTAAAAGTTGTAACTTGTGGTTATAATATAATATTAGGTAAGTGGGCCAGTGATGTTGCAAAATGCAAACTGTAAAGCCCAAGACTGTGGTTTGTCTTTGTCATTGCCTATTTGGATTACGCATGCTGCAAGGTAATTTGCAGGTTGCACTCTGTAGTTTTTCTTGTATACGGCTCCATAGCTGTAATGGTGGTTTAGGACACAGATGGACTAATGCAGTCTCAATATTCTGGTGGTTGATTGGCTGAAACTTCATTCTTTGTGTAGTATAATCAGTTAATCATAAAAATCATTAATAAAGAGCTTCTTCCATAGAAGGACAAAAGCAGCCTGCTTTCTGCAATTTTTCTGACATTTTTAAATAAATAAGGTGGCTTATTACATGAATAAACCACTGGTTTAACACAATGGTTTCCTGATTCTCATATTGTAGTTCATGGGGATAAGTCACTCAGAATTGGGAGGATTAAACTGAGCACCTGTACAAAACAGAAAACACACCTACACACACACACAAACAAACACACACACACACACACACACACACACACACACACACACACACACACACACACACACACACACACACTAGACTCTGTATCTTATCAGATGCTGCAGCAACTGAGATGATCAAGAGGTCTGTGTTTACAGGACAATGTTTCCTCATGCAGGTTAGGACTCTGTCACAACGTGATCTTAATCACATCGTTCTGATATCTGAGTTCTGACTCTGTAACATATCACCAGTGTTTCCTGCAGATCGGTTCTGATCATGTAGAGATTTAGGTCCCAGAGAACAGAAAAACAAAACACTCGCAATTTGCTTCTGCAACATACTAAAAGCTGCAGCCATTTAAATCTATCCCAGAATGTCAACATTGTTTGATAAGCAAGCGTTCAGGAGTGTGGTGTCGCTCCCATCAATTTATGCAAGCAATGTGCAAATAAAGCTGCGACTCTGACATTTTATTTTCACCTCTCATTGGTAAAAAAAAAGTCTGATATTTTGTGTGTATATATGCGTGTGGCTCTTAGCTGGTCTGTCCTGGATGCAGCTTTTAACAATGTGGCATTAGTGTAATTAGGCATCGTGATTATTATGGCTAAAATGATCACAATTATTTTAGTTCCATCCTCAAATCATGATCATTTCACTGATTTTAGTCACATTTTTTTTAATGCACTGTTATGTAAACAGAACACTTCTTTCACATCTTTACAAATCTTTGCACCTGGCAGAAACAGTGAATTATTCATTCACTGTTCCTGCATCATGTGAATGAATAAGATTCCAAGTTTGGTAATTTCAGCGTGTGTTTGTAAGCGTGATGGATACGCTGGCATCCTACACAGGCTCACTTTTACGAACATCTGAGTTGATGTTGGATGAGTCACACCAGAAACCATTGTATTGTTTTTCCTTAGCCTTTGTGCATTAATTATACTGGAGTTTGTGGTGCTTTTTCAGGTGGGTGAGTTCAGTTAGTAGTGTTACAACTCTGCACTGCAGAGATACAACTCTGAAGCACTCTTTGCATATGATTTCTTCTTGGTTAACATCGCCTGCATTACATCAAAGGTTTTTCCAAACAATGAAGGATGCTCTGCTACGAGGGACAAGTGCTTAACTTTCTGCTGTGCCAGACTTTTGAGTTCTTGTTTTGCTGTCTTTTAACATAGTGTTACTTTTCCAGATTAGTGCAGGAAACTTCAAACTGAGCAATGCAGCTGTGATTGGCTCATGGAGGCAATCAGGTCAGCTGCTGATTTAGGGAGAGCTTGATTTGCTTTTCCTTTGCGTCATAAACTGTGGAGCATGGATTGAGAAGCCAGAATTGTCGTCAAGAATAAAATTCAAATAATTCTGCAGCCCTGAGTGTAATGATAATAACCACTGGCACTATGCAGGCTGCTGCACAATGCTTAACTCCGCTGGAAGCCTCCACGCTTGTAACAGAGCTCTCTGTGGATTCCATGCATCTAATGGTTTATGTTCTTTCCCCTGTTTGCTCATGCTTCAATCCCTCCCGTGGGTCATAGTGGGGTCTAATATGTGTGACAGCCGCACAATAGGATTTGAAGAAGGTCCGTTTTTTTCCTAAGAATCAATATTACAAGTTATGCAGAATACCAGCAAGATGTTTTCCGTGCCTTAAGGAAGAAGGTAGGCATGAGTTCATTTAAATTAAAACAAGAAACTGAACATTTAAATTGGGGTTATGCAAACAAACACAAAACAAGTTAAGAAGTAATGTTTAAACCTTGTGGTAAACACTGGTAAGTTGCATGAATCCATTTTCTCTTTATTGACTGCTCACTGGGGCTAAGTGGTGTGATTAGTGGCGGATTTAGAAGTGTATATATAATTGAAGTGATTTTTTTTCTTCATCATCTGGGAGAACAGTTCATAATTAATTCTGAATACTTCACAATTAGCCCTGCAATTAGCTATGCAATTACCAGATATAGTGCCACATAAGTGAATTATGTGGACAGTGTCAGCTGTGCTGTAGTTTGACATGTCATGCCACTGCGGCTGGCAACAGGGCTGCTGACACATACACATGGTTAATAATTCAATAATGTGTTAAAAAAAAAAAAGAAACTGTATGTTATCCACGTGGATGTCAGAAGGGAAGAAAAAATGAAACCCAGTTTGCGTAAATGTCTGATTTGTGTACCAAGTGCTCTGACTGTTCGTCAGCAGCTGCCAGTAGCACTCCCAACCCAAGCATCATTAGAAAAAACAGAAAGAAAAAAATGGAAAAATAAAGCACAGGAACATTGCCCATTGCTGTTTGCCTTGACTATTCCAGCCACTGTGGTGCAGGAAGCACTTTAACAGCCCACTATCATCCATCTGTGCCTGTGGTGGCAGCCGCGGCTGCAGACGCCCTCTATTCATCACTGCCGACAGGTCGCAGATCCGCTGATTCGTAGAGCAGGGGAGGGGGTGGGTGGTTACGTTGTGTGAGGGGGAGCTTCTGATGGAGCAGGCCAGACGGTGGGGGCAGCCGCAGTCCATTTCCCACCGCAGCAGTTGACAGTTTCACCCTGACCGTTGTGAGATGCCTGATTTCCACCTGCCATAGTTCACATGCTTGGAAACGAGCTCAATGATAATTGAAGCTCCGGGACAAGCCCACCAACAGCTGCCAGAGTGGGATAAAAACAGGATATGTTGTTGAACATTTAATTTGATAGGTTGGACACATTTTGAATAATAATATAAAATCTCTGAAAAAAATGTTTATGTTATTCCCTGAAACTGGTTTAATACAGCTTTATTTAGCATATATGGGTGAAGCCAAGAGGTTGCCCATGACTAGTCAAAACTAATTGTGGTCAACCTTCTGGCCAGTCCACATCTGACTGGTGATGTGGACTGGCCAGAACAAGCAAAGCTGACTCGTCTTAAGGGTGTTCGAATGGGCGTCTAACTTTTCCTGCCTTTCACAATAACAGTCCTTGACATATACTGGATGACTGTTGTAATAATGTACAAGCACTTTGCGACAGACTCAAGGATTAAAATCACATTTTATCTGCATTATTTACTAAACTGTGAAAAACGATAAAGTTTGCTTATTAACAATTTGGTGCTAGTGTAAAGGTCACACTAAATATGGTTTTATCAGTATGAATGAAGATATGTCCCAGTTAACAATATAAAGCATTACATGGCATCCATCACAAGGAAAAAATGCAAATACATCATAGACAGTATAAAGAATAAACGCACACACAGAGAAATGAGACTGTAGTGCAATAGAACAAGTCAAGATTTGTAGAAATGAACACAAATACCCATCTGACTATAACATATGGATGTCAGGTAATAATAGTGCCGTCATTTTAATCCAACATTAGCAAGAAAACGATTTGTTATAAACCATAATGATGACAGGAAGTATGTTTTTACAAGTGTAGAACAAATCATGTTTCCTTTGCAGATCAAGCAGTGACAAAGCCCATTAGGGGGCAACACATATATTCATAGAACAGGAGTTATGTCCAGTAACAACTAGTTTTAGAAACATCTACATATACAGCACATGAGCAAATAATTAGAGGGAGTAACCAAAAGAAAATCACCTTTGAGCCACTCTTTTATCTTCAGAAAATGATTAAAGTATGTCATATTTCATTTAACTTAGCTGCACACCCTGCAGTCCTTGCAACCTTTGGCTGCATCAAAAGTCTGACCCATCACCAGTAGAGTTATTTGATGCCCACAAGTTAAAGCAAGCTCTTCTTGTTACAGCTTACCTCATGCATTTATGCAGGATAAAGTCCATATATATAATAAATTCTGACAGGTCTTTGTAAGCCTGGCTTATATTTCATGTGACAAGGAACTGGGATTCATAAGAGACTTACAGCTTTGCTGGAATTAAGCACTGCAGTTGGTAATAGTTGGTCAAGCTTGGTAAACCCATGGTCACCTAAAACCTTGTGACTACTCATCCTTGCCTTCATCTGTTAGCATTGATTTCCATTATTTTTGTGGTGAGAACAGAGCTCCAGTTGAAAATACTTCTTTTTTTGTTGTTATTGGAAAAACAAACCAAAGGTGGTCTCACCCTGGTCAATATATAAATGTTTGAGTCTGTGGCTGTTGCCATCTGATGCTTCTACAAATGCATTTAAGTTTTTAATCTATGTTCTAATCCTTGTCTTCTACATTATGATACAGATTTGCTATGTGAGCCTCCTTTGTACAGGGCGATAAACAAAATGATACAGTCCAATAGACTCCATTTGATAAAACTAGCTTCATCTTTATTAACTCTAGCATCTCTGGTCGCAGCAATAATTCAATAATATAGTACAGTATTTGCAGAGACAATTTTCCAAATTAAAATCTGACACTGTACTGTAAATTTATTTGTAATATTGCATTTTTATACTGCAGTGGTGCTGCTTCTTAAATCTAAACACTTTGTCTATGGCACATTACCACACTAGGTTGTGTGTCGATGTAATACTGTTATCTAACATTATGTTCATTGCATCATCTCCTTTTGGAGCTTAGTCTCTCCTTGGCTCACAGCAATCACTGGTGTAAGCTTTGTCAGAAGCTTTTTTCATGTTGACAAAATTCACAAATTCGAGTGTACTGATGCGTTTGCTTTACATCAATATTTTTAACATGAAGCTTGTGGGGAACTAAAAGGGAAGGGACATTTATTCCCTAAGGTGTGTCCTTTCAGCAGTGTTGGTCCCCAGACGTGGTGCATTTTTGCAAGGGTGCTTAAGGTGTGTTGCCTGGGAGGAGGTGCTGCCTTAAAGCCAGTAAACAAAACACGGCAGAAAGCAATGTAATCTTCAGCCTTACACAGAAAGATGTGCCCGGATAGCTGTAGCTATTTTCAGGCCTATAATAATTCCCCTTACTCAGCGGTGGATATATGGTATATAACATCCTCCTGAGCTGCCCTATTATTAGTTTTTAATCTTCTTTTGGGGATTTTTACCTTCTGCTTTTTTTCCTTTCGAAGGTATAGAATAATTTATGTGACAAATTAGAACAATCTGTAATAAATTTTGACCTTGAATCAAGCTAGACCAGTACAGAAAATTACTCAGAGGCTCGATGAGGCGTGTGTACCTCGTTAGAGGGCCATCACATATTGCTCCTCCTGTGTTGAATTTCCTGCCTTTCACAACTCACCAAACCATGCTGACAGCCCGCCATGCCGAGGGAGGCCCGAGACGCCAGTGCGCCTCTGCGTCTGATCAAAGGGCTCGTTACAAATTTATTCACGCCCCATGGTCACTTTGTTACCAAGCCAATTATATCACAGCTAAATGTTTAGTCAATCAGAGGGGAGGGAAATGGTGCCCTCAACTCATACGAGTGCCTGGCTTCATTTCACTTCACATCAGCCAGTGCCATATCACTGCGGAGGAGCGGTGCAATTGCTAAATCATCTGATCATAATCTCTACCCAACTTGAATTAAGTGGTGTGAGCATATGGTGCTATTTACGATGACAAATGTAATACCAGTAACAATGAAACTAATTGAAATGTGCGCCGGGGGTGCAAAGTCTCCACAGGTCATTTGCATATTTACTAAAGCAATGCTGATCAGTAGTTGGAGGTCTGATTTTATGAGATAAATCTGTACCAGTAGGGGTGACTGACTTCCAGGTGTTTACTAAAAAAAAACCAACAACAACAAAAAATGCTCATATTCATGGACTGAATTAAAGATGGTGGTCACTGCAAAGTAGGTCATCAGATAGATCCTGACAGACTTTTGAAGTCCCATAAAACACCCCCCTATGCTACATAGCAGGATTTGTGTGGTTACTATAGAAACTACAATTCAGTTTGGTTAACTCGGAGTGTGTAATTGTGGTTATACCTGGCAGTTGTTCAGATGAAAATGTCATACAGGTGCACAAACACCCTCAGAAGTAGAAAGTATTAGCATAATATTTGCAGGGAAATACACTATTCTAAAATTCAGTGTAGAAATGGCTCAAAGAAATGTAAGAAATGGCTCAAATCTGCAACCTTGTTTCCCCTTTTTTAAGCAGTTGCACAGTAGCTGGTTTATATTTTCTTCCAGTCAAATCTCTTTTTATGAAACTTTCTTCACTTACATGGGGAAATCATATTAATGTGGACTAATCCACCCTGGGTGCCATTGCATGTACACTGTCAGAAAGGTACTTTTCCAAAAGAACGGGGATGCACAACTTGACAACAGTTGGCAGTCTTGCTAATATTCAGTGAACTTCTCTCAGAAATGAGTGTTGCTGTTGAATCTTGGGCCGCATATAAATAGCCTTGCTTTTGCTAATCTAAAATAACAGCTCATGCTTTAAATAATGTACTAATGGCAGAGTAAAAAAGGGAAAACGTTCATTTTCCATATGGGTAACATGCCCGACTCCAAATGGAAATCCTACTGAGGCACTTTTGAATTAAAATGTATTTAACAATAATGCTCCTAGTGTGTTTAAGTCTTTATCATGTGAATTCATTTTAATTTGGACTTTTTATGCACCTGTACTTTGTTTTTAACATGTATAATGTTTTGCTTTAGCATGTATGGGTTATATACCTGCTAAAGGTGATGGTAGATTGGTGCCGACATTTGGTATTTAATTCAGACTTGCTGTGTGTTTGTGAGACCATGAAGACTTAGAGTCAGAGGAATCCCTCAGCAGTTCTGATTACACATATCACACTAATTATGATAGCAATATAATAACACTAATTAGCAAGGCAGTCTCACTGTATTGGTCACAGACTAACAGTATCCTTTAAAGTCTAGCTATAGATAGGACACTGAGCCTCATTTATTGATATTTGCTTGGCAACATTCTTAACCTGCATGGAAACTTATTTTTTTTCACCATTGTGCATATGTTAGTGAAACTGGTTTTCAGAAGCATCAGGCTTTTCAAAATCCCATACAATTTGCATACCATCAGCATACTACCCCGCCCCCATTTCTGTAAATAAGGAAACAGGTTTACCTACAGATGAAGCGGAGAGAGCGGTGACAATGCTGTAAGAGAGAAGACTGCATCTCTAAGGACCATGTGATCTGTCAGCCTTAGATAAGGAACTGAGAATGACGAAAAAAAAGAATCTCCAACACCCAAGTCATGTAAGTGATGACATCATCAATGATAAAAGTCATTAAAAAAAGATAATGACATATAAGATAAGGGATACTTACTACTTCCCCTTCATTTACTGTAGTATTTTGATTTTTTGCTACACTGTATTTTATTTTATTGTAATTCTGAGCATTTTGTGGTTTATGGAAACAGAAAACTGCAAATAATGACCAAAAGTCAAAAATAAATAAACAGTAGTTGTTACTGTTAATAGTAGTAGCAGCAGTAATAATACTAGTATTCATTCATGGCCTTGTGTTCCTCCTAAAGCAGCTGTCATTTGTTTCTTCTGCATGGACAGAGGGACTTATAAAACAGTTACTAAAGTACAAACTAATTCAGATACAATAAATTTGATGAATCACGGTAATTGTGCAAACATTCATGCATATAATTTATGGACACAATTGTTTACACAGTTAATGAGTCCCAGTGAGCATAAAACTTTGTTTTTCTGTTACCATACTGTCAGTCTTACTCTGGCACTACGATCACAGACCAAACTTTAGTACAAAGACACTGGCTAATTAAAGCAGACGCCAGGCTGGGTTATCACTGGACACAGAAAAGGTCAGTCGAACCTGCGTCACAAAATTCAGAATGAGACAAAACGCACAGGCTGATGATGCGTGACAGCATATCAGAAAATGATGAAACTCTGCTTCTCTCCCCCACACTCTGAATACAAGTGACATCTGTGGTTTATAGTTTGAAATAATTAGTGTAACTGACATTGCAAATAACAGAGCAGTTTTCTCTGCACTGTGAGGAAAGTATTTCTGCGGTCAGGAGTGGGTCATGCATGAAATGATAATAAAAATAATACAATAATAATGCAAATTAAGAGGATATGGACTGCAATGTCTGCCCCAAAAAAGGAAAACCCAGATGCAATTAAATAAACTTATGTATGAAAGGCCCTGTGATAAATTATATCAGAGCACAATCACAATAAATCTATTTGCATTTTTAATATGTTAGTATTTTAATATTAATATTTAATATTTTGTTTAATTTTCTTTAATTGAATTATTAAATGGAAACTAATGAGAAGTCAGCTTTCTGTATTAAATTTATTAATAACCTAAAATATCTTAGTAATCTAAGTAACTTCTAAATAAGTTACTTATGAAATGAGAATCCTGGCATGACAAGCTAGTTACAAGATCTGAAAACACTTGACTTACAATAACTTTTTCCAACATTTTTGTCAAACTTACACTTACATAATTTGATTACCTAGGAGGGAGGGTTAACGCTAACTTATTAATACATATACTATCTGTATAAATTTCTCCTTTGCCAATTACATCTGTTATCTCCCCATCTGTCCCCCATCACCCCAATGTGACCCACATTTGCTGCTCTTTTTTTTTTTTTAACGTTGTTCGGTAGGAGGAGCTAAAACGACTCTTTTGATGTTAAAAGTTCTAGTGTTAAATTTAGGACTGGGGCCATCACTAATGGGTTAAACCTAAATGACTTGAACACAGCACAGACACGCCTGCAAAAGCAAATAAATAATTTTTTTAAACTAATTTCATAATGTTTCATATACAGAAATAAAATCTAGCATTACACGAGAGTCACAGAGTTGAAAATAAAACTGTTTTCCATCCCGAAGTGAAATTAAGGGGAATTTAGAAACCTGAAATCAGGCAGTGTGGTGCAGCATGCTTACACCTAATCAATGCCACATATCCAGTGTTATCCAAGGCCACCATGTGTTGAGCTCTGAGCATCTGGCACATAGTGCACAACACACAGCTGTCTGGCTGGCACCAGAGGAAAAGTCCTGAGCATTGAGTGTACTTTGGAGAGAGCCCAATTCCAGCATCAGATTTCAGAAGTGTGCCATTTGACTGATTACATCAGTGAAGAGGATTAAACTGTGATTTTATAGAATGCTTTTCTCATGGCTTAGCATTTCTGAGTAAGACACATTCATTTCTCTGAGAGCAGAGTTAATAACTTGCAATTTATTTCGAGCCTCAGAACTGTGCTGGTGAATAATGGTTTGAAAGGTTGACGTTGGAAGATTACAAACAGCTCCCACAACTCATCATAGCCGGTGTCCCCGCAAGAACCCCGTATCCCAAATTTTTGGCAGTTTATTTTCTTTTTATTGCCGTTGACAGACGACATTATCTTCCACGTGCAGGGAAGGTTTCATAATGTAGAAGCAGAGTTAAACGATTGATAGGCTGAATCAAACTTTTTTTTTCATGAAAAAGTTAACTTTCTCAAGAAAATGAAGGTTTCTGCACAACACCAATGACACATAGTCACTGCGTGGAAAGCAATATAGCTGTGATATTATCCAGCACCAGATGGAAGGATTACATATGCTGATTGCACCTGCCAAACAGGAAACTAGAAGACAACATTCTAGTGAACAGGAAATAAGCTGACAAAAACTAAGGGGTTCAGTCGATAAAGGTATAAAGAAATTACCTTCATCGATTGAATAAAATAATAGAGTCAACTAATTTCAGTTAAAGTCTTATAAGTTTGTTTATGACCTCCCACTCCCAATTGCATTGTTGTTTACTTAAACAACACACATTGATTTAATAGGTTTTTAACTAAAAAAAAAAAAAAATGTTAAGAGTTGGTGTATGACTTTGTTCTGGAGAACAAAGAAACAATTATCTGTGATATACAACCGGTCGATACAAATACTATACTAATGACATAAAAAAATATTTAAAGCATACTATAATAAGGGCAAAATGTATGAGTGTAGTACAGTAGTATACAATACACAAATGTGAATATGACCACAAAATAAAATTCACAGAAGACACAGTAATGAGCTCACTATCATGGGTTATTAAAGTCTAAGTGACAGCAAGTTTGAAAGGCCACCTCTCCCAGTCACTTAGCTCATGCACCTGTCTTCAGCCTGCCAACATTCAATTACACCGCCAGGGACCAGACATGACAAGTGTTCACACCTGTCGCCACCCAGATCCAAGTCTCTATTTTTTTTTTAATGACCACACAGCCAGGCTCATGACATCTTTTTTTTTTTTTTTTTTTTTTTTTTGAGCAGGGCAAGGTCCCAACATTATGAATGATTTTCATTCACTAGCCTTTCTATAAGATAAAATGATCAGACTGCTTCTGTGACATGTCTGTTCTATTGGGTTATGAGGCACAGACACAGATATAATCATCTATGATTCAGAGTGCGTTTGGGCTGTTACGCAAGCTGTGTTTTGTCCTTGAAGTTCTGTGCTTTTGCACATTCAGTAAAATGCATAGGAAACAAGGCTAAAGTCACAGCTTTAATTTGACAAGGTTTACATCAACACAGAAGAAACTGCTGTCATGTTTGTTAGAAAATGTTCTTAAAAGACCTGATATGCAAACAACAGGAGCTGGCAGGTGGGTGGAAGAAACAAGGAATTTTAATTGCTTGCTGTAACATAACAGAAAGGGCAGGAGAATCCAAAACTCCGACAACATCCAAAAGCAAAGAAATACCAAATACAGAAAGACAACAAGGTAGATTCAGGGACATTAGAAAGCAAAGATGAAACTGAGTAAATACACACCCCAGGAGAAAGGTAGCAAGGCACTGGTCAACTCAATAAGGAAAATAAGTATCTGGGAAACTGGATGAAGGACAGGAGTAAAATAACAGAGCCTCAGGAGGAACAAATCTTCACAATAAAGTATGAAGTAAACTGAAAGATGGACAAAGAGTAAACTGACACAGTTAAACAGAAAGAAAAAAGGGGGAACAAAGAGAAAAAGCCACACACTCTCAAATTCCCATCTTTTGCTAGTGTGTAATCCCCAGTAATCCTAACACAAATGAGGACATGTTGAGGAGACCGACGCAGGCGCAGGGAGGGCATGCAAGCTCAACATAGAAAGGCCCTGGCAGGTCATTGCACCACTACACTACACATGAAATAAATAAAAAAATAAATAAATGTAGTATGAGCCATAGGGGTGGTTGGTTATTACACTACTAGCAGGTTCTGACTAAAGACTCGTCCACTAACCTACAAACAAAATTAACAGTAGTAACATTTTTCCACTGGTCACTTTAAATGTCATATTATGTAAGACCAGGGTCATGTCAGTGCAATCTAAAACTTTTATATTTAATGACGCAATCTTTAATATGTCATATTTACCAATATATTTATAGAGGCATTAAATGTGTTTGAAGGGTTTGCGAGTGTAGAAAGAAAAAAGATTCTTTCACACATAAAGTTACACAAATCAAAATGTAGACAGTTTGTACTGTATAACCTAATATATGCTTCACTGACTGTACCTAAAACTGGAATACTTCATTAATTTTCCTAAACCTTCTCCTCAGCTTCAATATAGAATTTCTATGACAAAATCTAATCATTCCAGCCTTGAATATGGAAATTGACTGTTTTTTCTTTTAGTAATTTAAAGGTTTGGGTGGTAGGTTTGGAGAAAAGAGATGTTTTGATAGTTCCACTTTGTCATGGAGAGACATTCTGTGGAACTGTCCGAACTGGAGTCCAGTGATCTGCCGACTAACTGCTCCTTCATTTGTACCCATGGTTGAACATTCACTATAAATAAGTGCATTAAACTTGATCCCTCGACTTTCATCTTGAAACCACCGGATCTACCTCAGCCATGGCACACTGTTAGCTTGGAGAATTGTTTTCCAAACTTTCTTAGTTGGGTACAGAAATATGCTCTCAACCAGGGGGGTAAAATTCCAATTCGGGGTCTGTGAAACTTTTTTTAAAGGTAACTGTCAATGGCAAGAAAAATTTCAAAGTTGCCTGACAGCAGAAAAGAGTCTCTCCATATGGTGAAGTGTTCATTAAGCCTTCGTGAAAACTTGAGATTGAAATAAAATGAAAAAGGCTAAACAAAAACACAAGCACTGTGTTGTTTTCATAGATGCTTTGAAATTCAAAGAGTTTTTTTTTTTTAATTTATATGTTGAAATTGATGAAATCTGTACAAATATGAGAGGATTTCACAGATACCACAAAGATATGGATATAGAGGCACTGGTGGATCATTAAACTATTTGCAGGAGAGCGACAGGAAGGAAGGAAAGAGGCATTGTCACACTACTGCACCACGTGCAATAGTGTGACAGTGTATAGGGATTGGATAGGGAGACAGGATTGATGGATGAGATTTCTCAGTCTTTATATATAAGTCCATTTGTTAGCAATAACATAATAATTATCACTTACTGAACTAGACTTACTGGATATGAGCGCTTTAAAAAAGATGACTGTGAAATAATAACACAATCAGATCAAATAATCTGCTAAATTTGTTTATAATTAGTGCAGTCTGCTGTGATTTATCAATAAGAGATGTAAATTACAGAAGCTGTCACTTTCATTATCCTGGTGAGATCTCTTCCTCATTCGTGTTTCCAGGACTGCATTCAGCCACAACCAAACCCCCTTTTTAATATCCATCCACCCATCCATCCATATTTACTTGGTACAAGTTACAGTGAAGCAGTCTAAGTAGAGATGCATACACCTTCCTTTCCACGTGACCTCCTTCAGCTCTCCTGGTGGGACACCAAGACATTAAAGGTATAGTGGTGCACTGTTCACAGCAAGAAGGCCCCGAGTTCAACTCCACTACCTGGCCGGGGCCTTTCTGTGTGGAGTTTGCATGTTCTCCTAATGTTTGTGTGGGTTCCCTCGGGTATCCTGGCTTCCTCCCACAGTCCAAAGACATGCAGTTAGTGGGTAAAGGTTAATTGATGATTCTAAATTGCCCATAGGTGTGAATGTGAGTGTGAATAGTTGTCTGTCTCTCTGTATTAGCCCTGTGACAGACCCTGCCTCTCTCCCCATGACTGCTGGGATAGGCTCCAGCCCTGCTGCGACCCTTATAAAGATAAGCAGAAGAGAATGGATGGCTATTCTGTATTTATCTGAGAGATCATGTACAAAATGCTGCAGATTCAGAGAAAGAAAACATACATCAGATGCAGTAACCCACTGTTACATCCAATTCGTCACAAATTCAATGACACAGCCCGAAAACACTAAACGTTCCCCTTAAAAATACAAAGAGAATGATATTAATCAAATAAGCATGCAGCATAATAATAATTGTAATTGTGGACTTGTGACAAGAGCTATACAAGGAACAATGTTGAAGAAGAATAAAACAATTTGGTTCTTGTAATGGTGCAACTGCAACATCAGGAAAAGATGGATCCCACCCTGGGTATTTTCTTCAGGCGCAGCAACTGTATGGTTTGCCCCTCCACCTTTTTTGATAATGAAAACCATAGTGAGCTACACAATTCTTGTTTGTTAAAACTCACAATTTATGGTCAGTAAATATATAAATGACATTCTACTTTGCCTCCACCTTCTAGTGTTTCATCTTATCTCTCCTCTCTTTTCCTTTTTCCTATAGTAGTTATTAAAAGGATACAGTCCAGATATGCGTGAATGAATAAATAAATCCAAACGTCTATTTCTTTATGTAAACATAATTGTGTGTGCCTTGGATTAATGTTATTCATTATGATTGATACTGGTAATCAGATGTAAAGATTTGCCTTGAAAATAATGCCCAACAATGCAGAAACCTGCATAGGGCGATACAGAAAATTGATCGATTCTGAAAGAAAAAAGCCCCGTTTGCTCAATTTCTGTAAATGCCAGCAGCCAATTTTTTCCGTAGCGATCTGAAGTGCAATAAAATAATTTTTACAAACATGTATACAACACGCAGCAACCCCAAGGGCCCAACAATGAAGCCAACACAAGAGTCCCATAAACTGCACTTCTGACTCAGTGGACACTTTAGGCTTAATGGGGACATTATGGTGGCCAAACATATCTTCCATTCTGTCTATGTTTCATATAGATAGCACAGTTAAACACAGATGTTCCAACAAAAGCTAGGATCATGTAATGGTGGAACATGAGCAGTGTAGATTCAGACAGAGGTCTTTATAAAAGCCAATACCCTGCACTCTGTGATGGAGATGAATGAAAATGAAAGGTGATACGCGCCGACATTTCAGCAGCACTCACAATCATAGTTTATGGCGCTCTCCATTTCAGCCACGTTTTGGAAGTTTTGTCCTGTTTCTAAAGGGCAGCAATGACATCAAACCCATGGGGAGGCAGCCATTTAGCCATCCTGCGACAGATAGGGGGATTAAAATTTGACAGAAGAACTGATTCGAATGACAGATAAGGGGAGGAACAATAGCGTAATGTGTGCTGTCAAGCAGAGGAAATTTGAAAGGGAATCAGACCCTGGCTGTCAAGAAAGGTTTTCCTTTCTCTTTGAAAGCTGTTTTTTTCTCCAGACATCTGAATGGTTGGATTCTTTTTGAAATCTTAGGTATACTGTCTGTGTGCTTTTTTTCAGCTCAAGATACAACAGTTTGTCTTTTGTCTTTTTTGTGGCAGTAAAAAGTATCAGTACATAAACAGACTTACAAAATAAGAAAAAAGAAAGAAGTTTTTTGTTATTTTTCTGTTAATTAACTAATTCATCAAAACCTGAATAAGCTGACCTTCAAACAGGCAGTTGTAGGCGACAGACTTAAAAAGGCAAATTGTATATAATATTTGTATTTAAAGACAAATTAAAGAATGGTGGGAATATATTAAACATTAAACTACAGTCATAATTATGAAATCTGTCCCAGCAGACAAGGATCACGTGTGACAAGCTACAGCCCGGGCATACTTCCCTTGCCATGCACACCTATAGACAGTGTAGTGTTACTACACTAGACACAGGTACCGTGTATTGTGTGCAGTTAACTTACATACTTATTCTTTTTATGTACTAAGATAAATCACCAGACTTTACCATCAAGGCAGAGGTACACTTCAGTTCATCCCTCTGGACCAGTTGGAGTTGACATCACAGTTACATCACTGCAGCTGCATGCTCATTCTGGTGGCAGAAAAATGAAAAAGAAAGTTAAAACAAACCTGGAACAAAATGTCAGAAGAGAAATGAGACCAACTGTGAGAGGGCTGGGTCTGAAACCCAGCATTTCTTATGTTGTATTGAAATATGTAAAGTTCTAGTGTTATTAGTTTGTCTTAGTTGAGTTTTAGTCTACTTTGTTTCTTCTATGTCTCCTGATTTATGAATCTTTTCCTGTCCTCTGTTTTACTTTCAGTTATGCCAGTGCTTTAGGCTACGTTTGCACTAATCCAGATAAATTTGAAAATGGCGTTTTCGTCTGAAAATGCTCCGCGTCCCCACTATCATTTTCAGTCATTTTCATCCACACTGAAAACACTGGACCCGGACGCAGGGTTCATACGTCATCACTTAAAGACCGGATCACAGAATAGTCACGCCCTGCTACCAGTTTTACTCTGCCCACAATACAGTAAATTTAGTATTTATTTATATAGCGCCAAATAATAACTGTTCCCTCATGATGCTTTATATTGTAAGGTAAACACCCAACAAAACAAGTCATCAGACTTTACAAACATTGCAGTGGTCTAATTTTACTCTAGATTGATTCCAGTTTTAACAAGAATTGCTAAAAATGTGTAAACTTTCAAACTGGTTTTGACGCTTTTTGTTTACATTTTTTTAGAATTATGTAATAACCATTTATAAATATATTAGTATTTCAAAACAAATTAACCCTCTTAACAAATACAACATAAACATGTTTAAGGGAATTGGTGATTTGGTCTTAGTTTAACATCTAGTTCTTTTATATAATCATTGCATATCTAGCACACCAACATTGAAAAAAGACAAAAAAAATCGAAGGAACAAAAACCATGTGTGTTTTTAAGCATATTTATTTCATAATTGTAGTTGCATTTGTGTTTCGCATGTGGCTGAGAGCACCTGTGATCATCTCTTGGTATATTTTCCTCCGCTGTGCTTCTCCCTGTCTTTTTCTTTATCCCAAACTAAAAGCAAGTCCTCCACTCCTCCCTCTGTTTTGCTCCTTGTTACATATGCAATCCATTACAATGTTAAAGACTGTGTTGAAGAAAAGAACTATTGAAAAGCACAATGAAGTTTGTGATACTGTTTACACTGTGGCTGTTTTGGGGCCATCCTTTACAATTGCACTGGTTGTAGGTTGGAAGGTTGGTGGCTCGATCCCTGGCTGCTCCAGTCTGCCTGCCAAATATCTGTGGCCAAGATATTGTCAGCTTGTCAACAATAAATTCAGTCTTACACAAAAAATGAACACTGAAATGTGAAGATATTTGTTTACCTTTATACAATTGTAACAATTTCTAATCTACTTGTGGTTTTTGTCCAAAAAATAGAGAGAAACAAGACATAATTAGACTGTAGAGAAGCAAATGCTGTTGCTGTTTAATTTTTTTAACCCACATCTTTATCTTTAGCCTTTCCAACCCAGCCACACCTGGTCCATTTTAACCATCTATAAAACACATAGCTTTTGTTTTTGCCTTTTTGTGCAGCTCAGCAAATCACCCCTCCTGAATGGCCAGCACTGATGATAGCAGTCATGGTGATTAGCTTGAATATCGGGTTGTGCTCGGGAACAGATGGACAGAAATCACCAGCTCAATGTTGTGCAGCCGAACAAATGTGGGCTTTTGGCAGGAGGATCATTGTTGCTCAGTTTTCACGGTCCAGACGTTCACACAGGTTCACCAAGAGAGAAAGCTTTTTTTTTGTTTTTTTCCAGCACGACAGACATCATTTCTCCTTGGCTAATGAGAAGCAAAGGCCTCACACCGCCTCATCGTCAACCCAAACTCTTTGTTGAGAAATAATCAGAATGATTAATGCTCGAAATGGAACTGCTGAGTTTCGGCTCAGCTGATAACCTTCCCCGGATTCAGCTCAGACCCAATTGTCTCATAATAATACTGTGCAGCATTTTCAATGAAATTGCTTACAATGAGCTGGCTCCTCCATATTATGTGAAAAAAGGGTCATTTACTTGCGTCTCGGAACTAGTGGAGGGCCAGGTGCTCTTAAATCCTCTAGAGATGATAGCCACATTTTCTGTCTTCAGCAACAATCAGGCATCCTCATTCAAACAGTGATATCACTTACCACAAGGCTCTTCTCTTCTTTTAGGCTAAATTAAAGTTTCGTGTCATTGTGGCACTGAAAACTGCATATCAAAAGGAATACTGTATGTATAGATGCCATATGCATTAACAGCCTCAGGTTTAATAACTTGTACAATGCTGTGCAGGTAAAGCCGTAGATGGCTTTGAATTGGTGGAATTAAATAATGTATATTGACTAAAAATGGGAAAAGTTTTAGGTTTTTGTGCTTCATTTAGGTTTAGAGATGCACAACAGTTCTATAACTAAGAAGGTCGTCATTCATTATTTGTGGTTGACCTTGATGGAGTTCCAGCGAGTCCTTCAAAAGTTTTATTTTATTTTTAAAAAGTAAGTTCTCAAAAAGTCTTTCCTTTAAATTTGCTGGATGTATTAACCCCGTGAGGCTAATACGACTTAATAGTATATTGATGTAACAGTAGATTTGACTAAAAAAAGTAGTATGATTGCATTAGTATTATTAATTTTTATTATTAGTGGTAATAGCAGTATGTTCCAAAATTGGAATCTGACTTTGAGTATTGAGTATACACAAGATATTTAATGAGATATCTGAAAAATCAGGTTTAAAAACAGAGCGAGTTTTAACACCTGTGATGGAGTCGAAACAACGAGGAATCCTCGCGCAATGTTATTACCCTCACCAGAAGGCGCTTTTCTGCATTGTACATTATAGCTGGAAGATGTGGCTATTAGGCCTGATGTTAATGTTGATACTGATGACAAGTCACCTCCAAGGTGGAATAAAGAAGGCCGTGTTTTTTTGAGGAAAGAGCCATTTAGTGTGCCAAGTGCAGATGGGTTTCTCAGCTAATTGTTACACTACACATGCAGCAACTGAGCAAACGGCACAATTCATTTCCCAGCTCGGTGCGGTGTTCATTGCTCTGTGTATAATGAGCTTTTGATTTATTCTACTGATCAGTGAATTTTTGTAACTTAAATTGGACACATTTAACACTTGAATGTCTATGGCGTTAATGATGTAAATATGCAGTTCTGTAGTTAGGTAATTGATATCTTAAGGAGCGGTTTTACTTTTCTCATTTACTTCTTTGTAAAACTATGACATAGCAGAGCTATTTCTTTGTCTCACAGCAGAAAAACTCACACAGTGACAAAACAAATTGAGACGGAGAAAAACACTTGAGATCTGAAAGAGAATGGGAGAGGCTGAGCATCACTGCTGCTGCTGATTAACTGCTCTTGATTGCAGCGGTTTAATTGTTTCCAACCTAATTTTGAATTGTATTTCATTTTGGCTTTAAATGGATTTACCTTTCTTGCAATCAACTGTGTTTACTGTCCTTGAACTAATGAATGAACATGAATAGCACTGTGTGAATATACGTAAGCTTGTAACTAATGGGGCGGTTCTCAAAGCCTCAGCAGCAATTAGGATACCTAAAGTTTTCCTCACAGGTCAAAATTAATACATTTTTTTGCTTTTAGAATCAATCATGTGCATTTCTAAGTGGTGTGGTGACAACAGTCCAAGGTTAACTGTAAGACTGAGATGACACAAACTTGATCCGTGGCTATCTGTAGTATCAGATCAGTAAAGCCCAAACAGAAGTGAAATTTCGGCTTAACTTAAAACTTGGCAGGGGCAGCAGGGGGACATCCTCAAACTGTCCCCACAGTTATACTGAAGCTTAAAGAGTTCCTCTCATTGGAACAAAGGGGCCGAGTCCAAATCCTGAAAAACAACCCCACATCATAATCCCACTTTCACCAAACTTTACACCTGGCAAAATGCAGGCAGACAAGTACTGTTCTAATGGCAACCTCCAATCCCAGACTCGTCCATCAGATTGATATATAGAGAATTGTGATTCCTCACCCCAGAGAACATATCTCTTTTTTTAAGTTTGAAGGCCTACATCACTGTGTCAATTGCTGTTTTTGATTATCTCAGGTGTAACTGCATAACTACTTATTATCTTATTACTCTTGATGGCAACTTGTGGTATATAAGTGTCACCTCAAAGGTAAAAAAAAATAGTCAGTGCAGTCTATATGCTCTACTATATACATACAGCTGTGTGGCGGAGGTGTGGTCCCTGGCTCAGCTGCAGGGGAGGAGTGGTGCAGTGAGCTCAAGGGGGCGGTACCAAGAGGCAGGTGAGCCACAGGTGGTGGCGATTGACTGATGACGGTGTCTCTTTCCGTTTCTCTATATAGTGAAGGCAGAGTCGAGCGGGGAGAGAGAGAGCTGGACTGGAACGAACTGTTTTCCTTGAGCGCACAACTGTCAATAAAAAGCAATAATAGTGAGCACAATCATCGTGTGTGTCGTGTACTTTTACAAGCTGTAATTATTGCCTCTGTGTGTAGCTGTAGCTGTTATCAGCTGTACAGCTACATAGCCTAATTCTCCAATATAAAGTCCTTGGGGTGGGAGTTGTGTCGTCTTTTTGGGTAATTCTATGGTAAGGAGGGTAGTTCTTCCAAATTTGTAGCTGAAAGTCAATCATAAGGTTAAAGTGTACTATATGCACACTAATTTTTTTTTTTTTTTGTGCACTTTTGTCAAGGTTGCAAGTGTGGGACTCAATCGCAGGACTCACGCTGGGTAAAAGTCAGAAAGTGGTTTATTTACAAAGGTGACACCAGGTGGAATATATATACATATATACAGTGCAGGGCGGGAAACAGGGGAAGGTCCAAACTCTTCTTCACACAGCCAGTGATTCACAACAGTCCACTCAGACTCACGCTCATCCACTCGGGGTCCATGAGGAAGGCAAACAGGGAAGTCTGTGTACACGAAGAGAACTTGACGTTAGCAAAGAGCACTGGGAAAACACAAGGAAATCACAAGGCAAGCTGGGTTACACTGACGGAGTTTAGTAAAACAATCCGGCGAAGAATCACTCTACTGGGGCCTTAAGTAGCGCCAGACTGATCATCAGCCATGGATGGCAGGTGAGTAGATCTGCACAGATGAGTACTGAGGTGGAGACCAGAGCCAGACTCGGCCCTGGCGGTGAGGAGTGAAGGAAAACAACAACAAAACAACCCAGAAAAAAACCTCGGACCATGACAACTTAAATTTATGAATGCATTAATTAGTAACATCTTTTTTGCTGAGTCTTCAACTAACAGTCTTTACATGAGATTCTTTGATTGAAGCCAGTGAAGATTGATGCAGTGTATTTCATTTGTAAATGTATAAGGTTTAAAAGGGGACGTTAAAAGCTCGTAATCTTGTCGTTAATAAAAGAGAAAGTCTACATGTTTTTGTTTTGCATTTTGTGACTTGCATTTGAAATTCAAACAAACAGAAAATGTCAAGGCATTCCATTTAGCATGAGCCACAGCAGGGAGCGTGCCCCCGGGGCTGCAGTACTTGTTTGTACTCTGAAAGACATTAAAGGATCGTGTCGATATATTATTGAGCTGTTTTCCTCATCTCTTTATTCCAGCAATCATGACACCACTCGCAACTTTCATCTGCTGCCTAAATTTAAAATACTCCCCAGGTTTTACTCTGTGTGTCTTTATTCCAGCCTGATGTCACTCACACAGGAGATTTGAGTGCATGTTATAGATATTACAACGAAAGAAATATTAGCCAACCTCAGGAAAGTTGAAAATTAGGGGTCCCATACTGTGAAAACACACTTTGACAGTGTTTTCTGCTTTTTTTAAACTCTGTTGTATAAAATTGAAAATGTGAAAAGTTTCTTTCAGCTTCCATTCCTCTACCCCTCACACAGTGTGATGGCTTCCTAGCTTTACAAGCCAGTAACACCTTTATCTAGTTCATGTGTTGAAAGTGGAGAGCACGAAGGAATCAAGCAGGGTAATTTTATTGCTCCTGTTTACCTTCTTATAAAATGTGCTGCAGCCTCAAAAGCTCAGATGGTACCCACTGGTCCTGTGACCCACTGAGACCCAAGTCCTTTATATGCCCACACTGTAAGGACTGAAAAAATATATTCAGGACCTAAAGTTTTTTGATCAATGTGATATGTCCATACTATTATATAAAACACCTGAACATCAGTATGTCTCCTTTTTACAGTACCCACACAAAGGAAAACTTTTCCTGTGCTATAACTGGTCAGATGGTGTTATTAGACTTATTTCCTCACAGATTAAATTTTTTAAAATATTCTGATTCTGATGATTCTGATAAATTGTCCCAAAATTCTCTTTGTGAAGTTTCCTTGAGTGAATTATGAGAAGACAAATCAAATATCTAATGTCATAGACATCAGACATGTGAAGTATTGTCCTTGAATATACTAAAAGTAGGCTATATACACAAATTAAAGGGTGTGAGGCAGTCAAATAGTAAGGCGCTGGTTGATGTTTTATTGAATAACGTCACAATTTTAATTCATCATGTAAAAAACACAGAGGACATAAAGATATCCTGGCTACACAATGCACACATGCAAAAAAACTTTAGAAAAAAGCAAAAAAAAAAATCCGCAAAAATAGATACATATACAATACATACAAATGCTTACATCACTCAAAGAAACATATTTACTGAAAATAATTTTAATTAGGCTTTTCAATTTAAATCCACATATCCTGAGCTGAAAAACAACCAAATAATAGTTTTGAGTGCCATCTTTCCTGATTTAAACACAATGTGGTTCCATTAATTCTTAAACTTATTCCATGTTTACGTTTACAACTACATCAAACACACTGATGACACTCCGACTGTATCTGTTACTCTGAGGTGTCTTAATATGACACTGGATTAGATGGTGTCATCGTGAGCTCTTTAGGATCTTATATAAGTTAGGCTTTTACTGTTGCTAAGTAGGGCAAGTGTGATGAAGAGGCATGTGACAGCACACCGTTACCAACACAGTGACACTCATGAAGGGGCTTCCTAAACAGGAGGCAGATGCTGACGCATGCAACTGCACGAAGGATATACCGGACATCCGTGATGGAACCGCTCTGCAGTGATCGTGCTTGCCTGCTACAGTATGCACGAGATTGACCTGTATCTTCTCTTCATTACTTTTTAAATAACTTTACTGTGAGGTGGAGGAAGACGCTGCTACTGTAGATGCCGTGCGTAAACAGATCAGACACCAATAAAGCAAACACACCGTGCAGACTGCTGTGACGGCTTTTTGAGAAAAACCCGACTTGAAAGCAAACCACTGCAGATCAGTGAGTCAGGGTGGTGTCCAGGATGTAATGATGATGGCGAGAGAAATAATGAGAACATTCGCTGCACAGCACCACCAGCCACAGAAGCTTTTTATGGTCATTAAGTGTGTATTTATGAATAATTTATACTTTCATGTTGCAATGCTTTGAATTTGATTTTTACTTCAAACATAAATTAATCTCTGTGAGATACTGAGAATTTCCTGCTCAAAATGATTTTCAAAGCTGGCTCCCAAGGCCTACAGTATGTGAGAATTTCTGCATTCTTACCTCAGCTTTGATAGTTTATGATAGTTTTTTCATCTAAAATCTATATTTAAATTTCTTTATGCATATTAGTACCAGTAGCACCAGAACAGCAAGAACATCATTTAACTAAAAATAGCATTTTGGGCAGTAGCAGAAGAAGAATCCTGCTTTAGAGCAAGATTATAGCCTACAGCAACAACAAAATAACAATGGACAACTTTTATCTGTGTGAAGCTACTGTAGGATGCAGAGTAGCACTTAGAAAATTTGCTGAAAGACAAAAACATTGTATAGCGTTGGAACCCATCTCCTGTTTATCCATGCAAACGAAGATTCAGGGAATGAAGTCTCCCGTGTCTTGTGCTGGCCTAGATAGGATTACAATCAAAGGGAGAGCAGAGCAGGGAGCCCATCCCCTTTGCTGCAAACAGAATGAGTAAACGTTCCTCCTTTTGCTCCGCTCTCTGAGTTCTTGTCAAGACGGCAAAGTGTTTGCTGCGCCCGCTCTGAAGATCCCAGCCTGGCTTTTGCTTTGTGGATGGTGGTGCCTAATGAAAAGAGAACATGAAGACTGGGACAAAGACGAGCACAAGAAGAAGAAAGAGTAGGAAATGAAGCGAGAGTGGGAAGTGTGTGCGATGCTCCTCGGTTTATTTAATCAGAGCAGAGTGTTCTCGACCGCTGGACAGACTGTAGAGATACTGTAGTGTAATAATAACTCCCTGCTCTGCTCATCTGGAGACAGAAAGAGAGGGAATGCAACGCAGAGTTGACTCATTCATTCATCATCTGTATCAGCCTTCGGATGCACGGTCATCTGTAACTGTCGGCCAGATAAGAGCCACAGAGGCTTGAGCGCAGATGTGATGGGCTGAAACAGGTGCTTGATCTATTGCCACATATGCTGAGCAGTTTGGAGACCTGGGAGCAGGAGGCTTTCCAGAGGGCCTGTTTCAGCTTCAGTCACTGTGCAGGAGAGCATTTGCAGTCTGTCCAAATGCACATCAACAAATTAAAAGACTGATAAGGAAGTAAGTCTGATAATGGAGGTGGTTGTGCAGTTGACAAAAAATATATATACTTTCCTGACTTCCTCAGTCTATACTGCAGTTTCATTGGGTTTCTCAGGGTGTCTGATAGGGATAATTACAATGGGATACTTACAATGTGATGCTGATCCCCTTTGGGAAATTCTGTTTTCACTATATACAGAATGAGGGGGGTGGAGGATTAGCAAGCGCTCGTGGAAACTGTCTTCCTGGAGAAAATTACCAAGCTTGTGCTGTTTTCCGCCTAGGAAGCAGTTTTTACAACATATACTTTGGTTTTAATGTAAGGCCTCTTGCAGTAGATTTTGTGTCCGGCTCTTAGCTAGAAAGCATGTGAGAATAATGCAGAATGAATGGCTGTACAGTGTTAAAACAGGCTTTGGGGCCTTTGAAAGTAGAAACTCTCCTATATATCGTGTGGAATGGTTACATAGGGGATTTGAGAAACAAACAATCTGCACAGTGATCATTTACTTGGAGGCCTTGTTAGGCTGGTGAGGGTGTTGCTGACAGATCTTTGCACCAGTACCACCATAAGCTTGACATTAATGGTTTTTCTGGGTGAGTCAAAAGGTTTTTGCTATCGATGAAATGATGTTGATTTTGAAAAGCTCCTACATGTAAAATCCTGATCTGTAATCTACTCTTGTCTGTACTTTCGCTCCTATTCTCATATTCTCTATCAATATTCTGAACTGTCTCTTTAGCTCTGTGTACTGAGAACGCTGAGCTAGTTTCACCTTACAGCTACTGTGGTGTGCAAATGAAGTGTCTGGTTTGCTTCAGACATGTCTGAGTTTGTTTGGAGTGTTTATTTTGGAGAGGCTGAAAAAATTTTTTTTTAAAAGGACATTTCAGTGTTCAATCTTCTTGCTCTTAAAGCTGACTTCAAAAGTGGGTCAATCCCCAAAAAATCTCCCTGTACAAATGTCCAGATTCAAAAACATTAACATGTTCCTATTGGTTTTACCACCTATGAAGATTTTGATCTTAGAAGGTTATCTTAACCGTATGCTATGCTATTTTATAGAATGACAAAAATCCATCCATCCATCTTCATCCGCTTTATCCAAGGCCGGGTCGCGGGGGCAGCAGCCTAAGCAGAGAAGCCCAGACCTCCCTCTCCCCAGCCACCTCCTCCAGCTTATCCGGGGGAACACCAAGGCATTCCCAGGCCAGCCGAGAGATATAATCTCTCCAGCGTGTCCTGGGTCTGCCCCGGGGCCTCCTCCCGGTGGGACATGCCCAGAACACCTCACCCAGGAGGCATCCTTGTCAGATGCCCGAACCACCTCAACTGGCTCCTTTCGATGTGGAGGAGCAGCGGCTCTACTCTGAGCCCCTCCCGGATGGCCGAACTTCTCACCCTATCTCTAAGGGAGAGGCCAGCCACCCTTCGGAGGAAGCTCATTTCTGCCGCTTGTATCCGCGATCTCGTTCTTTCGGTCACTACCCACAGCTCGTGGCCATAGGTGAGGGTAGGGACGTGAGATCGACCGATAAATTGAGAGCTTCGCTTTTACACTCAGCTCCCTCTTCACCACGACGGACCGGTGCGGCGTCCGCATCACTGCAGCCGCAGCACCAATCCGTCTGTCGATCTCCGGCTCCTTTCTCCCATCACTCGTGAACAAGACCCCGAGATACTTGAACTCCTCCACTTGGGGCAGGAACTCATCCCGACCCGGAGTGGGCACTCCACCCTTTTCGGCTGAGAACCATGGCCTCAGATTTGGAGGTGCTGATCCTCATTCCCACTGCTTCACACTCGGCTGCGAACCGCTCCAGTGCGAGCTGGAGGCCTTCACCTGATGAAGCCAACAGAACCACATCATCCGCAAAAGCAGAGATGAGATTCTGAGGCCACCGGCGAAAGCCCTCCGCCACTTGGCTGCGCCTAGAAATCCTGTCCATAAAATTATGAACAGAACCGGTGACAAAGGGCAGCCCTGGCGGAGCCCATCACCCACCGGGAACGAGTCCGACTTATTGCCGGCAATGCAAACCAAACTCTTGCAACGGTTGTATAGGGATCGAATGGCCCGTAGCAATGGGCCACACACCCCATACTCCCGCAACACCTCCCACAGGACACCCCGAGGGACACGGTCGAATGCCTTCTCCAAGTCCACAAAACACATGTAGACTGGTTGGGCAAACTCCCATGCACGCTCAAGTATCCTTGAGAGGATAAAGAGCTGGTCCAGTGTTCCGCGACCAGGACGAAAACCACATTGTTCCTCCTGTATCCGAGGTTCGACTAGCGGATGAACTCTCCTTTCCAGCACCCTGGCATAGACTTTCCCAGGGAGGCTGAGGAGTGTGATCCCCCTGTAGTTGGAACACACCCAGCAACACAGAATGACAAAAATGACTTTTAAAAAAATGTGAATAGAATTATTATTTTCACTGATTCACTGACTGCCATAACACTGTTGGTGTTAAGGTATCACAAAACTTCTACTACATATGCACAACCTTACCTGGACATATTTGGCTCATCAATTTTTATTCATGTTATGGATAAAGTAAGCAAAGAAAACATTAATTACATCTGTACCATGTCTGTGTAGGTTCTCATTCACCCAGTTCATGCAGTTGCAAGAAAAGCAACTGGACTAATTAAAGTTTCTCGAAGACGTTTCACCTCTCATCCGGGACGCTTCATCAGTTCTAGGACCAAATGGTGGCGAGTTGCAGATTTTAAGCCCTAGTGGGAGTTGTCCCTTAAGAGTGTTGTTGACCCACTACTGACCATGAGCCTCGTCACATGAGCCAAAAAACATGGGGGTCATTATCAGCACAGGTTTTGGATGAAACCATGGTGAAACCTTGCGTCACTCCATCGTGTGACCTATTGCAAGATGTGTGTGTGTGGGTTGAGGCGCCTGGGAAGGGATCTCTGTACTAGTAAAGTATATCTTTACTATGATAACAAGTAATGAATCGCCCTGTTCCTGCATGTGTGCTCTGGCTTCCTTCCACAGTCCCAAAACATGTATGTTAGGTTAACTGCTGGCTCTAAATTAAGTGTAGGTGTAAATCTGAGTGTGATTGTCACAGTCGACCTCTGTCTATTCGCGGTTCAGTATTCGCTCCAGGGTAGAAACTCTGTGTTGGATAAGTGGAAGAAAACGGAGGGGTGGGTGGACGGAGAAATAATGTATTGTGCCAAAGTGCAACACCAGTTCTGCAGAGCAACACAACGGGTTTGAATGTTTTGGCTATCAGTTACACTCTCCGAGTATACACTGTGTACTCGGCAATTTCATCACACGCACTGAGGCCAAATGTCAAATTCTCTTTAAAACTGACTTGAATTTTGTATGAAGGCTCTTCACTGGTGTGAGAGGATCTCTGAGTATGACCGAACACATTCCAGCAGTTTGCACGTAAAAACTTCACAGTTTCCAAGGTAGCGCATCAGGTAAAGGAGGGAGATGCAGAGTAAAATGTTCTCAACATGACGAGGCAACATTACACACAAGACAATCTTGCCACCTGGACCACCCACCAGATTTGGCTCCCTACCACTTCCACTTCCCGAAAATAAAAATCAAGTTGAAGGATCTGGAGGAGATCCAGCAGTCATAACAGGGGTCTAAGTACAATGAGACATAATGGGAGTTCCACTGAGAAATCTAAAAATAGCAGCCACTCATAAGATTGCTCAAACATGAGATTGGCCAAATTGAAATCTATATACAGAGGATGAATGTTTGGATTGGGGTAAGGACAGCCTGCAATTTTCTCATTACAAGCCAGCGTGGCATCAAAAGAATTTTGAAGCTGTTATTATAATGTACATTATACTTCTTTAAAGTGGTTACAATTTATGTAAAAGAAAATATCAACACAGCTGGTCAAAGCAGGTGCATAACCACAATCATCTGCCGTGAAGTATTTGCTATTGTTATTTGTCCTGATGGCATGCTTGAGTACAAAAGACCTCAACCTTAAAATTCCTACGAGACAATGGGCACGGTTAATTTATGCTGGCCGGCCGATAAATAATGAGTATAAAAACAGCAGCTGTTTTGAGACGTTTCATACTGGTTCCTCCCTCGGGGCATGGTTTTATTTGTTCTGTCTGAAATGTGTGTGCCTTAAAATAGTGTGATCTATGGACCCTACGGTGCAATTCCTGCCGGAGTTGATAGCGCGTTTGTGTTTTGTTTACTTTTCATGTGATATACAGTGTCTTGCAGTCTTGCAGGTAAAGATCTCTCAGGGCATTAGCGGACCATTCATCATCAGATGAATGGGGGGGGACTCAGATAACAACTGACTCAAATGGGGAGGAAACGGCCCAGTAATGTAGATAGCCTGTTGTCTGAAGATATGCTAACATGCCAGGCAGTTTAAACTGCCAAAGAAAAAGCATGGAATGATTGCTGCCTCTGCTGCGAAGAAAGTAATTGTATTTGTCCTCACCCAGAGGAAATGGGAGTAAAAATGAGTTCAGTCTAAACCTACAAAAATTGCTATTATCTGTCACCATTTAAACGCAACTGTGACAGTGGAAACTTGGTTTCTCTCTTCTCTCACATCTCCCTGAGGCTTTTTGTTATGAGGAATTGTTTCACTGTGATGGTTCAATTTTGCCACATTGAACCTGATCTCGCTAATCGAACATTGTTTGGAACTTTAGTTCTCATCAAACATCTTCTGGTGAAAAGCGAAGCCACCGCCGCTGGCAGGAAGTGCTACAGATTGATTAGCCCCGACCCTTTTGAAGTGCCTCAGGTATGGATGCAGCAGGCAGACACCTTGTTATAATTGTGATGAAGCAGCTGTCCTTGGCAGAGCTGATTTGGATTACCTCTCTGCTTTGTAACCCTGACAGCCCAAATGAAGAAGCATTCAACTTCTATCCTTGGGCGGCAACCTGGGTTGGGATCTGAAGCAGGTAAACACTAATTAATTACGCCAGATATCGGACAGCTACCCCCTTTAACTGTTTGGGAAGGAGACGGAAGCTTATTTACCTCCACGTCATTAAGTCCAGCAGTCACTTGTGCTTCTCAGCCTTGTCTCTCTTGCTCAGTGTCACGCTGTTCAACAAAGATGCAGATCCCTCGCTTACCATCCTCGCATTTCTGCGTCCTGTCTTTTCCACTTTGTGTTATTTTTTTATTTTTTTGAAACATGCATTAGCGACTCTCCCTCTCACCCTGACTCATCCCCGTTCCCTCGCAAGACTGAGCACTATAAAGTGTGGCAGCGGATCAAGAATTAATGCATTTGCCTTCAGTGAAAGTTGTTCAGAAAAGTATGCTCATTAGGCCTTCCTTTTTACCCTGCACAGAGGCCAGGGGAAGCAGACAGGGCGTTGGGAGGAGATTGGCGGGGTCATTATCTACCCTGTTGCTGCACTCTGGACTTCAAAGTGAAGCTTGGTACAGCTGTCACTGGTGCTCTGCACAGCTCGGACATGGTCTTGACAGCAAGGGCAGGCGCTTCTGGCTACAGCGCGGAGGCCAGAGCTGATGCTGGAGGGTTCATTAAAGCAGGAAGCTTCAATCTCTCAGCACCTCTCTGTTTGTATTCCGGTACACCTGTTTCTTTGTCTTTCATACAGCGTCTTCACATCCTGTGTTTTTTCTTTCTTTCTTTTTTTTCTCTTTTGTTTCCGTGACCTACACTAACATCACACATTGCTAGAGCTACTGGAAATAGCCAAGTATTAAAATGTAACCTGGAACATCTTGTTCTCTTTGTCTGTCTTCACCTCCCGTATTCCAGTCAAATCCACTGTAGCTTTCATCTGTCAAAGGTTCTTTCACTTTTTCTTCACCCTGCCCCGTTTTCCCTGCCTCCCTGTGCAATATCGCCCTTTACTGGATATATCTTCGCCTCACTGCTCATTTTTTTTTTGTCCTCGTCCCGCATGCTCCTCAGCTCTTCAATGTCTTTCCCTTAATGACGATAAAACAAGGTAAAGTGCAGGTCCCGACACTGTGTGGAACGAGGATTAATCTACAATAAATGACGGGCCGCTTTGTTAACTACATGTGACAGCACAGAGATGCATGATTGAGCATACGTTTAGTGAAATTGTGGGTATATATGTGTGCGCGCCCAGGCTGTTGTCTCTAATGCCTGCTCACACTGCTGTTTAAAGACCTTGTAAATTGGTACATTTACTTCCATAATGTAATATTTTCTGGGGAAACATGTTGTTGATATATTGCTGTGGAGAGCCTTCTGAACTACAACGCCTGAGGATATCAATTAAACTTCTGATAACCTGCATATCTTTTTTGTTTTTAAACACCAGTAAAAGCAGCTATACAATTTTCCCAGTGGGCCTTTCTAGTGCACAGATTGAGTGATATTTCCATTTTGTTGGGGTTTTTTTGGCAGGGTGGGAGGTTCTACCCTCTGAGTTTTAATTCATTTATCACGATAACCCTAGCCCAAGATAGGGTTATCATGTTCATCTCTTTTTAAAGAAATAAAATAAAATAAAAAGTAAGGGTTTTTTTCTTCTTTCACTGATTATTCAAGACTTGGGAGAACAATTTCATGAAAACAAAACTTACATTTTCTGGTTGCCTTGGGTTTGGGTTTGATCATCATCAACAACGAAGGTTAATACGATCATACACTAACAAGATGACAAGGGAAGCCATGGGAAATCCAGATATTTGACTAGAGACAAACACAGTGTAAACAGTGCTGCTGTAAATACTGAGTATGATGTTCAGGCTTTTGTGCAGCCCTGTGCTCCAACACCGGTGGTATAACATTAAAAACTGCCAAGTTTATTTTGTACTGAATAATTGTTTCGTAAAGTAGCAAAGCACATATTTAGAGTCTTAAGTAAAAGTCCTCATCCTACATAAGTCATAGGACAAAAGTTATAGCATCAAAGTACCTAAAGTAATAGTGGCTACTCTGCAGAATCAAATACATTTTGTTATGTTGATAGTTGTGTTGATTCATTACTGTGTATAGTTCTTTATCTAGTATAACACAGCGTTATACATTAGTAGGTTATTATTCTGGAAATCCACAACTAATGGTTTAAATTAAACAGAATGGAACTCATACAGTGTCATGTAAAGCAGCATGACATCACAGTCCTTAAAGGGTACTTCAATACTTGAGTAAACACAAAGCTGCATTCTGCCACTACTCCTATTTTATGGATTTAAACAGAACAGGATTTGCGTTGTTATGTAGATTTAGTGTTTTTTTTTTTACCAGGTTTGCAATAACTTTCGAAGATGCTAATTTAGCAAGCTGTGCACAAAGACTATGATAATGGGTACAAAAGCATGAAATCTGGTAGTAGTGTGTGGTGTACAGTAGGGTGTTTTTCCACTTGCTTCTCTCAAAGGCCTGATGTGGTGAAAGTTAAGGGCAAAAATGAAGGAGGAGATGCATAATAAGGAGAAGAACAAACTGTGTCAAAACATTACGATGCCTCAGGTGTGTGTATCATGCATCATGATTGCACTGCCCACAGCAGTGTCACTGAGACAGCATTAGGAATGAGAACAGTGGGATGAAACAGGGCAAAGAAAACGAAAACGTGATTGTTTTTGCAACCAATAAATGCAAATTAAGTTCAGATTTTATACAAAAAGAACTCCGACAAGACTCTTGCTTAACAAATCAATGACATCACCAACCAATGTAAGGTTTGTGCCACAGCTGAGCTAATTTATCAGCATTGGTAATTACCAAAAGTATTTTCTGTGTTTCTGCATTAGTTAATCCACTAGTATGCAGACGCTGTTTAATCAAATTGATATCTTTAATGCTTTAAATGCGTTAATGCATTACAGTTGTTTACTTGCATACTACCAGTCAAAAGATTGGACACACCTTCTCATTTAATGGCTTTTCTTTATTTTTACTGCTTGCTACATTGTAGATTCTCACTCAAGACATCACATATGTGAAACAAGATATGTGGAATTATGTAGCAAGGAAAAAAATATTAATAACTCTAAATATGTCTTATATTTTAGATTCCTCAAAGTAGCCACCCTTTGCTTTGTTGTCAGCGCTTCAAACCCTTGGCCTTCTCTCATTGAGCTTCATGATGTAGTCACCTGAAATGGTTTTCACTTCACAGGTGTGCCTTGTCAGGGTTCATTTGTTGAATTTCTTGCATTCTTAATGGGTTGGGACTATCAGTTGTGTTGTAGTTATGTTGGTACACAGCTGACAGCCCTATTTGACAACTGTTAGAAGTACTGAAGGCCAGTCAGTCTGGAAAATTACTAAAACTTTAAACTTGTCCCAAAGTGCAGACACAAAAACGATCAAGCGCTACAATGAAACTGGCTCACATGAGGACCACGCTGGGAAAAGAAGACCAACAGTCATATACTTGCTAAGAAACCACTACCAAGGAAAACCAACAAGCAGAAGAGATTTTATTGGGCCAAGAAATACAAGGAATGGACATTAATCTGTGCTTTGGTCTGATGAGTCCAAATTTGAGATCTTTGGTTCCACCCACCGTGTCGTTGTGCGACGCAGAAGAGGTGAATAGATGGTCTCTACATGCATGGTTCCCACTGTGAAGCATGGAGGAGGAGGTGTGATGGTGTGGGGGTGCTTTGCTGGTAACACTGATGGGGATTTATTCAAATTTGAAGGCACAATGAACCAACACAGCTACCACAGCATCCTGCTGAGACATGCCATCCCATCCGGTTTACGTTTACTTGGACCATCATTTATTTTTCAACAGGACAGTGACCCCAAACACACCTCCAGGCTTTGTAAGGGCTATTTGACCAATAAGGAGAGTGATGAAGTGATGGAGTGCTGCACCAGATGGCCTGGCCTCCACAGTCACCTGACCTAAACCCATGGGATGAGATAGTTTAGGACAAGATGGACCGGTAAAAGCTCAGCATCTCTGGGAACTCCTTCAAGACTGTTGGAAAACCATTTCAGGTGACTACCTCATGAAAATATATGTATGTATGTATGTATGTATGTATGTATGTATGTATGTATACATACATACATATATATCTCTATATATATATATATATATATATATATATATATATATATATATATATATATATATATATATATATATATATATATATATATATAGATATATATATATAGATATATATATCTATATATATATATATATATATATATATATATATATATATATATATATATAGATATATAGATATAGATATATAGATATAGATATATAGATATAGATATATATATATATATATATATATATATATATATAGATATAGATAGATATAGATATATATATATATATGTGGATAGGTGTGTGTGTGGGAAAAATGTTTTTCTCTGTGAACCTTAGACTATTTTCCTTCTCCTGTGACCTACTTTACAAGTTATCATAGCTCTTCACTGAGAATCTGTGATTTTTGTCTTGAGTTTTCCTGATGATCAAAGGAAGTAAAATATAGTTTACGCATACATACATCTTGAGGAACATTGAAAGCAGAAAACTGCTTGCATCCCTTTTTTGAGCAAAAGAGGTGGGTGGTGGAGGCTCAAGTCGAAATGCACAGAGTACTCTGAAATTATCTGAAGGGATAAACCATTGATCTAAACAAAATATGTAAACAATCAAATCAGTATATACACAGACATTTACCTTTACCCAGGGAACCTCCTTTGATTAGGTTATTTTTTTCACAGAGTAAAAGACATGTGGAGATGCCTGTGTTCATATAGTGAAATACAGTAGAAATCCCCTAAAGTTATAGAAGCTGTGATTAGCTGAAAGTATGTGCCTGACAGTATGTATGTAGTAGATGATAGCAGTATATGTGCTTACTTGAGTGCCAGTGGGATGCTGTTGTGTTGCACTTGTAAACAGAGTGACTACAGCCTAATTAGGATCCCCTCAGGTTTATGCTAGTAACCCTGGGCACGACAAGCTGAAGTCTGTGTTCGGGTATCTATCATGGATAGGGTGGGCCTATGGCCTTAACAATGGTACTATCCGTTATGTTACTGCTATGCTGGGACACAGGTGGCAAGCAGGGACTGGATTTTACATTTCCACAGCTCCAAGACAGCCAGAGCTAGGCATTCACAAAATGACACACACAGAGGAAAGAGCGCTAATGGATGCTTACGCGAGGGCAGATTATGCAAATTACTGACACTTCTAGTCATAAAAATGGGGGGAAAAATGTAATGTGAGATGACTTGAGCATCTCTTGTCATGGGGGAAGTGTAACAGAGTGTGACATTCTCTTGAGGATTAGACAAAGCCGAAAGACAGAACCATGATCATTAATTAAACTGTGATGCTGT
This sequence comes from Oreochromis aureus, assembly GCF_013358895.1. Lineage (NCBI taxonomy): Eukaryota > Metazoa > Chordata > Actinopteri > Cichliformes > Cichlidae > Oreochromis > Oreochromis aureus. Next base: position 30,098,399 of record NC_052958.1, on the reverse strand, counting down.
TATAGCTGTGCATCGCATTAGAAGGCTTGCTGGTGCCATCTTGGTCTAAGCCCAGATGCTGTGGATTCAAATCCACTGTCTGCAAACTCACTGATACTGGCTCTCTTCGTTTCTTGAAGTGAATAAGCACTCTTTTATCTTTGCCAGTTGGGTTTTTGGTTTAGGATTTAAATTTTGGAGGTTAAAGTTAAACTAACTATGCTTCTGTGTTCATTGTGTTGTGATTCAGGGATGCAGTTATTTTAGTTAGCGTTGCCTGCCTATCAGCTCAGAGTAGTACGGACATTCTCCCCTGACCTCTGGCATGAACAAAAAGTTTATGCTGACTGGATATTTTCTCTTTTCCAGACCGTCCTTTGTATACTGTAGAAACAGTTATATAGGAAAATCCCAGTAAATCACCAGCATCTGAAATACTCAGACCAAACAACAACCAGTTTCAAAGTCAAGTTTTCCATTTTGATGCTTGGTTTGAAGGGTTTTTTTTTTTGAATATGTGCGTAAAATGATTACCTAAATGCAGTGTTCGCTGATTAGATACTATCTGGCAATAGCCAATCAGATCTATTACTTTGTCCAAATATGTAAATATGGTCACCTCTGGATCCAAAAAGAAAAAAAAAAACAAGGCTGATGGTGGACATAACTGTGCCTGACTCACAACTAGCAAGATGATACTTGTCATTACTACTTATCATTATCTGTAATCTAAGAATGTCTCCTTACCACGGTTGGGGTAATTACTCAAAACATGTTACTTGTTACCTTATTTAAAAGTAATGCAGTGGAAATGAGATGACAGTTCTTAATAAAAATATTTTAACTGTAATGTTCTACAGCTTTTCCAAAATGCACATAACCAGGGCCTGTTTTCCTTTCTTTTGTTTTTGTTTTTGCATTTTTGTGAAACTATTTATTGGACTTGAGCAAGTGTCGAGGCTTTCTAACTTCACACATATATAAATTATTATATAGATATAGAATATCTATATAATATATAGAATTAAAAAATATATATTTTGGTATGTGTCACAAAACTCTTGATGTTGGTTGTTTTTTCTTCTTTGGATGGACTATTGTTAATTTTAATTAAAAGCAAAAATCAAAACTGAAGATTGTGAGTTTCACGGCATTTCTCCAACAAAACAGCTAAACCACACTTCTAATCAGGATGCATTCTCCATGCAACCTCTTGCAAAAAGGTGATACTCAGCAACTAGTCAGGGGCTCATTACTTGAGCCAGAGTGTTTGCGGGCTCACAGTTGAATAATGAGGCTATTATGGAGATATCCTCCAAGAAATGCTAGAGAGGTCTCTGCTCTCAGAGCTGAAGTACACTGCCAAGCCGCTATCTCCTAGCATAAAATAACGTATTGCATTTATATATCAAGATTGCATTGCAGCTAGGGACTTTTTTTAATGGATTTGGCTGGATTTGTTAAGTGTTATATGCAAAATGTGACCATCATTATTTCGAAGAAGATGTAATGAAAAATTGATGCTCTGTGGTTTGGGTGGCTATCGGAGCAGTTTGGTTTTAAACAGGCTCAATCAGGCCGACTCAGAGCCGTTTGTATCCCTCGCTTAGGCAATACCAGTTAATATTTGCACTATCAAGTTGTTTTCCTAAATCCTGCACAGCTACAGATGCAACCAAAGATAGGAGTCTCTCCTCTTGATGCTCAAGTTGAATGTGTTTCTCTCCTCGGTCTCTCCATTCTGATTGCTTTCATTTTCAGGATGGAGCAATGGAATATTAAAGCTGTGGGCCCAGCTTGACTCCCCCGGGAGTTGTGCCTCATTATCTAAGAAGCTGCTTACACTCCACTGCTTAGCTCATTACAGATGGTAGAGCAGAAAGAGAGGGGGAAACAGAAGCAGAGAGCAAAGAGAAATGGAGAGGGAAGGCAGGCTGCATGTAGCATTTCAAATACTTTACACCCTCGGACCTCAAAGTTTTCGTTTTCTACAGCCTCATTTCCAACACTTTTCACTGACAGTGTTAAAAACAAAGCAAACAAAGAACATGACAACAAAAGATTTGGCGGAAGAGAAAAAATCTCATAACTTACAAACTCCTGTGGTTAATTATTAACACGACTGTGTATAAAAAGAACATCCCAGAGAGGACGGATTCACAATTCTGGTTGAGATGGGCGATAAGTTGCTTCTGCAATGTAAAAATCACAAATGTTAGAGCATTTTTTTCATATTAAATGACACTAAATTCAGAAATGTTTCTCCATTCATGTAATCTATTATTACAAGTGAATACTCTACTATCAAAAGATAAAAATTTGCACACTTAAAGCAGAAATGTATAAATGTTCTTCCAATTTTTCAAAATAAAAAAAAGCTCTTGGTTGAAGCAGAAAACTGTCCTGTTATTTTTTGGAAATTATGGACCCCGTGTCATCTGGCCTAAAAAGGAAAGGAACAATCCAGCTTGCCAACTTCCATGATATGGGGTTGCATTAGTGCCCATACCATGGATAACTTGCACAACTACCAAGTGTTAATGCTGTATCTGATGTACAGATATGGAGCAAAATGTTAATTTTTGACTTTCTTATTTGAATTTCTTGTTTGCATTTGAAAGGAATTCTTATTTGAACAATATAATGCCAAAGCATGTTCCGTGCACATTTCTGTAGCAAAAAATTCGATATAATCAGTGTTGGGGAGTAACGGAATACATGTACCGCCGTTACGTATTTAAAATACAAAATATGAGTAACTGTATTCCGTTACAGTTACAAAGGTGGTATTTAGAATACAGTTACTTTGTTGAAATAAATGGATTACACGGCGGTACTATCCTGTTTCATATTGTGGCGGGTCAGGACTGTTTGGGTTTGTTTGATAGCTACGTTCTGTTGTTCCAGGCGGCAGCATTACGGTTGCCATGGTTACAGGGCGACGCTCTCTCTCTCTGCGACTGAAGCTGTGTCCCAAAACGTCGGCTGCATCCTTCGGAGGACCCGGCCTTCGCGGTCTATGTGGGCCGGGTCCTTCGAAGACCGAGAAGGCCGGAAGTGCGAGGCTGTGAAATTGGACGGTCTAGCCTTCAGATTTGCGTCACCGCTGTGTCGGTGGAGTTTAATAAACTCGGCCGTCTGCTCCTTGCTATCTAAAATATAACAGGACACTGGCGTAAATTCTTGACTGTCTCACACTTCTGATCAGTTTTCTTTTTGACGTTTATTCAGCTGTGTGAAAATCCCGGAGGAACCCACCTGATGGATTAATAAAGTTTTATTTAATCTAATAATCTAATAACTTTGATCTCAGCCAACCCGATTTATTCACGAACAAATAAAACACCGAAATAAGGCAAACAATTACATTTTTAAGTTATCCGAGTGACTTATATATCATGTTTAACCTGAGTAGCGAAAGAGCGGGGGTCTGAAAACGATGAAGCCGGGAGTCCGCTGCTCTCGCCGGCTCGAGCGACCATTGAACCCCCCGGTTTGCTATCGAGCGGGTGGGTAACAGACGTCTCCGAAAACGGCGCATTTTTGCAAATATGCGATGTCTTGATAAACCAAGCAGATATTTGTAATCTACACAGCCACTTTCTCGCCTGAAAATATGTTAAAAGTTTATTTTGTGACCCAGAAAGATTAATAAGACTAATTTTAAAACTTAGTAGCGGCTGCCATTGTTGGCAGCTGAAATTTAACTGGACCGCTATGAATTCTGGGATATGGTGGGCCACGAAGGACACACCCAACCCATCCTTCAAATTCGGGGAAATGAAGGACGCATTTGTCGGCTGCATTTGAAGGAGTCGACGAATTGGGACAGCCTTTGTCGCCGGGCTGTGACGTAATCGGCCTTCAAATGCGGCCTCCGGAGGATGCAGCCCACGTTTTGGGACACAGCTTGTGTGTTTCCTGGGTGAGAGAGTGCCTTTTTGTTGTTGTTGTTGTGCTAAGCTAATAGGCAGAATGCTACAGGCATAGCTCTAAAGAATGTAGCCTCATGGGCAGTGTAGTCCGTGCTGCAGGGAGAATGGACTGCCATACACGTTTTGTGTCTGTGAGCAAGAGGAGGGAGAAAAAGGATAGTGGAAAAATACGAGTTGTCATCGAGCAAAAACGGGAGCTGGAAGCATGTAAATATAATAATAACCACTGCAGCCAAGAAGAGTGCCTGACGAGCCCATTTGTAAGTAAGCTATTAAGACTCAACTGTACACTGTGTTCGTGTTTTCCTCCGAAAACAATAAGTTCCGTTGGAGCAGCCTTTCAACGCCTCTCTCTGTCTCTCGCAAGCAAAGTTGACCCAGACAACAAAGTAAAGCTAGTTTTCGGCTACGAGCCCGACATGGAACCCGACGTATTAGCCAGAGGTCCCAAATATAGTGTTAATGAATTGCATATTGTTGCTTCTGTCTTTTGCTGACATCAGAGAGCCAACATCATGTTAAATGATGATAAAGGTGGTCCTCAACTAACTTGTATTATGTAGAAAACTATGTTGAAAGTGTTCCTAATAATGGTGCTGGTTCAGGTAGTTGTGGCCACAATTGGCTCTTCCAGTGATAACTTTTATCGCATTAATGCCATGCACAAAGCAAAGTTTGTCACAAACAGTTAAAAGCAACCAAAGAAGCTCTTCCAGGAATATAGTCAGACATTCAAATCAGCAGTTTTTGCAGAAATTAGTTTTACCTGCATTTCTTTCTGTTAATTGCAGCTTACCAATAGGAGAGCTCAAGAACCACTGATAGCATTCTGGCTTAATACTCTGCTTGTAAAACAGTATTTCTATAACAAGTAAGAATGCCTGTGGGTTATTACGAAGCACCCTGACCAATTTAAGTGTTCAACCTATTTAGCTTTGAGACTGAAAAACTCATCTATACTAGGCTCCCCTTTATCTGTCCAGATGGTCTTTATGACACAGCATTTGCACCTTGAATCGCCCATTTACTTTGTTGGCATATTTTTGAAGTTTAAATAGAAATGTCCTAACTGTTTCTTGTATTCACAGACTGAAAAGCTAAGCTAAGAAAGTTTTGATTTCAGCTGAAACACAGGAGTGAGGCTTGTTGAACTTCCTATTTTGTTTACAAGAATAAAAGTAAATAAATCATTTCCTTAGTATATTGATCTAGTTTATCCAGGTCCACAGGGGCAAACCTGCTCTTCTGGGGGGACACTCAGGATTTCCAGTCCAGCGAAGCGTAATCTCTCCAGTGTGTCCTGGTCTGCCCAAGGGCCTTCTCCTTTTAGGCTATTCCCAAAACACCTTGAATAGGACGTGTCTTAGTCAGATGCCTGAACCAACTGAATTGCCTCCATTTGATGTGCAGGTGTAGCAACTATACTCCAATACCCAAATGACTTCATCCTATCTCCACCCTAGTGATGGGATGTCACTCATCCATCCATTCTTTCTACTGCTTTTTGGGTCACGGGGGCAGCAGCCTATACAGAGAAGCCCACACGTCCCTCTCCTCAGCCAGCTCATCTGGGGAAATACACAGTTGTCCCTTTACCAGCCAAGAGATATCATCTCTCCAGCATGTTATGGATCTATCTCAGTGTCTCCTCCTGGTAGGACATGCTTAGAAAACTTCACCCAGGAGGCATCCTAATTAGATGCCCAGGTGACTTTAACTGTCTTCTTTGAATGTGGAGGAGTAGTGACTGTACTCTAAGTCCCTCCCGAATGACTAAACTTTTTATCCTATGCTTAAGACTGAGTGCAGCCACCCTTTGGGTAATAACCTAAAGAGTGAAGTGGCAAATGACAAATGGCTTTTCTCCAAAGTTCATGACCACATTTGAGGAAAGGGATGAAGATTGACCAATAAATTGTCAGCTTTGCCTTTAAATTTAGCTCTCTTCTCACCACAACAGACCAGTACAGTACGCTGCACCAACCACACTCCCCTTTCCCCTCACTGGTGAACAAGCTCCAGCTTCAGCTCCATTTTCAAGAATGAAAATAAATGACACAAAAAAAAAAACACCTGATGGATAATCAAACCACCCTTCAGCAGTAACTCTTCCTCTAACTGAGACAACACCTTGAAACTTATATGGCATTGTAAAATGCAGTGTAAGCAAACATTTTAACAAAGGAAACTATTTTTCAGCCTTGCAAAGGATTTACTTTAACATATCCTGTCACTCTCCCAAGTGTGACAATAACACCAACAGACACTGTAAAGATTTATATCTACACATAAATTGATAAGGAGGCTGAAGTTGGCTCAGATCACAGGTTATCAGTGTCAGGGATTAATGTGACCAACAGTAAAACCTCAAATCTGAGGCAAGCCCACGCTGCGATCTCCTTTGTATTCACATTCAATCCTCAACCCCTAGGATCACCTTCCTGATCTCCTGCTACAAGCACTTTACTTCCAATCTGCCAGCAATTTCCTCAAATATAACAAATGCAGAATTAGTTTGACCTGCAGCAGAGAGGGGGGGAGCCCTCACAGTGTATATAAAGAGCGTTCAGAGGAAGAAGCAGGAGGAAACAAGCTTTTAAATGTTTTGTCATGATGCCAATCAAAATGAGACATGCTTTTCCCAATCTAAGAACTGTCAATCTTACCGTGCAAAGCTGCCTGCATGTGGCGACAGTGCACATCGTCTTATTGCAGATTTAGAAGCATTTTCTTTTCCAACCTGGAAAGCCTCAAACTGTTTCTCTCAAAACAAGGAAACAGATCGAAAGGCCTTTCTTGGCTATGTAAAAAGAGACATAATTTTGAACATTTATAGCACTTTAGTAACACCATTTTTCCCCCAGATTTTCAAATTAAACCCTGTGCAAAGAAAAAAAAAATCTAGAAGAATAAGGACCGGTGTTATCGTATTAATGTGGTCAGCTGCAAAGCACATCAGTGTATTACATGAAAAAGGCTCAGTGAAAAAAAAGAAACGTGGCATGTTTACTGTTACGGCGTCTAGCAATAACAGCATAACTGAATCTTACATCACTGTGCAATTTCTCCCAGCATGTCATTGTGTTATGCTCACACAGATAGATCTACGGTTGTTGAAGAGTGATATTTTTCACACAATAGGAGATCAGTGGGCATAAAAGATAAATGGGAAAGGCAGCTTGAACAATTTAAATATACTGAGAGGGAAGAGGGGGGAAAAAAGGCAATTTGCACTCCCTACTTTGCTATTACCAATGCATAAGGCATGATAACAAGCACTTTCAGCAAAGTCTTGCAATGTTTCAGCGTGGCATTTGGATAATTGGCTGGGGAAATCGTTTGCTGCAATTAACAAATTAAAGGATTTTTAATGCTGCGTTCACTCTCTCATTCCCAGGGAGGGCAGACGCCATCGCACTTTTCTGCCTCTCCAGCAAGTCGGTGTCTAGGTGATTTTGGCGATAACCTTTAAATGCATGATGCTTCGGCTTTATTAATACAACTGTGATGTCACCTTCAATGATTTCCAATTTGGGGGAAAAAAAACAAAAAAAACAAAACAAAATCCCTGACCCGAGTTGTGGTGAGGAGGGATGAATGCCAAGCTGCCTGGCTGGAATCTAAATGGCAGATATGTCCCTGACAATGCTGCAATAACATATCGATCAGGTGCAAGGTGCATGAGCTCAATATAAAGTCTGCTGAAATGCCATAGAAAAGGAGGCTACAGGAGAGAATTGAGAAACGGGTAATGTATTCAAATGTCAACCTGGATGCCTTTACAACCTTTTGCACCACCGAACATCTCTGCGAGCACATACGGAGAATCTAAATGGACTGGAGATTTAGAGCAGCTCCTTTAATTTCAATATGGAAGATACTTGCTCTATTTCAAAACAGACTAACTATAAAAAAAAGGAAAAAAAAAAGTCTTGCGCAACTGTGTATGCAAATCATAGCACATTAAGCCCTGCATCTCTTGAAGCTGCATGTGATGCAAACACTCAATTGCCTCAGACTGCTGAGTTTAGTGAGAGGAGAGTGACCGCCCAGGGAGAGCTCAAACAGGTTCATCTGATGAGCTACTTCACGCCGCATTTCAGTCCATTGATGAATTTTATCAGCATGATAAATATCTTCTTGCAGGCACTTTCAGACCAGTCATTATCCCTTTCCCCCCAATATTTGTGAAATTGGAGAACGGGTTATTTTAGCCGTGTCACCAGAGCCTTATTTTATATTCTAGTGTGCTCCAAAATCCTTTTGGATGACATGATGTGAAATGGGATTTTTGTGACAACCACACATTAATATTGCAATACAATATTTGTAACAAAAAGTTGCAAATGCATTGTAAACTTATTGAATCTATACAATGTATTGTATTCAATCATTTTTCCTGAAAAACTTTGGTCCCTGGTCTAATCATAAATTCATCAGATCATAAAGCTTTAGACAGTATAGCAGAGGCTATATATCTTATGGCTTCAGCTGGACCGGGGATGTCAACAAGCCCTCGGTCCAAATGCATCAGCTGTTGGAAGAAGTTGATTGGTTTTCTAAGGGTCTCAATAACTGACTTGACAGCATGTCACCATTAGCCATTGTTTTGATAGAAACTTAGAGCCTACTTGAATAGATGGATTGTGTGAAAGTGTCTGATGAAAGTAGTGAAGTATTCTTGCCTTAAAAATCGCCATGCTGGTCCAGATACTACAAATGAGCTGTCCAGAATGCCCTTGACAATATGCCATATCCAGTGCTATGTAGTTCATAAGACTAGACTTGGAAAAACAATGTGATTCAAAGAAAAAGCTTACCTTATCTGACTGGTTAGGGCGGGTGTTGGGAGCCTTCAACATTAAAACAATGTGAGAAAAAGAGCAACAAACATGGATGAGGGGGCAAAGAGAGGCAGATGACTATGTAATTAGGACAGGATAAATTAATGCATATAGTATATTTATTAGTAGGGTTACAGTTAACCCTAGTTTTAACCCATGGCGCAAGCAGCAAGTTACTGACCTCTGGGGTAGGGTTAAAGTTAGGGTTAGCTTAGTTATTAGACCTCAGAATGTTGAGCTCAAGTAACAACAGTAATTGTAAGAAGACAGCAAAAGCACCTGATTTGAGTTAAAAAGTTAAAACATAATTAATTACAACAGCAAATATGTCAAGAAGCTCCATTTTCTAGGTTACGAGTCCACATTTCCAGCCTTTCTAAAGAAAGCATTTCACCTACATTGGTTCATATGATTGGTAGACTTCACAAATATAGGTTATAATAACAGCTATATTGTTTTTTTTCTTTTCCTGGTTTCTTTGTTTTTTTCAGACAACAATCACCTGAAAATTGCTCAAAAACTGTCATAAATGAAATGGGAGTAGCTAATATTTATTACATGTAGTCCTGCAAGTAAGTTTTATGTTATGCGACTCAGCTGATGCAGTTGTATAGCTTTAATAGTGGATTCAATTCTCACTGAAACTGACACATAATATTAATATCGCAAACACAACACCAACAGAACTAGAAATAACTGAAATTATTAACTGCTGGAGCAAAATATCAACTCATAGCTTCTTTGTTAGAGCATGATACTGACAGGACTTCACTCCATGACCTCATTTGTAGGAATGTAGCATTTCTCTGTTCAGTAGCATAAATAATGTTAATTATTGTTTCTAAAATTTGCTATACTCATTAAGTAGGGGAAAAATCCTGACAGAACCAATGAGTCTTCCTAGTTTTTTGAATAGCTATACTGACTGCAACAAATTAAAAAAACAATATTTGAGATTATCCATGCTACTGAACAGAGAAGCACTACCTTCTTACAAATAGCTAAGTTGCTATTTACACCAGGGTCAGTGTGTCTTCCTGCGTCAGAGTTCTATTAGGCCACTGTTGTTTTTAGACCGTTTTGTTGGCTCATAGTAATGCTGTCTTTACTTTCTAGAGCTTTCACAAAGCTTGAGTGAACAGTGAACTCTACAGCACAGGAGATCAGACCACAAGAGGTTCAAGGGACGTGTGCGAAGGTTTGAACATAGTTGTCAACAGTGCATTTCACTCTCTGACTCCGCCGAGAAGCACCGGCTTTGTCAATCAGTCACAGTCAACTAATTGCTGGGCTGGCACATTCAAATCACAACTCCTGTGGAGGTTAATGAAAATTGTACCTTTGCTCGACATAACATCCGATCGTGTTAGCCGTGCCGAGCACAGTCCTTAGGCAGTGTCAAGTGGATTTCCCCGGAGAGTTGCTGCCACATTTACACAGCAAGTGCACCTAATCTTACCTGTCATAACTGCACCTGTATTTGCACTACTACAAAAGCAACACCTATGATCTCCAGTAATAATCGAAATTTAAGTGGAGCTAATAATCAAAACTGAAGATTATTACCTGCAAAAAAAAAAAAAAAAAATTAAATTAAACAAAGTGGTGTACTACAAAAGATAAAGTGGACTTGGACTTCTTTAAGTTGCTTGAAGACGTTTCACCTCTCATCCGAGAAGCTTCTTCAGTTCTAAGGTCAAATGGCCGAGACAGGACAAGACTCAGCAGTCCATCTGCATCTTAAGGATAAAGGTCACTCTTTCGAGGATGCCAATGTTCACATTTTGGACAGAGAGGACAGATGGTTTGAAAGAGGAGTGAAAGAGGCCATCTATGTCCACTGTGAGCGACCATCTTTGAACAGAGGCGGTGGTTTACGACACCAACTGTCTGCCATCTATAATCCAGTTTTGAGTTCCCTCCCCAGACGCCTTAACACCCACTCACATCCTGGGCCATCTGACCTCAGGAATTCACATGACAAGGTGGGGCCAGGTTTCACAATGGGCTCACCCGAAACCCTGGCTGATTAGGTCCCACACCCGCTTTCACACCTGGGCGCATGTGATTAGAGGATCACCAGGGGTCCTTTGTCCCTCCTTGGGGATACTCCCACTGGGTTTAAATCTGGGACTCTCGGCCATTTGACCTTAGAACTGAAGAAGCTTCTCGGATGAGAGGTGAAACGTCTTCAAGCAACTTAAAGAAGTCCAGACGCTTTTCTTTGCAAACTCCTTTGACTACGATGACCTGGATGACTGAGAACCTTCACAGACATAAAGTGGACTTGACCAAACCTTCCCCGTATACCTGCAATAATGATGATGATTAGTGGGGTTTTAGTAGCATAACACCTACTTGCATGATGAAAAAGACATTGCAATTAATGTATTGTGTTATTCTCAAAAGAAATATATCCCACATGAAACATTCTTCTGATGCTTCTAAATCATGTTGATGCTGCTACACTGGCCTGTTAGCTAAAATTAGAATATTCAGACAACCTGCCAACGACTGTGTTTATCTGCCAGTGGTGTTGGGCCGCAGCCCCTATTTTATGCCCCTTTCTGTCCTTGTCAATATACATGTTGACATCAAATAAACAAAATTATTCTCTGCATAATTCAGCATTCAGTGTGCATCTCATTTCTTAGTACCGTCCAGATGTCTGGTGACATTTATTACACCCGCACCGCGGATCTAAATTATGGGACAATTTGACGTAGCAAATAGTGGAACTTTTCAAACCTCACCATTAGCATTTGGGCCACCACAGTGGTAGTTTTTGGAACCATAAGTTACAATATTGTGATAAAAAGGTGGAGTCTTGAGTTATCAGGTAGCAAATTTGGCTCACATGCTCCATCCATAAACTGTATCTTTGCAATGCACAGGCACAGAAATAAGCTGTTGGCTGTACAAATAAAACACAAGAATTTTACACCAAAGATGAAACAAAACCTTTGAGGACTGTCTGTACACAAAGAGAAAAAAGTAGAACTCGGATAATTCCCCTGAAAATGGTCCAAAAGGCACTAAGATTGAAAGCACTCTAGTAACGCCATTATTGTTTCCAGATTTTAAGTTATTAGAGGGTGACTATGTATACAGGCCAAAACTGTTTTTTATTGAAGTTGTAAATATAGTTTGTGCTTTTTTATTGCTGTTTAAATAGGTATTAGCAACATGTTTTCTTTCATTTTCCGTTTTAGCATTTCCTGTTCACTTAATCTGTACCATAGCCTATATCTTTTGGGGAGTAAAGACAGAAAAGCCCAAGTCCTTGTCATCATGAAGGGCGATACCCCATCATCATTCTCAGGGTTTTTCCTGGACCAGATTATGCCTTTAGGGGGTAACTACATGCAGTGAGTCTGTGTTGCCTTTTCTGACTGAAATCTGTCAATTTTCTTGTAAATGTATTGTTTTCATAATACAATAATAATCCATCCATTCATTTTCTTCCACTTATCCAATTCAGGGTTGTGGAGGCTGAAGCCTATCCTAGCTAATAATAATTATTACTAATATTTAGTTATAATAAATATAATTAAATTGATACTAGAAGTTCCTCCATAAAGGAAGAGTCTTGCCCTCTGGACCCCCTTGCAAAGAAAAGCGTAGTCACTAACTTGACAGTAGGGATGGGTATCGAAAACCAGTTCTTGTTGAGAACTGGTTCCCACTGTTTCAATTCCTTGGAATCGTTTGCCATTTTTGCAAACGATTCCCTTATCGATTCCAGTCGCCCCGAATGACGTCACCACGTTGCGGAGCGTCGGAGCGTACCTGGCAGGAAACACGGCGCCTAAGCTGCTCAAAAGCTTAAAAGTTTGTTTATACTTTACGAGAACGTATGGCAACGGGGCAACTTGCAATACTTGCAAAGTAGATATTTCATTAAGGGAGGAAACACTACGAATATGCAAAAGCATTTGCTCACAAAACACGCGATGAACTTAAATGAATGTCTTTAATTCCGCTCCGGACTCATGAATCTCAACCCAGCAGCAGCAGCGGTAACGTTTGCACGTCATCTCCCGTTAATGCGGCAGGTAAATAATCAACAGTGCATATTATGTTAGCGTGATCTGCTTTATTACAAAACCTGCCATTACTGTGCATTTAGGTGACCATGATGAGACAGACAGACAGAGTCTGGCTGGCGCTCGCTGGCAGTTGTCGCTGCAGTCTACCGGTAGCGTCTCTTTTCAGGCCCGAATGTCACCGAGCAGTGACTAGTTTGTGGTCAAAACCTTGCACCCGTTTGCCACAGCAGATGGTAAGTGAATGTGTTTAATTGTAGGCAGGGACATTACTGGATATTCTTGTGTAATTGCTACAGAATACTTTATGTTATACTTTGTTATTGCTACAGAAGAATATTTATTTTATTATTTTACGTTTACAATTTTCCCCGGGGACCCTGTGACACCCCATTGAAGAGCCGTAGGCTGTGGATCTCTTAAGATCTCACTGTTGGGTTTGTAAGGCCATGTTACTCCTAAATTTCTATCTTGTTGAAATAGAAGATATAAAACAGTTCTAAGCTAATCGACCTTAGTGTTCTCCTTTTTAAAAACAAGAATCGATAAGAGAATCGATAAAGAATCGAATCGTTAAACAGAATCGAAAATGGAATCGGAATCGTGAAAATCTTATCAATACCCATCCCTACTTGACAGTAATTCATCTGGAGTGCAAAGATAATTGCACGCCATACCTCGTCTCTGCTGTGTATTTTAGTTTGTTCCTGCAGAGTGGCAATGGAAGAACCTAAAAACTGTGACACAGTTCTTTTTTTGTATTTTTTCTTAAAAGGTAGCTTGTTCTAGTGTCATGCTGTTTGTAAATGGAAAGAATTATGTGTCAAAGTGCTAAAAGTGGACTTTTTGCAAAAGCCAACCTTTTTTATTTATTTTGTCTCATCAACCATGCCGCTATCGTCTGATGTCACTCCAAAATTCTCTAAAGTCCTGGTGTGTCTGTTCTTTTACGCAGACAAAAAAACTAAAGTAGCATTAGAAACCGATAGCTATTCCTTTGTGTGAACGGGACTGCCTATAAATTGTGCAGTAATTGCGCAAAGTTCAGTTTAATGAGGTGAAAGAAGGAATATACAGTGCAGGGTGTCCACACAGTGTAGTGGTGGCCGTTTCTGAGTCATTAAGTGCTGCCGTAATCGTGCCATTACGCTGCTCATTACAGACAGACTGTGGCATAGTCTCCCACAGGGCCGCAGTCACCACTCAATTCCATTAGATACTGCTTCCTGCCTGGGAATCATCCTCGCTCACTACTCCTAATGATGGACCCCTTGCCGATTCAAAGCCCGACTCCTCTGACACTGGTGTTCTGACTGGAAGCAGGCCACCATCACCCTTTGAGGCTGTCTTTCTTTCAAGCACGCTACAAGCAGATTATGGCTGAAGCACAAATGAACACATTCACTTGCTCGGGAGAGGACTTTAACTGGTGACAGCTGACAGCAGCCGACTACACAGGCAAGATCCTCTGTCTTGTTGGCTTTAAGCAGGATATATTTGAGACACGCTCAGCTCAAATGAAATAGATGCAATAACTGCAGATGAATGCAAAGCAAACCTGCAGCCAAAAGATAAAATTCAAACAGACTCATTACCGTTTCATTCTTTTCATGACAACTTTATCCCAACTATTAGCATGATTAGCTGTGCTTTTCCTCTTTCTATTTTGCTCCAAAAATTGATATTCCTGTGTGGCTAATACTCTGTGCTGTATGCACTGCACATCTTCTAGAGAAAAAAAGAGCGAAAGGGAAATGCGGTGCAGTCGACAAGCAAAGAAATAATGTAATAATGACAGAATTTGTGCTAACAAAGATCAGTTGCAAGTTTGCTGTGCAGCAATTTTAAGCTAGCTTTGAAGAAACAGTTGGACTTTTATGAAATGTGTTTATTTACGTGCCTGCATAAGACTGACACCTTGCTGGTGTATTTTCATGTAATGTGTGGTCAAAACTATTTCGTTCCAGATCTCTTAGTCTCCCATTTTGCTTCTTCTCTTTGGAAGCTCTTGTTTGCTGCTGCAAACACACAGACTTTAAAGACACATGAAAATGAATTGGAGCCATACACTTGAGTCTTTAAATGTGTGTAACAGACATTATAATTGGAGTTTCCACCACAGACAACAAGTTACCACCCGTTTCATTAAAACCATCCAAGCTGGACAAATAGCAGTGGCAACAAGCCGCGAGACAAGTGTGCAGGGAAAGTGATAAGTGAAAGCCTGAGTTACTACACGCAATTTGCAATTTACTGTCATTTCACACAGCAGTGGCCTTGTGTTATGCTAGGAACACTGTTTAAAACAATGTACATGTTTAACTTTATTAGGATAAAAGCTTTTAATAACTGTTCTGCCACATCATCAATATGACTTCACACATTGATGGTGACCTGAAGAAAATTTTACGATACATTTGATTTGAATAGAAACCCCCAGAAGTTGGAGATTTTACAACCTAAATGTAAGTCAGCAATATAGTTAGCTTAGTTTAACATGAAGACGCTAACTAAAAACTCACAGAAACACATCATTTCTTATAAGTACAAAAAAATTCAGCTTATTATAAGAAGCTGAATCTCTGTATTTCTGATTCCTGATTTTCACATTTTGGCCAAATGTTTGTTTTTGCATGTAATAAACTGGCTAGCTCTCTTACGTAAGATGCTGCTTCTGCTTCGCCTGCTCCCACAGCAGGGGGATCAGGCAATCTGTGGGGTTTTGGGGTTGCCACAGCAGATCTTCTGCCTCTATATCATCCTGTCTCTAGCATCCTCTGTCACACCGATCCTCTGCATGCCCTTTTTCACTACACCCATAAAGCTTCACTGAGGTCTTCCTCTTCTAAGCCTGCTTGGCAGTTCCATCCTCAAAATCCTTTGTCCAATATATCCTCTTTTCCTCTTTTACACATGTCCAACCATCTCTGTCTTGCCTCTTTAACTTTGTCCCCTCTGATATACTCACTTCTAATCTTTTCCTTCTTGGTCACTCCAAATGAAAATTTCAAAATCTTTTGCTCTGCCACCCCTAGATCAGTCTCCTGCCTTTTTGTCAATGCCACCATCTCCAAACTGATCCCTGATGTAATTCCACTCCCACCTTGAAACCATCTGTCACCCCTACCACACACCTCACTACTGTCTTGTTGTCCTGATTAATGTCCTGCAACTGTGAAGTGTCTAGTTCTTAGACACTTCTGACTCCCCCATGCAGTACCACAGTTTTTCTCTTGGCACCCTATCAAGACACAATGCAACTTATAACCTTCCCAAGATATCTCCATCAACACTCCCGAGGCAAACGTCACATCTGTAATGCTCTTTCTCAACATGCTGGTGCTCACTGATTGTCACCTATCTTCTTAACCTTGCTTCAAAAACTCTTTCCAATAGCTTTACAGCTGATCAAATATGTCCCTCTGTAGTAACTACAGCTCTGCACGTCACCCTTGTTCTTGAAAATTGTTACCAGTACACTTTTTCTACATTCCTCAGGCCTCCTTTCACTCTTGTTAAACAGTTAAATCCACTGCCCTCTCTCATAGGTGTCTCTATACCTTCCCACATCTGCACCAACTGCCTTTCAACTCTGTATCCTCTTCATAACTGCCCTCACTTCCTCTTCCCTAATCCGCTGCACTTCCTGACTTACTATCTGCCCTCTATCCTTCCTTTGTGTGCTCCCATTTTCTACATTCATCAATTCCTCAAACTCATTCCAATCTTCTCAACACACTCCCTTCACTTATTAGAACATTTCCATCTCTATGCTTAATCATCTTACCGTGCGTTTAAGTTTCACTCACTGGCCTAGGGCATACTTATTAATGTTAACTAACTGGTAAGTGTAACTGTCTTTATGGTCTTAAGTTGTAGTTTAGGGTGTGTGAGACAGCACAGGCTTTTTTTCTTTTTTAAATATTCCCACATAGGCAGCAGGACTTTCTGCTATGACATCACAAACACCGAGTGGCTGAAGAACTCAAGCCCAGTTACATACGGTATATAATGTGTTTAATGTAACTTTGCAGTAAGAAAAAAACAGACGTGTTTCAGCCCTCAATAAAACACCATCCAGTCCTAATCCTAATACAACATCTAAAAATCTATGATGTCTAATAAAAATGTAATTAAATTCAAAAAAATCTCTTTATCTGATCTGGATGTCAGCAGAAATATGAAGATACATCTCCTAAGATGTGAAACTTTCCCTTTAAAAGCACAAAAAACAAAACCATTATCAGCAGGAAATAATCCCGGGACAGTTGGCTGCCGCAGTGATCGAGAATCTAAATACATCCTAAGCTAGAACTAACACGAGGCTGAAGATTGCACGGTAAAATTAACACATAGGTAGGCACCTGGCAAATTTACATTGCTCTCTTCATTCAATTTACTCCTGGAATTTGTTTAAATTAGCATCTGATTTACTAATGCTGCAGCCAATTATGCAATCACTGACTGGGGCTGCCCTCATAAGGTACAGATCAGTGGTGGGATTAGTGAGCGATAAGTGAGTTAAAAAGAAAATCAGCCAAAAAAACTAAACAAAAAAGTGCTTCCAAAATTCATATATATGTATTAAATGGCATCACTCACCACAGCCTGTCTTCAATATACCTATGCAAATCTACACCTGCTTTTTAGCATTGGAGAGATGACCCCTGCAGAAGGATCTAGTAAATCCGAGTAAAAAAAAAAAAAAGCAGGAGTTACTTAATGGTAACTCCTGCTATTATCTGTATGCACTCCGTTAAATGAATATGCATAAAGCTTGGAGGTAAACTGTGCTTCCTGGCTGCTTTCTTGTCACGTCTCAAGGCAGAGAAATGAGATGAAACAGATGCAAAATGTAAATCTGTTCCCCAAACAGTCAGAGAGGAGAAACTTCTAAAAATATCTGGTTCATAATAATCATAACTTTATGCTGTCTGGACCGTGCCCCTGACGCACTCTCACTAATGATCGTGCTTCCATATGAGACGACAGCACTTTGAGATCACTTTTTAAAAAAATTCATAAAATAAATCCGGCTGCAGAAAAACTTCCTTCTTTCAGAGCAAAAACAACTGTCAAAAATATGCTAAAGTCAACCGCATGCTTGCCAAAAACTATATGACTGCTTTTGTTTTGTCTTTCTTTGGGTCTCCTTTTCTTCCTCGGTGCAACTCTGAACATAAGACAGCTGCCGCTCGCTGACAACTATGAACATTTCATCTTCCCGTGATCTCCCAGCGGAGCGAGAGTTCAGTTTGCCTTTCAGAACCCATCTCTGTGTTTAACCTCAGCTGCTTCTCTAGTTTGCTCTCACTGGCATCACCCTGCTGCTCTCTTTTTCCTCTCGCCCAGGTTGGATTCTATAAGAGGTGAGATATTTTGATGAGAGGTGTCTTCGCGGTGACTGGGCTGTTACCGCAGTCTTTTGAGCACTTTCAGGTCTTCAAAAGGACGTATATATAGAGGCTGCGTGGAGGTGGAAGCTTCAAACAAATTAGTCACCTCTGGATTAACTTGAGTGGAGAGAGTATCAAAGTTTGCTGCACAAACATTTCTGCATCATGAATTCCACCTGATCGTTGCTGACAAAAAAGGAAGCCTTAAAGAAGTTAAACCAAAAATGCAGATGCTGTTTGTGGAAAAACTACATACACCCCACGACGCAACAGTTTGAAGAAACTCTCCAAACTATTTAGCATCGGTAACTTCAGATGACTTTTTTTTGTATGACTTCATCACCTTTGTGGAGAATTTTGGCCAACTCTTCTTTACAACATTGCTTCATTTCATTGAAGTTTGCAATCACTCATTTATGCACAACTACCTTAAGGTCCCTCCACAGGACCAGTTTGAGTTCTGGACTTCGCCTGGATGATTGCAAAACCTTGAATCTTCTCTTTTTCAGCCATTCTGTTGTAGATTTGCTGCTGCACTTGGTAACACTGTCCTGCTGCATGAACCAAGATTTGGCCAAGCTTTAGCTATTGGACAGATGGCCTCACATTTGATTTGAGAATATAGGAATTTGGTATATGGAGGAGTTCATGGTCGACTCAATAACTGTCATAAAATAAACCCGAATCATCACCCCTCCACCACCGTGCGTGACAGTTACTACCTACTTTTCTTTTCATTATAAATAACAAACACAATTCAGTAGCAGTGGGCAGGTCAAGTCCAATATTGATCGTAGTATTGATACTAACACAGGTATTGGATTGATACCAAGTTTCTTTCGTCTAAGTTCAGCACGTTGTATTCAAAGGAGACATGTCTGTGTAAGCCCCTGCTCTGTGTTGTGTTTAGTTTGCTGTGGTCATCTTGCAGTGAGTGAGTGCATAGCATCCCACAGAAGTTATAGAAGTACTTTACAGTTGTAAATGTAAACACTGCAAACAGTGATCTGTTCTGGAAGGATGTTTTCTACTGTGGTAACAACATCAATTTATATAATCGTGGAAGAAAAAGACCGTCATCGAAGAAGCAGCAAAAGAAATGAAGATAGGATGAAGTGAATCTCTCAGACTGACCCAGACCCATCAGCACAAAGACTGGAACAACTGTCACAGTCTTTTCAGAGTGGTAAAGAATCCAGGCAGCTCATATACAGTCAGGGGGGGTAGCTGAAATCTGCGAATACTTGAGACCCCCTTTAAAAATGCTTATAACGTCCTATTTTAATAGTTAAAACATCAAATATACATTAAACTATTATCCCAGGACAAAAGAATTAGCTAATATTTTATGCTTGACACAAATCCAGAGCTACATTACTTTCCAAAGAAAAATCCACGAATGGGCAGGGGTTGACTTTAGTATGAAAGTATACTGAGAGTAATGATTCATGGGTGGTGTTGGATCTTCAGCATCAGCATCAGCTGTTTTATGGGTTATCATATTTTTTTATTTTAGCAGATTGATTAGTGAACTATATTCCGATATTCAAATAATATATTTAGCACTGAATTGTGTTAAATACACAATTTTTATCAAAATGAAAAAATATACCTCAAACATGAACTATGTATCATGTCTGAATAGACCACGGGTGTCCAACTCCAGTCCCCGAGAGCTACTGTCCTGCAGCTTTTAGATGCATCCCTACTCCAACACAGCTGAATCAAATGATTGGATTACCTCTTCAGCATGCCATCGAGTCTGGCAAAGGCCTGGTAACAAGCCATTCGTTTGATTCAGGTGTGTCGGATCAAGGATGCATCTAAAAGCTGCAGGACAGTCGCTCTCGAGGACTGGAGTTGGACACCCCTGGAATAGACTAACCTTTTTGTGTTGACTGTTAGGTCTATTTGATTATTATCTATCACATTTAAACAACAGAATCTGACCTAAGTGCTGTAGAGACAGACAATTTTACATTCCAGGTCTCTAAAAAACCCAATTTCAAAAGAGAAGATAGCTGAAAGGTGTGTTTTATTGTTGTGGGAAGTTAAAATCCACAGTGGTTTAGTGATCATAAAGTGTTCAGATGATTCAGGTCCAGTGTGATGTTTCTACCAACACTCTCCTTTTGCATTCGTTTATTCTCTGCACATGAATACTCCCCGAGTGCCTAGTCGCAGGCATCACTGTCACACAGCAATAACAAACACTGTGACAGAATCAGAGTCAGTTCAGCTTCATCAAGACAGTATGTAAACAATATTCAGTCACCTTTCACTTTTTTTTTCCTTCTTTGGTTTCAAAACTTTTCCTAAAGCATCTGTGTTGTGACAACAAGCCTAAAAGTGCACCGGTAACTAAATCGCTTGTTTATCCAATTCGTCAAGGGCTTTGAATGAATGTTACGAGGACACAGCATGGAAGCGTCATGAAAGCAATCACACACTGCCAAGAAAGATGAGCTCCTAATGCGCACTTACAGCCCTGTGTTTCTTATTTATTTAGAGTTACATTTGGAAAAAACACGGCATCAAGTGAAATGCATGGTGCGGGGAACGAAAAACAAAAAAGGAGAAAAAGACTTGGCTCACATCTGACTGAGGGAGGTAACAGACAACTGGCAGCATCCTTTGGATCCAGAGGCTGCCAGTCCTGGAGAGATGATGGAGATTGGAAGTGGGTCAAAAAGAAAGAAATCATCCTCTTAAGAGACCGAGCTCAATTTAGAATTCTTGAGGAAGCGGAAATATTCCTCTTGATCCAGAAACTGAAAACCTCAGAAAGCGCAGTGAGAGGAATACGGGAGAGAGAGGAGAGTTTCAGCTTCTTAAGTTCCAAGTCGTTGCAGCCATTTACTCCATCATTTCCGTCAGGCTGTCAAGAGCCTGCCTTGTGCTGCTTTTGTTCTCGCAGATTCAAAAAGCATGAAGACCCCTGTGATGCGGTGGAAGGAAGTGCTCGGAGTGGGGGGGGCATTAAGTTTAGAGTAAACGTGAAACAAGCCATTCGATTCTATATTTACACCACTCTGAGCTGCGTTAAGTAGACAACCCACCATTTGGAGTTGTTTCAGATGTTTCATTGCTTCAGATGCTTGTCTCACCAAAAGAAAAAGAAAATGAAAGCAACAGCAGTGCAGAGAGAACAGAATGAGGCTAATAAGGAGAGTGGAACAGAGTGAAGTCTGAAAACTCTGTTGCCTTATCAGCTAAAACGACCACTTTCTGGGCTGGCAGAAATCAACACAGCCAAAGTAAACAAACAAAAAAAAAACACAGGGAATTGGAATAATGCCTTGAACATTTTATCTGAGGCTACTGCACGGTGGACCAGCTCACAAGCCTCTCGTCGTCTATAGATGTACGGCAGGAACCCCCCAGAAACCTAATCTCCTTTCTAGAGATAAGGCCAACAGTGCTGAGGAGTCAGCCATGTGCACAGCTGTGTCCAAAGCTATTACCAGGGAGCAGGAGCACTCCCTACCCACCAGCAGCAGCTGCTTCCCTTCCCCAATAGATGTTACTTTTCAACAACCGGAGCAAGATGTCCTGATCAAAGTCACTGTGGCAGTGAAAAGAAGTGAAAAGTGAAAAGTGATAACAGAGACGGAGACGAGGCAAATGTTTTTCTTAATTACCAAAGAGTCAAAGTGTAAGACTGATGCTCTGCTCTTAATTATTACCATTTTTTTGTGCTCCATGACAGGCTTTACAAATCTGGAGTTATCCCACATTTAAAAAGAGCAATGTAATTAGCATTGTGTGAGCAAACGCCTTTTTTTTTCCTCCCCCACTTTGATTTAGCCAAACAAGCATTTCAATGAGAAGCGCAAAATTCAAATGCAGGCAATCAGGCAGAAACAAAATGTGCGCTGGGTTTTTTTCATATGGCAACCCAAAGCCAAATTTAATGCCTGTCATTTTCTTCAAAACCAACATTTTACAAATTCACTCTCCTCCTTTGTAGTCCTGACATATGTGGGAGACGGGCTTTTCTGGCCAGGAAGAAAAAGAAAGAAAAAAAGAAAAAGTCTGGCAATCTGTGTTGCTTCCCCGAGGAGTGGAGGAATGACACAGAGCCTAATAAAACACATGAGGCTTAAACCCTCATTTTGTTTTCAGAATGAAATCTGATGTGAGTAAATTAGCCTGGATACTCACTTGAAAGCTACAGCTTAAGACAACATTAAATTATCGAATGCCAAACATTTATTGGTTTCATACATCCGATTCTGATGCGAGTGATGAAATTCACTGTGTTTTGTAGCATCGGATGGCTTTTTTAAATATCAAGACAGAAAGAGGCACACAAGAGACAGAGCCATCACAGACTGAGACGGCGACTGTTGTGTCAGCGCAGACAGCAGGGACACAGTCCTCAAAACCAGACAAGAGGAATGAGAGAGAGAAAAAATTAGACAGCTCTAACCAAGCGCCAACCACCAACCTCCAGGGCTGAAAAATGAGGGAAACATGTTAAGTGTCAAAAACTGCAGTTCTTCTAATGGCTCTAAAACCGAGTGTATCCCCCACAGAGTGAAATGGTACAATTCCCCGTTTTATAGCATTAGAAAACATATTTACAGCCTGCAAAATGCACCAGTTTTAGGGTGAAGCCCTTGGTTGTCAAATCTGACGCATAGGCTTAATCATGTTGATCAAATTTATCAAAATAAGTTAAAAAGCAGTTTGCGAGAAGAAAGAACAAACATGCACATCATTGTTTCAGTCTCTAAAACACATAGAGGAAGTCCACCAGATCATCAGACACTTAAAGTAACATTTTCACACACTCACATTTACACCGATAAGCAAATCACCCAGACTGCATGTGTTTAGACTGTGGAGGAAACAGAAGACACAGAGAGGCAAACTCCACATGTAAAGGCTGCGCCGGTAAAACATTAAAAAAAATATTTTTTTAATTATTTGGTGAAAAATATTTATGGATTTTCTTCTTCATTATCTGCCTGGTTACTCACTCGGCTCCTTCTGCTCTCGTACAATTGCTCTGTCCCCCGATCCGTCTTTGCACTGATAACCAAACACAAACACATTGTATTCACTACAAGATAACATAATAATATTATCTGATTACAATTAGCAGGTTGGGGATCCATATTTGATATCAGTATAACACATTGTTTAGTTATTTGAAATCATCATCAGTGATTATGGGCAAAACAGAAGCTACACATACAACAGAATTGTGTGTAACAGGATTTACAAACTATAAAAAGACACAAGCTGATTTGTATCAATTTATAACAATATTCAGACTGAATACAGGCTGCTGCTGCTGCTGGACACTGACAGGTAACATCCTCTTGACTTGCTCTCACCTGGATCTGGAGCTGTACTGTAAACGAACAGTGAAGCCCAGAACAGGAGAAGAAATCTTTAACAAACTGAAACAATAAAGTAGCTCCTTTATTTATTTATTTTTTTGCAACTAGCGATATACCAGCAGTCTAGTGGCTCAGAAAGCTAAAATTAAAAAATAATTTCGAGTGATTTAGCTAACATTTTTGACACTGATCAGAGAATCAATCAAAGTCCTAACATGGTTCCAGCATTATCAGAACTGTTTGAACCTTTGTTATATTTCAGTTAAAGTGTTTTAAATCTGCATCACTGATTTGTCTCATGAAATTACCTCTTTGTCTTCTTTCTGCCACAGAAGGGTGATTCCAGCCATGCTGTTGAAGCAGCAGAGCCTGTGTGTGAGCGCACTGTCACAGTAACACTGGACAGTTTTCACTCTATCCTGTCTGCAGTGGACGAGTTAGAAAGTATCGCATTAGAAGAAAATGCCATCATCATTACTACTATTACTCTAGTTATTTTTAAGGGTGCAGTGATGAAATATGGGGGTGCTTGAGCAAAAAGGGAGGTGTACCAAAGTTTTCCCCCAAAAAGGTTCTAAACTAAACCATGCTCCTTTGTCACATGACCGTGCCATCCACAAATGCAGGTTAAGGCTCTATCATGCAAAGAAGAAGCCATATGTGAACATAAACCACAAATGCAGTTTCTAATCAGTCTTTTTAGCCATAGCTAGTAAGCGACCTCTCATCAAAATAGGATCACTTCTGGTTCCTGGTGTTTGGCAAAACGCTAAAGTTAAGGCGTCAAAATGTGGATTCAAAAAAGGAGTGGGTGATGTTGAGGTGGCTACATTTGTCCTATTCATTCAGGATATGGATGCAACCATTAAGACAAGTGGAGGTAGGTAGTAGAAGGAAAGGTAATGCAGCCCTTTAAATACCTTACTTATAAGAAAATCTATAGTTTATGCCCCTCTTCTGTAGCTAGCTTGATTCTGAAGAACCACAGCTGCAGCTTTATTTAGATCTGCACTGTGAAGGGCTGTATGGAGGGTATAAGTGGGCCATGAGACGTCATTATTTTCAGAGTATCCCCATACATGTCAGCTAGAAGCAATGCCAGGCTATATAACATGAACAATTAACCCATTCAACAGTATTACACATTACACGCTTATCAGATTTAACTGCTCCAAGGTGCCGGAACACCATTCCAAATGGTTTTGGCCAACTTTATCTCGTGAGTTATTCAGCCAAGTTTGTACTGCAACAGGAAGAGAATGGTTGTCGCTGTGTTCTTTTTACGTGATCTAAATATTTTGTTTAAAGATATTTGCATTTACGACCCAGTTTTTTGACCTCTGATCTCTGTAATGCATTCAAGGATTTCTGGGGCTGTGATATTTCATCGCACACAGATGAATTGTGGGAAAAGTTTCAGCTAGGTAGACAGTGTGAAATGGCTTTTTATGGGTTTTGTTTTTTTAAACATCACCAAGAGAAAAAGGCACATAAGAGACAGAGTCCTCACACACTGAGACAGCTACTGTTGTTGTGTCAGTACAGACAGCGGGGACACAGTCCTCAAACTCAGACAGCAGGGAAGAGGGAAAAATCAGACAGCCGTAACCATAAAGACAAGTGGAGACAGACAGAAGGAGGACACAGAAGAGAGAGGATGCATGGTTATTTAGCATAATGGCTACTTAAAGAGAGAATATATTTCTTTGAAATGTAGTGGCGAAGACCTGCAAGTTATCAACAGATAAAAAAAACCTCATGATAACTTTGTTACACCTCCCTTTTTTCTTGCAGACACGAGTCTGGATATTTAAGATTGGCTCAGGGTGTTTCAGCGGCACACAAACAAAACCTAAAGAAAACCAATTAGGATGGATTCTGTGATGTGTTGCTGTTTCAAGATATAATTTGGTGTTATGAAAACAAAAGCACACAAAAGCGCACACAAGGTTGTGCTTGGAGCGGGGCCAGACCATAATATCCGGTTTGATTAAACAGCCCGCTAAGTGACTCATCATAACCCAGGCCCACAGATTAACCAGCATCAGAACAGTCTGAGGCCAGGTTCCTCCCTCTGCCAGCAGATGTTTTGCCACAAATCAGGACCCCTGACAGGTTTAGAGGAACACATGTCAGATTCCACTGATGAATAGAGCTGCAAGGAATCTATGGAAGCCATAATTACAGCGTTATTGATTCAGATGAAATCCGTTTGCGGTCGGGAGTGAGTTAAATCTCCTGCCAGGGCAGAGCGGTGCTGTGATTGAGCTCCCGATAGATGGCAGGTACCTCGCCTCATGCGGTAATTTAAAGTACAACAACTCATAAGCGCGCCTGCTTCCATGCAGTATTATGTTCAGCTGCATTGTTCCATGACTGGATTTGTGGCGGAAGACCACAGCACAGAGTAGATCACTGTGCTACATCTCTGTAAATCTTACCAGATGGCCACGTCAATTCTGAATCAGCACGGAGTGGGGAGTGGGAGAGCTGTGGGGTCTCTCAGTGATGTTTTTTTGTATCATGAGCACAAAAATGCATATTAAACATTGGATTACACCAGCTACTTTTTTTTATCTGCTTATACCTAAACAGAAAACCAAATCAGGATGATAAGTCTCTGTGTCTGTGATGCACAAAATGTAGTGCTGGGGCTATCTTACCCAAATGACAGAAAATATCCCGGCACAAACACCAGACTAGCCTCAGGTCACTTTTCATTCTTCCTTCATCACTCTTCAATATTGCATTGTATCTTACGAGCTGCAGGAACAATACACTTGGATTTGCATACGCTCATAAATATGGCCTTTGCAGCAGGCAAGGGCCAGCATCAGCTGACATTTCCTTCATATCAGTGTGCCTGTGCGAGCAATAACAAGTCCCTGGCAACAGGACTTTATCACACACTGTGACACTTGTGCGGGACAGAGGCATGAAGATCTTTACAGATACAAGCAAAGTGTGTGAGATGAATGTGCCGACGTGGGAGACTCCAATAACGCCACCATAGCTAAAGGGAATTCGAGCAGTGACCCTGTGAGGTTAATATGAAGCGATGGGAGCGCAAGGGCATCATGTAGAGCTCTGTGGATACTGTGCACAATGTGGATATATCAAGCAGAAATAGCAACAGCCACTGAAATATTTTGTAAAAGTTTGAGCCATGTATCATAACTGTGCTGAATTCACAATAGAAATCTGCCTTAG
Source organism: Oreochromis aureus (assembly GCF_013358895.1). Classification (NCBI taxonomy): domain Eukaryota; kingdom Metazoa; phylum Chordata; class Actinopteri; order Cichliformes; family Cichlidae; genus Oreochromis; species Oreochromis aureus. The sequence goes on along the minus strand of NC_052958.1, from coordinate 30,071,638 downwards.
CATTACATTTGACAGGAAAGCATCAGTGAGACAGCAGCAGTGGTTTGGTTTAAAGCAGGTATAACCACTAGTCACCTTTGATTGCAGGGCTGTTTTTGTGTGAAAGGAGTCACTCAAAATGATGATCTGATAATTATTAAGCTGACTGTTTGTAGGAGTCACAACCATCAGTCAAAAAAGATTTCTGCATGCTGTAATCTTCATTTGGTGATGGAGCTCTTCTCTGCGACCATGTAACCACCCCTCTGTGTGGATACATGGAAAGCAAGAGGTGGGAAGTGCAGCAGTTAGAGACTAAAAACAGTGAAAAAAAGGCTTGATTTTTGCCCTGCACAAGTGCTTAGCAACCTGTGCAGGGCAAAAAAACCCTCTAGTTTCTTTCATACATATATGTATTTTCACAGTAATAGCTGCGGTCAGTTTACCTAACAATAACCCCACTAACTGCCACTAAAGCCAGCTTTTTGGTTTGCATAACGTCACCAACAAATCATAAAACCGAGGTAAACATTTCTGTCATTCACCCACCAAATTGGCCACTTTGTTGTGCATGTGTCATTTTCGCTAAAAGCACACTTACGTGTATCACTGGCTTTCACTGACCACAGTAGAAGAGGAAACAGCTTTTATTTAAGTCACCAGACTGATGGGACCAGCAGAAAATAGAATAGAATAGAATAGAATAGAATAGAATAGAATAGAACAGCCCTTTAATGTCATTGGAGATGTACAACGAAAAAAACCCGACAGAAGTGAGTAATCAAGACTCTTTCGTGAACGTCACACCACTAGCGGAGATGAAAAACGTAGCACAAAGAGCAGTAATAGTGCGTTTTTAATCTTCAGGTGGCAGAAACACAGCTCCAAATGCATTCCTTTAAGTAAGGACTCGTTTGCCTCCTGGTGAAAATACCCTTTAATCAAAGTTTAATTAACTGGTTAATTGAACATGTCAGCAAATACTTGCTAATGATCAAATGCTGTTTAAAGCCGTTACCTTCATCTGCAACTGCAAACCGAGACACACCTACAGATGTCCACATACAGGTAAACTGAAACCTTTGATCAAAACTTACAGACTGAGATTTTAATTACAATGATTTAAAACCTGATATTTCTTTGAAATGCACCCAAGCGGTCATTACTTATTCACCCAAATGCACCATCAGTGCAAGTACTCATGCATACACATAAGTAAATGAACACTTAGTAAAAGGCACTCAGTCCTGGAATATGGAAAGTTCATGTATCTGCTCCAAAAAGCATTCATAATGCAACACTAACACCCTCCATTGAAGTAGACAAGCTGTTTTGCACAGTAAAAGTAAAGCAAAAAAAGAATTCCTGCACTGCCTGAGAGCACAGAACTTAAAGGCGGTGACAGCTTGTAACTGTTCTCTTTATGAAATGGCACATTAGGCTCAGGGTCCCAGTGTGACTCTTGGTTTTTAGAAAGGTGCCTTCAGTTCTGAGGGCATCTACCTCTTTGCCTCCCCACACACCCCCTCTCTCGGGCTTCAAAACAGCCTTGCACACATCTCTACTGCTTTTTTCCTCCTCTCCTCTATTCATCTGCTGTTATTCCCACTGTGTTGTCTGACCCTCAGCCTCCAGCATGAGCTCACACTCCCATCATACCTCTTGTCCACTCATCTCAGCTCAGAAAGGGCAGATGAGAGCTGCCAATAATGTCTCACCACCAGACTCAGCTGTGAGAGAGGCTCTTTTAAGCTGATTCCTCTCATCTGGTCAGGTCACTGATTCCTGCCCAAATTAAAATCCAGGATTATGGAGGTGGAGTGGAGTGGATAGATCGCCCTTTGACAGCATCATGCTGATGGGCTCGTCAATAGCTTGGCTTCACGTGGAGACAGCAGAATGAAAAGGTCCAAGGTAACATCCTGTCTGGCAGCAGAGCACTTGTCCACTGTCTGAACTTCATGTTACAAAGAAGCATGACAGAAATGATGGATCTGGATCTTGTATCCTTAATTTAAGCTTATTTAAAGTCACATGAAAAAGAAAGCCTTCACAAGTTTGCAGTCTTCTGAAAAAATAAGCACTCTTACTGCTTCCATAGAAATTAATTAAAGCACTATGTAGCAGCTGCTAGTCAAATGTACCTGATTAATTGAGCAACAGCAACTGTGAGTGTCTCTACAAACACAGACATTTTGGCTCTTCTGGAGCATTCACATGTGTGTTACCACAGTGTTCGTAGGAGCGGACATCCTAGTGAATTCTCAGCTAGGTCAGACCATGCAGTGCTCAGAGAAACTGCAAACAAAAAACCCAAATCTTAGACTCTACAGGTCTTAGTTAGCATGTTAAACATTAAAGTCCATGACAGTGCAATTAGGAAAAGACTTATGGCTCAAGTATGGTTCATTTGGAACAATGACCAGCAGAAATCATCTGGTCTCTAAAAGTTTCAATTAAATTTTATTTATACAGCGGTAATTCACAACAACAGTTGCCTCAAGGTGCTGGTAGACCCTACAATAATACATACAGAGAAAAACCCAATAATCATATGACCCCCTATGAGCAAGCACTTTGGCAAAAGGAGGAAGGAAAAATTCCCTTTTAAGAGGAAGAAACCTCAAAACCAGGCTCAGGGAGGGGCGGCCATCTGCTGCGACCGGTTGAGGAGAGAGAAGGAAGACAGGATAAAAGATATGCACTCATCTCAGCTCAGAAAGGGCAGATGAGAGCTGCCAATAATGTCTCACCACCAGACTCAGCTATGAGAGAGGTTCTTTTAAGCTGATTCCTCTCATCTGGTCAGGTCACTGATTCCTGCCCAAATTAGCTAAAGCTTGGCGAAAAAGGGATCATGCAACAGGACGGCATAAAACTTTCTTTTCCATGTGATTGTAAATGTGTTGCTTAATTGGATAGTTTAAAAAAACCTGATAACTTTCAAAAGTTAAACATTAAATAACCATTTTACCCACTAAACTGGTGAGAAAAGCTGAAATTGAGCAAAATAAATCCTTTTTTTTTCTCTTGTGAAAACTGTGTGCTTTTCTGATCTACTGTTCACCCACCTGTGCTATCATTCTGCTGGCATATGCTTTCACCCAGTAAGCACTTTGTAATACAGAGCATAACTACCAAAAAGAGTCAATAAATATGCTGGCAAATGATGTGTTTTTGGCCTCTGCGTATACAGTAAGTGACAGAGCAACTATGAACATGGGTAAGTTACATAAAGGTGAACTGGTACCATCAACCTTTTACATGTAAAAACAATCTAAAGGAAGCTATAAAGCATGTCCATGGCGATAATGATGATGATGATGATGATGATGACGATGATGCTGTCACATTGTGTTATCTGGATGGTGACATTTAATATCCTGGAGGCTTTTACTTCAGGCTGAAAATGTTATGTCTGAATAGTGCTGCCTTTGTTTTTAGCCTGAGATTTTTGATGTTTATAATTGGTTTGCTGTTTTATATGTCACACTTTATACACATGGCTGGATCATCAGGTTACAGACCACTGGGAACAAATGTGTGGTGGTCCCTGGCCAGCTTGTTTTCATGATCCTTTTTCTCTTTCTTCAGTAATTAGATATAGAGACTGACTGCATACACACATGTACACAGAATAGATGTAAATGGAGAGAGCTGTACTTTACTGAAAAACATAAAGTAGTCACCACAATGATGCTTCACTAATAGCTTTTAAATATATGTAATTTAATGAATAATACGCATCCATAGCTTTATAAGGATAATGCTGTGCTTAATGTGCACACACACACACTTCATTCTCTCGTTCTCTTTCTGTCTCCCTAACGATCTCATCCTTTTCCTCCTTTCCTACCTTGACGGTACCACTTCTCTCCCTCTAACCACTTAACCACAGCCCCAAGTATTGTAATAACATATGAGAGTCGAAACAATAATTAATGTACAAGCAGAGCTCAGAGAGCTTTTCTCGGGAAAAGCACACTTTTGGGGTGTGTTCGTTTAGAAAAAGAATAAACATATTTTTTTCTTTATCTCAAAATAAATAAAATACAAGTCTCTGGATACTCACTTCTTCGGCTGTGAAGGGCAGCGGGCTTTCCATTGATGATGGCAGTCTGGCTTCTTCAGATCCAACCAGAGCGGCTACTTACCGAGTGGTTCTCGCTCCAACCAGTTTCAGGTTATAAATCCACTGTGACTATGGGAGGCTACTAGAGCTAGCTAACCCCCAGGGTTAGCATCCTCTTCCTGAGTACTGTCTTTTCTTTCAATTTTCCTCTGTCATTTGGCAAACCCATGTCTTTTGGTCTTTTCATTATGCTAAAACTGTATCTGCCATAGCCAGCTGAGTTTGCAAGAACCTACTAACCTCAGCAGTTTGGTGAGAAATGTCTAGGCAAAAGTATGGACAGCTGTTTTCTTTCCATGATATTCTTTTGTCACAATAAAAGATTGTATCCATTTTGACAACATATGGTTTCGAGATCTAAGCTTTAAGATGATAAAAATCTATTAGATTTCTTTTTTTTGGTCTGTAAAGACGACAGCTTGAAATTTTTGAATGAACTCTGACAAAACATTGCAGGGGTGTAGAGTGGGGTCAGGTTAACGACTGATTAAAATTTGGCTTACATCAACCAAGGTACAAAGGTCAACTCAACGATTTATTGGGTGAAAAGTGACAAAAAGCCTTATAACTTACATGATTCTATGAAACTATGATTTTTAAGTGTGATGTGTATTCTCAGCCTGTAGAAAGTAAATATCACATCTGACCTCTGACCCCTTTCTCAAGGTCAACAGATTGATCAGAAGGTCAAAGTGATGATAATTTTATATAGAGCTATTCAAAACTATGTTTCTAATTGCCATTCTTTGTACTGATCACACATAGGTGTGAAATGATATGTGGGGATTCTAAGTATCAGATAACATTTACCCTTTGACCTCTTCTTCAAGGTCAAATGAGGTCAAACTTTCATAAAATGTATTTTATGATTAAAAATTCTCTTTTAGATTTCACGTCTGCCGTTCTTTCAAGTTGTGAGATTTTTAATAAGTAAATTTAAAAAGAACGAAGAAAACAACGTGACACACAAAACTATTCCCCTAAAAGTAAATCCTCCACAGAGTGAGTTGCCTTGGTGGAGGTTTGTGCTTTCAAAGTGCTTCTTGTTTGTGTTAGTATCAGTAGTATGTGGAATCACTAGTGATTGTACTGCTGCCTGTCATGGCCATGGCACTCTTGCAAAAGAGATTTTTAATATGAAGAGTCACATTTTCTTGCCTAATTAGATGTTATATTAAAATAAATAAATGTGCAGAGGGGATGACAATAAAGGCATTGTGTGTGTGTGGGAAATGCTCACAGTGATGTGACTAAAAACACTTCAGACCTATCAAAATCCCCAATTTAAGAGTTTTGAAGAGCTTTTTTTAAGGGTTCTTAAGGAGCTGTAGCCACCCCGACTTGATAAATGTTGATAACTAGCCAATCCTGCTAAGGCCTAGGGTGCATTCAGCGATAACATTGTTTCACATTCTGCAACAGTGTGGTGTAAAAAATTAATTATTCCTGCTATGTTCATACATGGAAGCTGCAGTCTGTGATAAGGTGTTATTTTAATGTTGGGCTAATGAAAGTAACAAATCATGTGCTACGGAATCAATATATTATCGCTCAGACTTGGCAGCAGAGCTTCTAAAACTTTAAGAGAGTCATTATTGCCCCCACAAATTATGTTTGCATTATGTTTGTAAGCTGCAAACACATTTTGAAGAAAACTTTATTCTGGTATGATTACATTTTCTGTCAGTATAACCAGCAAACTTTGTTTAATCAAGTATTTCGGCAGACGGACAAGAAAGGATGAACAAAACAGGACTGATATAGGTTTCATTATTGTACATGGAACAAAATGCTGAAAGTCAGCATTGGATGCCTGTCACCTTCAGGCCGTTAGGCAGCACTGTATTTAAAACAGGCACGGTTCTATTGTGGAAGCCACTGCATGGGCTTAAGAGCACACCCAGAAACCATTGTCTATGAACCCAGTTTGCTGTTATATCCACTACTGCAGGTTAAAGCTCTATGATGCATGCAAAAACCCATCTTCTCTGGGCTGCAGCTCATTTAAAATGGATTGAGGTAAAGTGGAAAACTGTTCTTGAGGTGGATACCACATCCTCCGGACTGAAAAGGAAAAAGAGCGTTTGACTTATCAGTTATCAGAGCTCAATTTGAAAGCCTGTCATTTCTAATGGTATTGGAGTATATCAGTGCCTATGGAATTGGGAGCCTGAGAGGTATATATAGGTTTCAGAGCAACATATATTTTTTTCAGGCAAGGCATTGCATATTTCAACAAGACAACGCGAAACCTCTTAATGCATCTATTACAACAGCAGAAGAGTCAGAGTGCCAAACTGGCCCAGGCCTGCCTACAGAACAGACCAACTGAAAACATGACAAAGAAACTCACTGTTGACCAGCTAGAATTCTATTTTGGACAAGAATGGGACAATGTCACTCTCTTAAAAAAACAGCAAATGGTGTCCTGGGTTTCCAGATGTTCAAAGTGGAGATGCCCCGGCTTTGAAAGATTTTGCTGCCATCAAATTCAAAGTGAGCTATTTTTCTTAAAATGTAACATTTAATAAATTGAAAAATTTGACAGATTTTCAATGTTCTGTTGTGTAAAAATCTCTATGGAGAATTTTGAAATGCAGTACAAAGCTGAAACTTAAAGGAATTGACGGAAGGGCACCACCAGGAGTGGAGACTGACTTAATTTGACCCAACACGGGAAACCTCACCCGGCCCGGACACGGAGAGGATTGACAGATTGATAGCTCTTCACTAGGGAGAGAGAGACATTTGAACTGGAGAGTAAATATCAGCCCTATAAAAAGTAATTTACTTAGTTACAGAGCTCGCCATAAAACTTCACAAGTGAAATGGAATTTTATGTAACAAAAATCAAGCACAACAAAGCTAAAGTAGTTAAAGTATAGTAGCAGTCAACAGCCTCTTATGAATGCATGTTCTTTAAAATCTAAAACTAGGAGCAGGTTGTTTTGTTGGTAATTTGACAGATCATGTAGTAGGACCACTGAGGCCTGTCAATATTTTGCATAAGGGCACTTCAATTGAAGCACAGAAGCACTCATGGACATGATTAATTTTCAAAACATATTTGCAATAATCTACCTCATATTTCATTACATGTGAATGATGGAGTCACATTTAAAACTCCAGCACCAAAGAAGTTTATAGTTTAAAAACTTCTTTGGGTGGCTGGTATAAAAAATAAAGCAGTGATTTCTCTAACAGAGATGCCCTACTTTGGGCTTTTTACCTCCTGGTAAAGTGGTGTTTAATATTTTACAGCTATTACAAGTGTAATTTCTTGGAGTACAGAGACTGAAGAGGATTGAAGTGAAGCCTGAGTGAAAGCCAAAGCTCGGAAAGGAAAAACCTTCAACTCACAGAGAACTAGGAGGACAGGAATAGTATGAACTTTGTGAAAGTTCAATTGCAAGATGAACCATAGTTACTCTATCTCATAGTTACCTTCCTAGACTTACCTTTCTTACTTAAAGTTGCCCATTCTAAATGTAATGGTAACCCCACTAACTGCATGTCTTTAGACTGTGTGAGGAAGCCAGAGTACCTGGAATGAAGCCATGCAAACACAAGAAGAACTTGTAAATGCCACACTGAAAGGACCTGGCTAGGTGTTGGATTAAAAAAACTGGTGTCATTACATTTGTGCTTGAGTGGAGTGGATGATGTTATGGTTACAAAAAAATCAGTCTTTTTTTATGTTAACTAGAGCTGCACAATCCAATATTTGGACTGGATATTGGTCCACTGGACATTTGGAAAACAGAGCAGGTGTATGTTAAAAAGAACCTGTCGGAACCAGATCAGCTGCATATCAGCTAGACAGAGCGAGGCAGAGTAGCATGGAGGAAGCTAACAGCAAAGTGATAGCAGCTTAGACGTATTTCACTCTAGTTACACCAAATGATTTTCATTGGATATTTTCAGTAGTTTTTAACTGCAAACTGTGGAAGAGTTATCAACAAGTCTGGTGTTAACAGTTGTTTGGTAAGCTGTTACTACACTTATGTTAACATAATATAATGCTGCCAACTCCATTAGTGTTTCTTCCCTTCATCAACCCCTTGTAAACACCTCTCAGCACACGATATGTGTGTGCTAGTGTGAAACTAGCATGACTATAACAGCAGTATGCAGTAAGGTCATGGAGCTGAAATGAGACTGTAGTGTAAAAAAAGGTTAATACTTCTTTAACCCCATTGTCATTTGTTGTTTTTCTAATACCAGTTCAGTCTATTTACATCATGCATATATTTATTTACTACATTTTATATGAGTTGAACCTTATATTGCCTTAAACATAAAGAATGATTCCCAGTCTCCTTCACACTGTAAGCAATAGCTTATTAATTTAACACTGGTATGGGATCAATGCTCTGTATCAGCAGATACCTTAAGCCAAGGTATCTGTATTGGACTGGAACTGGAAAAGGTTAGATGGGCACATACCTGATCTCAAAAAAATCAAACAAGCAGCTAAATCTGCTGAAGTCTGATACAGGCAACTGTATGTGTGTGTGTGTGTGTGTGTGTGTGTGTACTCAAATAGGCCAGGAAAATTTGGATATAAATATTTGTTAAGCCCATGTTTACTTTCTTCACTGACAGATGAAAGTGGAAAAGACTACATCAGTCAAAGCTCAGCTGTGGAAAGAAAGGCAAAATGAGACAGGATGATGACGTCGAGAAAACTAGAAGAAAAGGGATAAAGATGAGAGAGGACGGGCTCAACACAGACAAGGAGTGATCTGATCATATCCGAATTTAAAAGCAAGAATGCATGTTTTTGGTAGTTGTAGTAGATCCCGTAGCTTCAGTTTTAACCACCCAGCATAATCATTGGTCATCTGTTTCTAATGAAATAAAGACAGCAACACTTTGATTTGACTAATTCTCTGTCCTATTCCTGAGTTTTGGGGAAAAAACAGTAAACATGCAAGAAAAAAATGCCAAGACTAAAGTTGTAAATACACAAGAACAAAATGTTATCTGAAAGACGATTTTAGGGGAACAAAATTATACTTGTCGAGATCATAATCATAAAATGTAACATATTTTTTTCTCATATTAAATCTATGAGAACAAACATTGCTACATTTGGCAGTGTTGGCTACCCCATCACACGAGTTCATGCCACATGTACATGTTAGTGAGGAGAAGCATGAGATAGATATCACTTCATTCAAATCAGGAGTTTGGTTTTATTCTCCAGCTATGATAATATGGTGATTCTAGGCTGAGAATATTTTTCCTTAGCGCTAAATCTGATTGAAAAGTATAATTTAATTTGGTCATCTACTGTAGGCATAATAAAAGGCAAGCACTAATTTTTTCCCACCTCACATTTATGAGTTGATAATGTTCAGATTTTTTTATATAAATGAATGGCTTTAATGATGGAAATGGAGTTATTACCCCCTCCTTATTTTACTGTTTTATGTAGACTGGCCCTGATATAACAGAGTAGCAGGAGAGTCGAGTGAGTATCAGAGTAAAGGACAGGCAGTGTTTACAGAAGGAGAGAGAGAGAGAGGACAGCAAGAGGAGGGATGATAGGTTAGAGGTAGAGAGAAGGGAGGAGAGGATGATATAAAAAGGACTCAGGGAAGGCTGAAGGAAACAGCATGGGTGACATAAACTGAAAGTAATCAGCGAAACCAGATAAGCGCTTTTTGCCCTCTAAACTTCTTAAAATCCATCAATCCAGGAAATCTAATTTTTTTGGTGGGCATGCACCTGAACACCCGCTAGCAAGCTCGGCTTTTAAACAGCAGTAGTTCTGCGCAGGGCTGTGTGGACGGCTACAAAGTTATGTGGATTTGCATGTTAGCACTCTGAATACAGATAAAAGTAGCTGTAGATAAATATAAATAATTGGTTTTTGCGCACTGTGATCACTTTAGGTGTCTCCACAAGTGCGTCTCTGCTAATTTCAGATGCACTCAGCCTGCTTTTAATGAGTTTGTCCAGCAAACGCATGGAAAAACAGCGGCCACTGCACCAGGACGTGCAATTCCTTTCCACACTGTTTCTATCTTATTGACAGATGGATTTCAAAGGCTCACAGAGAAAGTGAGGGCAGGATAAAGCTTATCTGCCCTAGTCTTCAGCAGCTTGTAAAACAATGCTGGAACAAGTGCAATCTCTGTGGTGATAGATTACAGCCCTGGTGTTAGCTCAGCATTCACGCTAGCCAAGCAAGACAATGAGATTTCTCTCAGGCGTATCACGGGTGCCTCGCACACTAAACATGCACCTTTTAAATCTCTCTCATAACAACCACAGAGACATAGATTGTCTTATTAGGAGGAATTGAAACACCAGATATTGCTTTGAAAGTCATTCTGGTACATTTTCTTACAATTTTGTCCTCATTCCAGCACTCAAATTTGGCTTTGAGAACATCTTCGAGGTCACAACCCTATTTTCTCTAATCTGCAAGAGGAAATCTTTGGAACACAGTATGATTAAAATCATTTTCTCGGGGTCATCTCTGTGCTGGGCTTAAGCAGACAATATTGACCTATCATTTGAGCATGGACATTTGGTAAAACTCCATCTGCTGTGGAATGCACTTTGTGAATCTCTGTGCCAGTTTCCAATAAAAATTTTAATGGTGGGACTCAGCTCGATGCCTTGCACCACAGATAATAGTCTCGTTCTGCATGGGAAAAACCTAGTTTTCAATCATTACTTCGCTAAAAGTCAAAACACGCTCATCTTAAAAAAACTTAAGTCTTGATTTTGCCTTTAAATTCTATTTCACCTGCTATGACTACAGGATGATGATTAATGGAAAGCTTTTTCATTGGCACATTGATCTGGAGCAGCAACAGCAGCTCTGAATCTCATACTAATCCAAACATTATCCCCCGTGCCTCCATTGCTAAGCTACAACTGAATTGCAGCATAGAAATGTGTAAACATACCATACCATAATTGATCTTGAGCCTAGTTAAAGCCTGGATTTCATACATATCAGGTGTTCACTTGGGATGGCTGTGGCTCAAAAGGTAGAGGGGGTCCTCTACTTTTAATCAAACTAGCCACCAAAGATGATGGTTTGATTCCTGCATCCTCCAGTCTGTATGTTGATGTGTCCTTGGCTTGGATTACTGGCCCACTTACACAGTGCAGCTGCAAGGCAACACACAACTACAGCATGTATTACTTTAAACTCATATTAGTTATATTAGCAGTGCTGATATGATTTTTTTAGACTTGTACTCTGGACATGTATGAATTGTAAACTCTAAGTATTACCACAGTAAAGAATGGCTTACTTAATTTTTACCAAACTTTTGTCTGGCATACTTGGGATAAAAATAGCTGATCGAGTCATTAAAGTCTACCTCACAGACACTGCCAGGCAGTTTTGATTCAATGACTTGAGTGACAGGCCGTTCAGGTGTCTCTGTGTTATCTTTGGGTAATTTCTAATTAGCCGGGGATTTTTTGCCTTGGCAGGCACTGTCAGGAAGTGTCAAATTGTCTAAACTGTAAATGTCATGAAAATGTTGAACCTAATCCACAAGCAACCATCTTTTACCTTCACAGGAGATGCCAGAGCCAACTTCCCTCTGTGCCTGTTCTGATAGTGCTTGTCTCAAACCTGCAGTTCTCCTGTTAATTTAGGCTAGTAGCATTAGCTTCCGTGTCCTGCTCAGGAGGCAGGACTGCAGCACTGACACAGCTGTTAAGGGTCTAAACTTGAGTGTAAGGCAATGTCAAACAGTGGAAATTTGTGTTTGTCTTTATAATTGGTTTTAATCTGATTTTAGTATTTATTTGTATGTATAGTACTGATGTTATTCTGATGTTTGTATTGCATGTTTTTAGTTTTTTTATGTGACAGTGTTTTAATCCACTGTGGACTGGCTGGGCATGAGATGTGACCTGAGGTGGCCTATCAGCTGGTGAAAGGGCCTATTTAAAAGGAAGCTGGCTGAGCACTGGAAGAGGCCCCAGATATGAAGAGGAGAAACGCGTAGAAGCCAGCGATTGGAAAGATTGAGTTGCCTGATCATCAGGGGTGTAATATGGCAACCCAGTTCTGACAGCAGGAATGGCAACAGTAGGAGATAACGCGTGTGATCGACAGCAGGGCTGAGGTGCACATCTGCCTGCATTTAAGAGTAGTGTCTCCATTGTTGTTTACCGGGTGCAGCCGTGTTGAGGGTGGGTCGCCATGGCTATCAGCCGGGCCAGCTTCCCGGACGATGGTTCTGGTCAGTATTTGTCTGGTCACAGAGTGATGCCACGACGGAAGACTTTGTGGCAGCGAGTGAGAGGCTCGAATGCGGAGCTCTAGCTGGACTGTGATGGGACGAGTAGGTGGAGGGACAAGGTGGAGATGGGAGGGTTCTCCTTGTCCTTTTGGGAACAGGCTGGCATGGTCCCCGCTCCGAAGAGAATTTGCTCCCCTGATTTCAACCACAAGGAACATTCGTCCTGGATTTGTAGGACAATGGCATCGCGGGACTGTGGGGGATTTCAGTGCACAAGGAACATTGCATTTTAAAAGTTTTGTTAGAATTGTGTTTATCTATTTCTGGGGAATTTTAGTGCATACATTTTTTAGAATTGATTGTTTTATTCTTGCTTTCTGGCCTGGGAATAAACTTTTCATGATTAGACCTGTAGCATCTTTGTGCCCTGGGTTCCTGATTCGCTTGCTCCCCCCTTGTATTTAAATGAACCTCCCTAGTCTGACATTCTGGTGCACGAGCTTTAGTGTCTACATCTACAACAAGAGCACCTTATCCTCATAGAGTTTCTATGGTTTCTTCAAGAACTGACACCAACACAATCATACAATCATTTTTTTGTATGATTTACATATGAAATGCAAATTATTTTACCATTATTCTGCATTTTTAAAACAACTCCATTCTCCTAAAGACAAAACTATTGTAAACATTAAAGGTAAAAAAAAAAACCAAGGCACCCCACTGACATGTACCCATTATGTCCATGTGGTAATTCATCTATGGCTCTTGTGCAACACACTAATTCCCAGTGCTAGTGAAATATGTGATAAAAACATGACCTGTAGTCTAAAGCAATTTGAATTTCTGAAAAGGTTATAAATTCAAACCAGTCAGCTGCACCTATATTTTTAGGGAAGAGCAGGTATGCACTGCCCTAAGATGATTCATTCTTTAGTTCCTCTGTCACACAAAGGAAGATATCATGCTCCACATTGCTGACACGCTGACTGCTACACTTTATATTGCATTACTAATTGTTTTTTTTCCAATGCCTCTCTTATATCATCTTTTTTCTGGTGTTTCGGCTGTGACAAGAGCCACCTATTGTTATGAAATGCATGGCAGATTAAACTTTCAGACTTGTCATCACAGATGTTATTTTGCGCAACTTCAGAAAACTTTCCTAAAGGTCTGGAATTAAAAAGAAGACTCATTCCTGCAGCTGTCTATTGCACACAGTCTATTGTTTAAAACCCAAAAAATTAAAACAGGTGTTCTTTCTTTCTGTTATTTTAGTTTTAGTGAAAACCAGTTTTGTCATAAATATTAGCAACCAACATTATTTTTAGTGGGAAAAAGACTAAGTAAATTAATATCTGCTTTTTGACACAATTAGAAGAAAAATTTGATACTATAAAAAACAAAAGAAAACAGCTAGCCGTGCTTTGACCAGCAGTAACAAAACGAGCCTCTTTTCCCCGCATGGTTATAATCTAGATTGTGGTAGGTAGTTTCAGGTCAAACTATTCCTTGACTCCACGTTTTATTTTGGATAAAACCATGCTAGTTGTTTACATCTTTTGTGCTAAGCTAAGCTAGGTGCTAAATGATTTGTTCTCAGTGCATTTCTGAGAGTGTTATATTTTATAGCTTTTCAACTTTTCATTTGTGACATTCTTACCTGTTTTTGTTTTATTTAGTTTTTTGGCTCAGTTAGAAAAGAACATTGTTGTTTTCTGCTTTCATTTTTTATACTAAGCTAAGGTTGGCTCTGCTAGCATAGCACAGTCCAGTTGGGAAAACATGTGTTTCAAACTAGGTCTTGAATATAGTGTCTTAAAATTTTAATCTCATACAAGGAAAGAAGCAAGGCGTGACCCAAAAGATTAATTTGTAAATAATTACTAAAGAAAGGGAATTTTTTTTGCAACTGTGTCAAATGAAGCTCTCTTAAGTGATCAGAAAAATAACTAATGGAGGCCTTGAAAACTAGATTAAAAGGAGAACGAGCAGCTTGAATCCTTATTAGCAGGACATTTTATTTAAAAGCCTCTACTGTCCACTGACAAAGAAGACCTCTGGGTTTAAGTAGGCAGATGGTATCAAGATCAATAGGCCTACGCCTTGGCTGTCAAAGGAAAATCCCACTCTGCAGGATGTTTTGGAGAGAAAAAAAAGCATGATTCATCTACATGTGTTTGGAGAGAGATGTTTTGATCACACTGAACTGTGAATGCATGAAAAAGAATTCATAAATAAAATATCAAAATATCATTTCTTGCATTGCCTTTGAGTGTGTTGTCTCCCTATGCTTTGAAGGGATGAAATAGAGATTCTGTAGATGAGCACAGTCTGATGACTAAGTACTCTATAAGCATATGTAATATGATAATCCAGTGTTAACTGTGCGATAACCTTTGACTTTCTAAAAAGAAAAAAAATGGCATTTTTAGACAAGAATGTGTCTTCAATTGATGGTCTGGGAGTTATCACCGGAAATTATGAAAAACATGATCCACCACAAGGTCACACACCCTCACCCTCCCCTTTAGGCTCAATAATAAAATATGACACAATAACAATTTAGACTTGTGTAAACCTCACTCTTTGCCTTTCCCTTTTATTGGAGTTGATAGGCTGGGTTGTGCCATGTCTAATCACAGGAATTCATTTGGGGGAAAGCCAGGCAGCATTAAACGATCTGAGCTGCCTGAGAGGATCAGATAAATCCCTGTGTTCAATAAACCAAAGCGCCTTTCCTGAACGCAATCATTCTTAACGGGCACACGAGTGCTGATCCTAATCCTGAATATTTGCCGTGCCTAAAGCTAGAAACTCAACCTGGCACACAAGCTCCCAATCTGCTTTCAAAAATGACTGTGGTGGTTTGACTTTAAAGGAAATAGGGAAATAATGTGGCATTTTCATATTAAAGGTTACCTGTCACTATATGTAGAAAAAAATGAAGGATATATGGAATTTGACATTAAAGCTGCATTAATCAATATTCTTAAATAAACAATAGGTGAAGTGACAATGTGTTTACTTGTAGTGATGGGCTCACAGATAACAGCCCACAAAAGCTCTCTGCAGGTCGTGTTTTAGCACAAGCACGTTTATGGTCCCGAGGTCCTAAATTCCCCAGTTCAATATTCTTTTACATAAATGTCCACATTGGCGGGAGTGAGTGGGTGAGGTGCAAGGCTTTAAAATTTACTGGATTCAATCCTCCCTACCCAGCACCACACTGCAAGCAACGTCAGAAACTAGCTGGTGAATGCATTTGGCAGATAAGGAGCCAAAGTAAATTTCAAGCTTGAACTAACCAAATGTGAACAAATAAATCAGTGATTTCAAAAGCATGCTAATGTTTCCCACCTAGATAGACAGCCAGCTTTTTATGATGTTTTAAGTTGATCCAAATGTAAGCTACTAGTAAATCTGTGTAAGAGAGTGCAAGGGCTTATTGAGAACTCAATGGCAGGGATTGCAGGGGCTTGCCGAGAGCCTGGAAAACAGGAGAACCTCAGATGTGGGATGGGGAGGTCATGAAACGTTGTGGACTGCAGGCCCAGAGGCAAGAGAGAGGTTTGGAGGTAGAGCACGCAGAAGGGGAGGCAGAAGGCTGAACAGTCAGGCTGCACTGCTCAGGAAGGTGGCTGTGAGGTAGACCCAGCAGGAGAAACCTTCATAAATTTGACTGATTGTCAGTGATCTTGGCAGAACCCTTCTGGAAACCCGAGCCTGATACTGGAAACCCCCAGTCATCAGGCAGGGGAGAAGTGAAGTTGCACAGGTATGTTTCCATAGCTGTTTGAAAAAATCGTTTAGTCACTAAAGAGTCACTGATGCATTTTAGAGGATATTTCCCTGCAAGTGCCCATTCAAGAACTGTATCTTTTGGTAAAGACTGTTTGATTCTTCTGCCACGGACATCGCTAAGACGTCAGGTTTGACAAAGACAAGGAATTGCACAAAACATATAGAAAACCTGATAAAAACAGCTAAGAAAACAGCATAAAATATGAAGCACAGAGAAAACAGAATGAGATGGAAGAAAACACAGGAGTCATGGGAAATGGTAAGAGTAGGCATGCTCTGTTCTTTTCTATAGAGGTTTAAGCACAAGCTAAGGCTGAGGTGCTGATTAAGCTAGTAAATGAGCAACACAATCAAAAAGGAAGGACACCTACCAAGACACAAACTTAATCAACAGAAATTGAAGAAAAACATGCCACTTCATTAGTTATTGATTGAACAAGGATGAAACACCCAAAGCAATACAAAAATAACAATGAAAATAAAACCACCATGGATTATGCAAATTACCTGCACTGCCACAGGAATGGATTCGAAACAGAGGTCACCTCGTGCCCCTCACCTCACAGGATAAGGACGAGAGTGTTCCACGCCGTCGTAGTCCCCTCCTCCAGCCTTGTTAACAAGTCATTACACCTCCTGTCAAGTTATCAGTTTGCAATTACAGAATCTGACATTTGAATGCTGCTGGTGGTCACCACTGTGTCTTGCAAGCTGTTAGATAAATGAATGTCAAATGCAGGTGATATCATAGTAATAGAAGCACACAAATAGCCAAAGCTTTTCCACTGTTAAAAAGCTTTTAGTGATGTCATGCCGATGCATTTTGCCAGCCGTTAATCTGAAACAGAGCCAGCTAATTCTCACTAAAAGCTTTATATAGCTATTTATTCACATCTAAAATCCTCAGCAATAACAGTTATTAGCACTGGAAAAATTTATCATTTTTTTTCAGTGTTTGACTGCATGCAGGACTCTTTTTTTGCCCGGCAACTACCATCTACTGCAAACTAACATCACATTTCATTTTTCTATTTACTAAAATCAGTCTATCCATATTGGTGCCCCCATATGAAAGCTGAGCTTAATGATCCCATCAATCATGTGGCACTTCAAATCTTTGCTAGCACTGATATCCAAGGAGCATTTCTATTATATTGTTGTGGAGTGGGGGCTTGATGCATAAAGAGCAGTTATCTGTTTTAATCTAATTACATCTCATTCCCCGTGCAACGAGCCCCATTTTCTCATTACCTACCCCTTTGAGTAAAACACAGATTCCATTTTGCCTGTTTTGGTCTCTAAATAAACCTTTAATGGTCCTGCAAACATAGTGATTATCTCCACTGTGCTGTCATCATCATCATCATCAATGTTTTTTTTAAATCATAAACACCCAAAATTGGTTAAATACTCCTCGGTAAGCACATCATTAACAAAAAATGTAACAAGATTTTAAAAAAATAACACTCATGTCAAATGGGAAATGGGAGGAATCGGAAGTCAGAGTAGATGTAAAAGACAGAATAGTTTAACTGGAGAAAAGGAGTGAGGAGGAGACGATACTCTAAATTAAAATCCAGATGCTAATCTTCTGAGAATCCTTCCTGTGACCTCATCTGGGTGACGACATGTCTCCCGGCCAAACAGATGTTTCTCTGCGAGGTCTTTTCTCTCATCATGTCAGGACAAACTGGGCCACTGGCTTCTCCTCGTATGGATGCAGCGAGGCTTACGCAGGCCAGCGCTCGTCTGTTAAATGACCTGAGACAACTCCATCTTAGGGACCCTGGTGAACAATTACACTGTTACATCTGTTCATTATTCCCCTGGTTTGTATACGTTTTCTCCAGGCTTTTCACTCTTTAAATCCGTTTGTCACCAAGCAAGTCTGCTGCAATGAAAATAATAACAGATTTTGAAACGTTCTGCTCGGGTCTTGGATAAATTAACTTTTCTCTTGTGTTAAAAGCAGATCGGCACTGACCTGAAATGCTTAGAAGTGCCTTTTAAATTTGTTTATTGCATCAAGGCTTTTTGACTTTGTCAAGAATCTTTATTTAAACAACTTTATTTGAAAAACTGTGTTTTGGGGGTTGGTTTCGACCAAGTTATAAAATAAGACTATAAAACACTCATTAGTGCCAAACTGAAATCATAAACACACTGTGAACTCACTGATACTGTCAGGGAGAAGTTAGGGGCGTCTCTATTTACCTGGTTGTCTCCTTCCCTGAACAAACAGCCCCCTTCGTCCCAACTGCTTCACTGAAGGCAGGTACAGACCAATTCAGTTTAGTCAGTGACCTGAAGAGTACACATCTAAAATAAGAAGATTTACAATATCTATGCTGAAGATGAGGCAGAGGACACAAAACAGCATGAGCCCCTTTCTGAGGAGGAGAATAATATACATTATCTACCAGAGGACAAACATACGTCAGATTTGTTTGATGAGGAGGTTACAGGTGCTGAAGCTGCTCCTACTGAAACATACAAATCGAAAAGTGGTAACTCTTGGACTGCAGTATCTCCTCCTGTAAATGCCAGTAAAATAAGCCCTGGGACTAACAGGTTTGTAAGTGACATCAAGAAACATTGTGAACTGTTTATGCCATTGTTACTAAAGAAAGTCATCATTGCTATCACAGACCTTGAAGGAAAAAAGTCCATTGTGACATTTGGAATGACACTGATGAGGAATTCCTGGATCAATATATTGCTGTTCTTCTTGCTGGAGTGTACAGATCCACCAATGAGACCACTGATCGTCTCTGGGACACATCAGAAGAAGCAGAACGATTTTTCAAGCAACAATGTCACGTCAGACCTTTTGAATAATATCAAGAGTCCTCAGATTTTACAACAGAGATACTAGAGCAACATCTGACATGTGTGTTTCCATCAGGGATGTCTGGGAGAGATGGGTGCAGCTCCTTCCAGTGATGTTCTACCCAGAGCCACTACATGCAGTGCATGCCCAGTAACCCAGGCAAATACGACTTAATGTGATGTGATGCAAAAACCAGCTATGCATGGAACAGAAGACTGGAAGATTTAGAAAGCAATAGTAAGGTAACATAACAACCTTTGATTTTTAACCGTTTATTTTTATAGAAAACGCAAGGTATGCTGTAAAAAGTAAGGGCCCGGGCGGCCACGCCAAAAAAGTTAGAACCAATATTTTCATGGGTACGGTAGCCTATCAAAGAAACTGATAGGTAACAAACATATTGGATGATAAACCGCTGTTTTGAGTGTATTTTTTGGCTGATTTAAGACACGGATCAAAATCGACCCATTAACATAAGAGATAATAACAGAAAGCTAACACAACAGGAAGGTTAACTAAAGGAGATTAAAATACTGCCCTGTCACAGCGAGGAGGCCATTTGCCACCTTTTTTAAGTGACTCTCCGGGTCACATTTGATTTATCTTATAGCTCCAACATCACTCAAACTCTAATCCCCCCCCCCCCGCAGGGGAAATGTGGCCAGGCCTCTCTGAACCAGATGTGAATCCATGTCGTCTAAGGTTATTTCTGGGCTTGGCTAGTCCATCTTCCTGCCTGTTTTTCTAATTTTAATGCACCCCTGTGGGAAGCTGAGGTACTTGTGAAGACATGTATGTCAGAGAACCCTGAATAAGGAGCATGTACTGGAACTCTAATCAGTCACCTGATGAAAAGAGACTGTGGCAAATACAGCTAGTAGAAAAGAAAGTTAAGTAAAAGCCTACTATTCCTACGCTGTAGACATAATTATCGTACACCAGTCTAGGCAGGGATAGGCAATCTGGGAAGCTGTCAATGGAGGCAGTTGGCTATAAGTGCAATTTTGTTTATTATTTTATTCCAGAGCAGTTTCTTTCCTACACTCTTGTGCATCCATCCACTTTAATATGGAACATTAAATAATATGCCTTACGTATTGATGAAATGGTGCACTTTGGATATGAGCCAAGCACTCTATCGTCCCCAAGAGGGATGGATAAGCACTCAGTGGAGTACAGTGAGTGAAGATGGACATATGAGAAGCATTTAGAGGGAAGAATGAAGAAACACTAAATAGGGCCAAATAATAATTAGTGTTAAGGGCACATTAGTTAATCTGTTACCAGACTGTGATTTTAAATGATAAACCAATTCATCAGGCCGAGTTACCAAAAATTAATTCTCGGTGTGCTGCCTAATCTGGGAAGGGTTATAAGGCCGTTTCCAAACAATTTGAAGTCCATCATTTTACAGTAAGAAAGATTATTCACCAGCAGAAAATATTCAAGACACTTGCCAGTCTTTCCAGGGGTGGATGTTCTAGTAAATTCACCTCAAGGTCAGACTCAGGCGATGTTTAGAGAAACTGCAAAAAACCCCAAGAGCCACATCTCATATTCTAGGCATGAGTTAGCATGCTGAATGTTAAAGTTCATGACTGTACAATTAGAAAAAGGCTGAACAAGTGTGCTTTTTTGGAAGGGGTGCCAAGAGAAAACTTCTTATTGCTAAACACAACAAGTCAGCACAGTTTAAGTTTGCAAAGCTGCACCTGACCCAAGACTTTTGTAATAATGTCCTTTGGACGGACGAGAACAAAGTGGAGAAGTTTGTCCATAGCTCAACAATTACAAAAAACCAAACACAGCAAATAAGACAGAATCAGCAAGTCCATAGCCCAAAAATATAAACAAAAAGTCCAAACAAGGCACAAAAGGTAGACTTAGAAACAGGTGGGAGTTGAAAAAAAGACAGAACTTGCACTTGGTTATGGCAATTACCAAATGGATTTAAAAGAAGAGATACTGTGGCATGTCTTTGGGGGGGAAATAATAAGCTCTTTAATGTGTCTACATATGTTCTTTTTAATGTGTCATTTACACATGACTTCATAGATTGCGTCTTGAGGCTCTAAAAGATGTTTCTACGCACTCAATGATTTTTGCAAACAAAAGCACTTTTTTCTTATTAGCACTATAAATTGAATCAAAAGCTTTTTTCGAGTCAAGCCCCAGTTAAGGGCCTCTGAACAAGAAACCTAACGAAGGCTCGTCTGAAGTTACGGCCACCTCATATTTCATCACTTCTGGATTTATAAAGTTAAAATTGATGTCCCATTTGGGCAGTGTTGGGGTCTCAGAGCAGAGCCGGGGGGCACTGGAGAGCTTCATCATTTTGACAGGAACTGACACCTCAGGCGTTCGTCAGGCCACCAGCCTCACTGCATCCTCCCTGGGTGAGCAATTATGTGTGAATAGCCAGCTTTGTGTCATTCCTTATGGCTCTAATACCCTTTCCTCTTCATTGAACATCTGAAGAGGAGAACCACAGCAGCCGTGGCCGCCATCGACTGCCTGGGAACTCTATTTTAATTAGCCGAGTCTCCCAATTACAAAGCAGAGGGAAAGAAGACAGAAGCTGTGGATGTGTCCACTAAAATTCCCCTTTCTATCCATTTTTTCTCCTTATTGATTCACAGCATTGTGTAAAGTGTCTAAATTTGTCATGAAGGTGACTTTTCTAATTGAACAGAGGGGAGTATGACAGACTGCAATGAAGATAATATCAATCAACTGTGGAAGATTGGGTCGTGTCTTTTTCTAATACATTGGCCTGGATGTTGTTAGCACCCTAAAATGATGTTCTGTATCATATAACATTCACAGAACAGATGGCAAAGAGAACTGATTTGAATTGATTTCTATTTAATAAAAAAAAATGTAAAAAAGAAATGTCGGGGGGGTTTGCATACAGATTTTCATATCACACCCATGGGGACTTGTGATGGGTGATTAATCAGAAACTGTGTCTTTCACACGCTTTCAGGCCTCATGTATGTATTATACTGGGATGATTTTATGATTCCTCCCATCTGCTATTGATGGCCATGATTTATTCAAGGTCTTCTGTGCTCACCACAAGTGTTTATGAAATTCTTGGATGCAATGTAATTGTGCACTTGAGATCTGTAGAGTTATTGACAGAATGATTTCTGCTATGTCCTTTTGAGTTTCAACTATGACCTGTAATAAGGCGTTCCACATGTGAGTTGTTTGGTATGCTAGGTCTTAATCGTGACTGAGAGGCGAAAGAATTGTGAGCTTGCTGGGAGCACAAACTACTTTGGTGCATTTACTTGTGAAAACAAAAGTAGTTCTACTTGTTTTAAATGTCCAAATGCAATCATCCCGAGAGCTGAGGAGTAATAATCATTCACATGAGAGAAATAGTGCCGACTTTCACACAGAATGTCCTTGAGGGAATTTATGGAGGTATGTTCACACAGAAAGTGACAAAAGTGCCCCGTTTTTAGAGGAAAAAGTTCCTGTTTATTTTCTTTCAGCTACTCTTTCCACTTTCTTTCTGTCTGAAATGAAGGTGCTGATAGGTAGAAACAAAAATATGAACCAAAAGATAAATTTAAGTAACAATGATGAAGCTTAAGTCATACAGTTGTTTGCAAATGTTGCTCACAGTAATGTGTTCACTTTGACTGCTTGCACAAACATGCACTTCTAGCTGATGAAGTGACTGCTGTGGGTACAGTTTTTATCTGCTGCAATCCTATTTCATGGTGTTGGGTCTTACCTGTTTGGCATTACGGTTTACTGATGTTACTAATCTTCAGGACAGCCATCAGTGAACCTACAGAATGCCAAGCTGTTACTTCGCACTATGACAGTAATACTACTCAGAATTCATAGAAAACTGCCAGGGCAATAATAAATCAGTTTGAACAGAGATTTTAAAGTTATGTAAAACAGAATGCTAGAATAGTAGCTTCAAGTCTGAATTGTATCAAATACATATGGCTTTAAAGGCTGTTCCCAAATACTAATGCAGAAACATGTCAGGATTTAGATAAACACAGTTCCTGTATTTTCAGCACAAGCAATATTTTTCTTAAGAAAACAGTATTTGGAACAAACTGGTGAAATGGGCTGTGGTCAGAGGTATAATTCCTCAGTGATAGCAGACATTTTGTCAGTTTGCCATTCAAACAGTGCTCTGATGACTGTTCTTAAAATGCCACTTATGACTCTCCACAACGACCATTTAGGCAAATGACTATTTTGTGTTCCATGGATTTACCAGATGAAAAAGGGCACGCTATTCACTGAAGTGATGACGTATCAACCCTCCAGTAAAAGTGTTTTTGGCTCCAAGTCTATTGGGTTGGTTGAAACCCTTGTCTTTTCAATGTGCAGCTTTTTAAAAACAAATAATACTAATTCAGCTGCAATCCCAACACAGCTTTTAATTGGTGCTTTTCATAACTAACAGGTCTTTAAAATCTGTGCTGTAAAAAAAGTCCTCTCATGGTGTCCTGGACTTCAACATCCTAATGCTTTAGAAGTACAACGAATCACCTCCTAGCAAACAACCTTAGTAGTTATAGCTTAGTTAGCTAGCTTAGCTCTCTAAAAAGAAAAAAAAAGAAAAAGTAAAAAAAAAAGAAATAAATAAAAAAAATAAAAATAAAAAAGCTAGCTTAGCTCATAACTTGTTTATATGTAGTGGGTGGTGTTCCCTTGGAAAGTCTGTTGTCTGCAATCTTTAGTTGCCATACAACGGTGCTTGTCTTTGTCAGTCAGACACTTGTAAGTAGTGCTCTTCAGTGACTATTTAGAAAGTAAGTAAGTAAAATGTTATTTATATAGCACATTTCTAGATAAAAGATCACAAAGTGCTTCACAAGGTATAAAACAAAAGCTGTCCAGAGTTAACAAAATGCAATTCTAAAAAGATGTGTTTTTAGCTGTTTTTTAAAAGTAATCAATGAGTCTGCAGATCTTAAGTTCTGAGGAAGAGAGTTCCACAGTCTGGCGGCCACAGTGGCAAAAGCTCTATCATCCTTGGTTTTCAGCCTAGTATGCTGAATAACAAGTAGACCCTGATCACAAGACCTCAGGGACCTACTAGGGACATAGGGCTGTAAAAGTTCAATGATGTAGGCTGGTTCTTGTCCTTGAAGAGCTTTAAATGTCAGAACCAGTATCTTAAAATGGACTCTGAATTCAACAGGGAGCCAGTGCAGCTGTATAAGCAACAGTGTCACATGAGAGTACTTAGATGTTCTTGTCAGAAGCCTTGCTGCAGCATTTTGGACAATCTGCAGATGCTCCAGGGAGTTTTTGTTTAGACACGTAAACAGTGAATTACAGTAGTCCAATCATGATGAAATGAATGCATGAATAACAATCTCCAGTTCAGTATGAGATACTATGGGGCTCAGTTTAGAAATGTTTCTTAAATGATAGAAGCAGGACCGAACCAGAGATTTGACGTGGACATCCAGGGTAAGAGCAGAATCAAAGGTTACCCCTAGTTTCCTGATAGACGATTTCACAAATGTTGAAAGAGGACCAAGAGCATTCATTATGTTAGGTACATGTCTGTCTGGAGCACATACAAGGACTTCAGTCTTTTCTTCATTAAGTTGGAGGAAGTTGTCAGCCATCAAACCTTTGATGGTTTCTAAGCACACATTTAGAATCTGCAGCTTAGAAACATCTTCTGGTTTAAAAGACATATATAGCTGGATGTCGTCTGCGTAGCAGTGGTAGCGAATGTCCTCAAAGGGGCTCAAAACATGCTGGAGAGGAAGTAAATATATTAAAAACAATAAGGGCCCCAGCACAGAACCTTGTGGCACACCATAGGACAAGGACGTGGAAGATGACCTGAACTTAGAGACCGCCACAGAAAAGTATCGTTCATAGAGATACGAGGAGAACCACTCCAAGGCAGACCCAGATACACCAACCCAGTATTTCAGCCTTTCAAGCAAAATGTAATGGTCAACGGTGTCAAAGGCTGACGTGAGGTCCAACATTAGGAGTACAGAACACTTTCCCGCATCGTTTTGCATCAGAATGTCACTGGAAACTCTAAGAAGGGCTGTTTCAGTAGAATGAGCTCTACGAAAGCCAAACTGAAATTTGTCAAAGAGATTATGTTTGTCTAAAACTGCTGTAAGATGCTTAGCCACAACATTTACTGAATATTTACTTTAAACATTTTTACGCTTACACCTAAAATTCCCAGATGTCGCCTGTGCACTGCCCACATAGTAAAATAGTAACAGAACCTATGTTAAATCAACATTTCAATGTCAGCTTGGATCAAAGTTTAAATAACACTAAAACTCTGATGATAACCCATTAGTTTTAAAACTACTGTTAAACTGGTATTTAACCCATATTGATGCAGAGCAAATTACTATCATTACTTAAAAATACTTTAATGTGACTCCAAAGTGTCATGGTTAACACATTCACCTAACAGACGAAAGATCACCAGCTCAAGAGAGTAGATACAAAACCCTGGGACAATATGCCAGGAAGAGCATCTGGTACAAAACCCTGTGTACTCAAACATGCATATCCAGCCACTGTGGTGACCCCTTGCAAAGAAGGGATTGACTGGAAGAAGATTTCGATAAAAAATACCATGTTTTATCTCTAACCACAATGATTGTTGAAATCAATAAATATATCTTATTAAACAATAGAATCTAAAAAGTAAATGGAAACTTTACATCAATTAAAAACAGGTTTATTTAATTCATTCAAAGACGGCTATTTAGTTTAATGCTATTCATATATAATTCACTCCTGCATTGTACGATGTCCTGACTTTAATTAGCTCTCTGGGTACCAATTCACTCAGGCCATTTGTTGAGTCAGACCATCTGAGAAAGAAAACACAAAAGCAACACACGTATAAAAAATTAATCAGATGGTGAATTATAAATCAGTAGAGAAATGAAATGTACCAGTAAGTAATACTAGCTTTAATTCTTAAAACTGTGCTATAAATGACTTCTTAGTGTTTTCATCTAGTCAACTGAAGTCCAAATGGATGCTCATTAATTCCAGTGTGACCAAGAAATTTATGTGCTCTCTTACTCTGGGCTATTTTTCCATATTTGTTTACTTTCAAACTTACTGCAGTGCTGAGATCTTTAAATTTCATCTAGTTAGGTAGCTAGTAATTGGAACTCTGTTCAACCTCATGAAAATTGCTGTTTCATTTATGCCTGGACCCATTGTTTGATTATGACTCGTGGAGAAAAAATCTTTTTGCTTACATTGTATGAATCTGGACTGTGTTTGTAAACTACAGGAGCCTTTTCAAATGGTTAATTACTTTAGACTTAGAAAGAAAATTATAGATGGGGACAGTTACATCATGTCCCTATCTGAGTTTATCTCAAAAAGGACAGCTTTTATTTGCAGGACTTGTACTTAATTTAATGTCAAAGTTAGATAAACTATCACAGGAATATTTTGCAGGATGAGCTGAGGGTAGGAGTGCTTCCTTAATGTTTCTGAATGCAACTTCCGATTTGGATAGGCGGAAACACTTAGGCTGTGATTTTCTAAGCGCAGCTCTAGGATGTTAGAAGAAAAAGAATGCTGGGAGAATGGACTCTAAAAGCACACTAGGCTGGTTGAATGTTACCAAAACTGAATATACCCCTCTTGATGTACATTTGTAGAGGCGAGGATGGAAATGCTGCCCATTTTCTCCCTGTAGTTAAGTGCACTTTCATCTGTTGCTACACAAAGCGAACCTCAATCTATTTTCAGGCCTGTCTGAAGCCGAGCACTCAATTGATTGGACAGAGAGAAAAGGCTGATTGACTAGCCGGAGCGATGTTTACTTTGCGCTGTCTTTATGTTGTCTTTCAGAATGGCTCATGGCGAGAGCTCAACGTCATTCGCTGAAAGAGTAAGTACAGGGGAATTTTGGGTCCCAAGCAGCTGGAGCCCACATAATGGCAGATGGCCCACCCTCTGACTGAAAATACTCATTTCAGTGCTGGTGCATGCATGGTCGAGCTGTGCTCCTCGTTTCACTTCACTACAATTTATTTAAATATTGACATCTTGGTCAATTTCTGTCTTGACGTTGTCATTTTTCATTTATTTGGTTTAGTTCGGGGTATTAACAGATTACACTTTAGCCTTCCAATAGATGTTATTGGCATTTTTCCCATTGCAATTCTTAGTAAATCAATGTGTAACTGCAAAAGATGTTAAATGCTATCTCAGTGGAATGCAGCAAAAACTGGGAACACAATTGAGATCACTGATAGAAAAGTGCCGTGTATGAATGCACATGCTGACAGAAAAGTAAACAATCAAACCCACTGGAAATAAAATAACTAAACAAGTAACATATGCAGTCATTCAGCACAAGCAAGAACGTTTTCAGCGTAGGCACCTGTGTAAGTCATAAACTGATAATGGAAAAATCCAACAGCTGCTGTTGTTTGCAATAGATAAAGACTCAAGTTTAGTCTTTTCAAAAGTGTTTTCTGTCTGCAGCAGAATTTATCTTTATTTCGTTTGTGGCGATCTCTGGAGCAAGGTTTTAACCTCCAGTGTGAAGGTTAGAATATCTCCGTTTTAATTTTTTTACAGCTGTAAAAGCAAGACTGCATTCTTTTCTGACACCAGCGCAGATAGTTTACGTATTTTATAGTAAGCTACTTCAAAAAAAAAGCCAAGTGCCCAGGCTCTGGCTTATACTGGTGTCATGGAAGAGCTTTATGCTCTTTTTGGAAACAAGTTATCATTTAAGACATTTTGGGGTTTTGATAAGATAATATGTTGGTTTTTGGTCCTATATACACACATATATAAAATGTTAGTGCTGCCTGCGTTAATCTCGTTAAAATGACGTTAACGCCATAACTGCATTAACACGGCAAATCTCCATTAGCGAGTTAACGCGGATTGCCCCGTGCGTGGAGCTGCACAGTGTCAACGCATTAGCTCGGTTAGCTTGCTAACGCATTAGCGCAGTTAGCTTATTAAAGCTTTAGCGCCATGCGTGGGGCTGCATGGCGCTAATGCACTGTTTCTTTAGACAGGACCATAGCTAAAAATATATCGACCTCAAAACAGAGTGTAACAATTTACAAATCTCATAAATCCATAGTTTATCCACAACAGAACATAGTAACATGGTAGTATTTAAATATTTGATATGCTTTCTATGTTCTATTGTATTGGGAGGGGTTGTTTATTTGTTTTGTTTTGTCGTTTTCGTATTTTTTTTTTTATCAGTTTACACAATCACCCAACTTTTTTGGAATTAATGTTAAAGGTGCATATAAAACTTGAGGACAAGCAGCAGCAAGACTATCACACAGAACATATTAGACATGAGTGACAATATACATGAGACTCAGTAAGTCAGAATAAGCATCGGTGCTGGATTAGGCCGTAAAACCTGGACAGCTTAAACACAAACATCCTATATGAGATGGCCAATTGGATGTTTGTAATGGTACAAGCTGCCTGAGCTAACAGTATCCACTGCTCATTAACAATGGGAATAATACATATGAATGGCTATAGAGTATGTGAAAACAGTTGCTTTACTCTAAATATCAAAGCTCTGACAGAAGACCCAATCCTCAGGCTGTAGTAGGCTGTATAATTCTGTTGATGGATGTGGAGGGAAAGAATGAATTTCTCATTCACAGGGAGTGATAAATAACTTTAAAGTGAAAATATATATATATATATAAAACGAAAAAGCTCGACTCATCACATCTCCAGCCTCCTCCTTGGCAATCTCACCCTATCCCCTTGATAATAGTTTGTAAAGCATAAAGAATGATAGACCTACTATGCTTGCAGGCTTGGAACCAAAAACAAAGAAAAAAATAAGTCCAATAAATAATAATCCAAAAGAAACACATCATCAGCATTCCTTCTTCGGCTGCACTTCATCTTTCGAACAATGCATGCATTTAATGCGGTGTCTCCCAAGAATCAAGTGACATTTAAAAATGATATATATAGAGAGAGTTTACACATTTGTGCAGATTTGACACTGTATTTAGGAAACTAATAGAACACACATAATAAAACAATTTCACCGCTCTGTGCCACCTGCGCTGGTCAGCTTCAACTGAAATGAGGTTTCCTTGTGACTATTTCTTATTATTCAATGGTAACACTGACCTCCCCGTGTGTGAATTGTTGCAGGATTTCCATTTCCAAAAGATGATGGACGTTTTATTGTATCCACATAAAATTGTTGGCCTTTCTTAAAAGCACCTGTGCGTGGTTTTTGTAGTCGAACAAAGATGACCCAGACGGCGCTCCAATCCATTTTCTTTTATACTACACTCAGTGTGCTGAAAATCTTTTATGAGGACAGTTTGAAGTGAACCTTTGGGGCAATGTGTGTAGTTGTATCGAGGGGCAGAGTATCGATTTCGAAGTCAAGTCAAAATAAAAAAAATGAAAGAAAGAAAGAATGAAAGAAAATAAATAAATGATTCAAAATGGTTCAGTGAAAGAGCTTTCTGGAAAGTCTAACATGAATATTCTTTAGCTATGTTTCTAAATAATGGTCAGAGCTATTGCACATCAGAATAAAACATAAACCCTGTAGTAGCTTTAAGCATAAAGAGCGCTTTCTTCCCAAAATCTATTTTAACAATGTGTCTCCTGGCCTTTAGTGCTATTTTTCTATCTGGATTGTACTAGTGTGACTGGCCAGTTTTGCAGATGTTGGTTGTAGAGATATTTAGCTTCATTCAACTGGATGGCGCTGATGACGGGGACAAACAACTCAGCTGTCTTTCCAAAGAGTATTCAAAGTGCTATACAACATGCCATTTTCACCCATTCACACAAGCACTGTCTTCTATGCTTTTAAGTGCTTACTAACTACCATTCACACACAGTCATACTGTGATGGATGCATCGGAAAGCAACAAGGGATTAATATCTTGCTCAAGGATATTTGGCATGCAGATTGCGGGAGGCAGGGATTGAACCACCAACCTACTGATGACCTGCTCTGCATCCTGAGCTACATCCACCCAGTGTTTAAACAACACTAGTGATTAAACAACACTTGTAATGACATTACAGAGTACATCATGTCAGAAATGTTTTAACCCTCTAAAGACCCTGAATGGTGGCCCTCCCTACAGCCCGGCTCACGTCACTTCCAAGTAAGAGCTCACAATTCAATCCCGAACCCGCCATTCTCCTCGCAACTTTGCCATTACTTCATGGTTTGGGCTGGGTCTAACCCTCAGCTCCTCTCTCTCTGAGATGCTGTCCAGAGTTGCCAGAGACTCCTGTCCAACCTGTTTAACAGTCCTGTGAAAACACCTTTTGTGCCAATAAAATCTGTTAAATTTCAGCCGTTGTCTCCTGAGTCCTGCTAAAGAGTCTGTTTTACGATCACACCTTTCACCATCATGACAGACACAAAATTCAGAGTATCTGAAGTATATACAGCATAGAAAACTGAAGTAAAAATTACTGAATGTGATTTTCAGGGTCATTTGCTGCCATGGGCAGGGGAAAGATGACACTGCGAAAGAGTTTAAACATTCTTTAAGCTTTAACATATTGGGTTTTAAGCCAAAGTAGTGAAAAAAAGTATTTAGATGCTTAAGTAATAGGTACAATTGGTTTAGCATCAGAATAAATTCCAAATACCTAAAGAAAAATAACTCTTAATGCATTAAATTATTTAATCATTAATTCATAAAACCTATTTTAATATTCCAGAATAATAGGTTTTAAAATGAGGTTTTTGAAGTAACTGGTATGAATAAAGAGTATAATATTCCAATGCAAGTTAATTCAATGGAGTTTTATTAATATAAGGCCAAAACACAGCAGTTATTGTAAGGTAGAGACCCTACAATAATACAGAGAAAACCCCAACAACCAGACAACCCCCCAACGATCAAACACTTGGCGACAGTGGGAAGGAAAAACTCCCTTTTAAAAGGAAGAAACCTCCAATTAATAATTAATTAATAAGATTAATCATTAGTCATTATTAATTAAAGTGGTGTGTAAGCAAATTGAGAGTGAAAACGTGAGTAAATAAGAAAAACTCGCTCAGTAAAGTATTTGACTAAATACTCGTAAGATTAGTAGAGTACTGTAGCCCAGTTATAATGGTGCAGAGGTGATCGTGGATAGAGCATCATAGTTTTTTCTGCCAACAAAGGCAAAAAAATTGCTTGTGATTAATTCATTGGTGTGTCAACCCCAGGTGAGATGGGTTACACTAATTACACCCACCGACAGAAACAGAAGCTGGACTTGTTCAGTCACGATACATTAACTTGATTTTGTTTCGCGTGGTGCTTCCATCCAAGAATAATGGTGGAGGTCCGTTTGCGCTCCTCATTTGTATGAGTGCATGTTTCTGACGAATGAAGTCAGAATGGGGATTGAGTTTATGCTAACAGAAACACCAGCAAGCACTTTGCTCCTGGAGCAGCCCCACGAGGAAACTAATAGTCACAAACTGCTTTGTGCACGACCAGCAGAAAAAGAGAAAAATGTTTTGAACCGAGGCAAAAAAAAGCGGGGAGGGGGGTTGAAAAGAAGCATGGCACAAATGCAGAAATGATGTACAGTCAGCAGAGTCACGTTGTACAAAAGTTGGGGGGGGTGACCATTAACAATCAAAAGTGACAAATTGTGGTTAGTTTTTCGCAGTGCTCTTGTTTTTTTAGGGGAGAAATGCAGCAAAAGCAGGGATGGGCGAGGGATTGACGGAGAGAAGCCACACCACATTTACCACACCTCTGGCACTGATGGAAACCTGTCGGCTACTCTGGAGACAGGAGCACGCATTGCCTCAGGTTGCCATGGGAACTGGGGTAGATGGCGAGTTGAGCGGACACAGACGTCTTCGCTTTTGCCCAGGTTCGAACGCTCCTGGACGGACACGTCAGCACACCTAAAAGGCAAGGCTTAAAGACAGGACACCACTCCTGCCTGCATGTTGTGGAGTGCTGAACACATCGCTTCTACCTCAAGTACCGTCTACAGAAGCGATCCAGGGAGGAAATTACACCCTAAATAGAAGGCAGGGAGGTGTTAAAGCCTGTGTTAGGGAAATAATAGACTGGTAATGCAGATAAGACAACAGAATGAAAACTGGCATGTCTTTATCTCTTCACTGATGCCCTGCTGATGCCATGTTCTTTTCTCTTGGTCTGCACTCTTTATAAATCTTTTTTTAAAATCTTTTTCTAATATCATATTGCAAAAGAAAAAAAAACTGTTGCTCGGTTCAGCCAGTGCTGAGCTCGACCACATACTGTTCGTCACTGTCTGTCAAAAGCTTTCTGGGTAACATCAGTGTTGTCGGCTGCCAGCTGAGCTAACGAAGGCTGGAATCAATATTTGCGTAGTGTGTCCGGATGAAGACGGGTATGACAGAGAAACTCAGGGGGATAAAACAACAGAGTGGTGGGAACCCGCAGATGGCAACAAATGATCCAGGCTGTCATTCCAATTTATTGACCACAGTGCACAGATGTAGTGATGCAAAGGAAACCTGCTGAAGAGTAGACTGACCTTTACAGCCATTGCTTGCACGTGGGCCGTAGAGCAGAAGAAAGAACAGCTGGCATTTTGCACCTGGTTTGTTAAACAAAAGGTAACTTTTTGGTGTCAAATTGTAAAGTGTGAATGCAGTGACATTAGAGCTCTTTTGAGAAGCCTTTAAGGGCTTTTCTACAGTACTGTGCAAAAGTCTTGAGCTACCCCTCATTTCTATATGTTTCTATGAAATAGGGTAGTGAGCTGTGTAAAGATACATGGAAATATGGTCTATAAGGCAAAAACAGAGAGGCTTCAAAGTTAATATTTGATATCACCACCTTTACTCTTTAACACAATCATAACTCTTGTAATGTATTTAAGTAGTCTTCGGGAATAGTTCTCTTAGTTCTCTAAGGCTGGCTTTTGTTCTGTTCTAGGTCAAGAGAGACTGCTTTAGTGTAAAATGTGGGCTCTGGGGAGACCAATCCATGACTGATAGTGTTCCATTGTGTGTTTTTCTATCCAGGAATTATAGGAATTCTTGTAGTTCAATGACAATGTATTTGGGATAATTGTCATGCTGAAACATGAAACCAGTGCCAATCATAGACGTTCCTGATGGGATCGAATTATGCATCAAATTCTGTTTTCTGGGTTCACAATTCCATCAATTTTGAGAAAAACTCCCCAACACTGCTGACTGATATGCAAACAATGGGAGATCAATTGCCACACATTTACACCCCAGTTGTTCCATTTCTTCCTATTTAGCATACCTAAGTCTTGTCTCCCCATTTCACTTCCTTATAAATGGCTTATTGATAGCCACTGAGACCATTTCCGATGATGCCAGATGCATCTCTCAGGTTCTGTGTCAGGTTTTTGCTGGATTTTTTTCCCCCTATTTCTTTAGACCATGTTTATGTGCTGTAGATTTTCTCGTCCACCATTTGTTCACTTTGC
Organism: Oreochromis aureus; assembly: GCF_013358895.1. Lineage (NCBI taxonomy): Eukaryota > Metazoa > Chordata > Actinopteri > Cichliformes > Cichlidae > Oreochromis > Oreochromis aureus. The sequence continues at coordinate 30,038,205 of NC_052958.1, read as the reverse complement.
TGTAATTTCTTGTAAAAGACACAGTAGACACATTGCTGAGTTTCAGTTATAGCACGTTGTTGGTGCAAGAACGAACATGTTTTATTTCTGTCAAACTGTGTTAACTTTGACATTTAACAAAAGAAACAAATGGGAACAAATGATGTGTTTTTTAACAGGCTACTAGAAACAAAGTGCCTAAAGATACAATTTAAAATTGGTTCCTTGATAAGTTGTCTGCTGTGTGTAGATACAACACCGGTAAAACCCTTTAGGTAGATGCCTTTTTTCATACTTGAAAGGTTCACAGGTCAGTGTTAAGTGTCTTAACAAAAATATATACTCCTCCTAAAATGGTCAGGCACAAGGACTGGAGTGAAAATGAGTGAAAAGGCCACCAATGTTTGAAGAGAAACTTCAGAAAGTCTGAGGAACTATCGCTGAAGTGTAAAATTTCTTAACAATTGTTGCAAGCAACATACAAAAAAATGTTCCAACCTAAATCAACTGATTTAAGTTACCAAAGATTTTCCAAAATTTGTTTGTTGTTACTAATTAGTACAACATGCTCATATGCTCCCAAATGTGAAACAGCACACTAAAGGGAGAGAGGTGAAGTAATGAAACAAAAGCCAAACCCATGAAGTGTGAAGAAAGCAGCAAAATCAGTTACGAGATTTGCATGAAGGGGAGAAAAGCAGGAAATCTTGTGGACTGAGCAGGCTGACTTTTAAATGTGCTTTTTTATCTAATGATGTCCCTTTTGGCTTTACCTTTGTTGGCGTCTTTAACTGGCTGCACTGTCTGGTGTATCATATTAATTGTCTGTATTGTGTGTGTGTGCTGCCTTGCATGTTAAGTTCTCAAGCTTTTTCACCCTGTTTGCTCGCCTTTTCCTGCAGTGGCTTAGAGTGTTCGTTAGCGTTGTATTGTTTTAAAGGGCTAATTTAACAAGTTCAAAAGCTAACACTATCACATTTACAGTAATGGAGATGAATGTGCATTGTCCCTAAAAAAACAAAAATAAATAAATAACAAATAAAGGCTCACCAGCCCAGCAATCTGGAGGAACCTCTACATGGGGAAAGTAAACCTTCCAGACGTCCTGTGATCTTGATGCATAGTTATACTTAACCCACTCTTCTCTTCATAACAATGTAGTTTTGCTGCATATGGTGCATTTGGAAAGTATTCACAGAGCTTCACTTTTTTTACATTTTGACATGTTACAGCAGCCTTATTCCAAAATTGTATTTTTTTTTTAAACACAAAATGTTTTAATAAAATGGCAAGCAAACTTTTTTTTTCACTTTGGGGTTATGGGGTATTTTGTGTGGATTTTCTAAGGTTAAAAATATATTTTGCAATAAGGCTGTCAGGGGAAGAAATGTGGAATAAATGGACTGCAGCTTAAAATAAAAAAAAAATAACTTAGAATAAAATTTTAAAAAAAAATAGTACAAAATCAAATCTATCTGGAAAAAGTATCAAACCATATCAGTGATTGTTTTTGTTTTTTGGAAGGAGTATTTGTTAAGAAGATTATTCATTAAAGTCACACTTGTGGTTACATTTTTAGGCACTAAAACACATAGTTGCAGGTGTTGCACACTTGGACAAATGACACTTCCAGGCTTGCATGAGTTCAGAATCGTTCTTTTTACTTGCTCATTTGCAACTACAAATACAAAACACAAGCACTTCAGTTCAGCGTAGCTGCACTCTGCAGGCTATCTGTGCAGTAAAAACACACAGGACAACTTTTCACATAACTACTGAACCTGTGTTAACAAAGTACTCATTTACTCAGTATTTTCCTACCAATGTTCATATTACAATATTCTGCACACTCGCATGCTCATCCAACTAGTATTGTAGCACTTGGAGACTACCCTCTCGATCCCCTTATTGATCATTTGCGATGGGATATTCCGTTTAACACCAGTTCAGGTACATCATGTAAATCACAAACTCCGACATTAGCGTTGTGTTCCATTAATGGCAGTACCTTACTCTAATACATTTCTCATACGTCAACATCATTCTGTTTATACATCACATCACTTGTGCTCACCTGCAAATACAAAACACAAGCACTTCAGTTAGCGTAGCTGCACTCTGCAGGCTATCTGTGCAGTAAAACACACAGGACCCCAAAGCTGCCCGATACAGTGCCTGCGTGAGCACCACCCATGGGAATCATCATTGACCGGAATATTCTAGCTGTATTACAAGTGAGCACAGTATGTGTCAGAAATAGTAATAAAGAACTGAATGCATAACGTAACAATGATAAGAATGCATGAAATTATGGAGGGGGGGGGGGCAATATCTATTACAATACTTCCATCTGTGTCCATCCATTACATGAGTCCCACACAGGGAACAGAAAAATCTCTGAGTTTGGTGTGACATAATCACTTCACAAGTCCAAAAATCCTTTAGGATGAAGCGCTGCCACCAAAGGACACCTAGTGCACAACTGAGCCAGGTCAGAGATGCCATACCATTTGAAAAAATGGCATCAACTGACACCCTGACAATGCGAATAAGTTGAAACACTTGCACTTGTTTGGGTTTCAGTCTGTTGTGTGTGTGTGTGTATATATATATGTATACATATATATATATGTATACATATATATACACACACACACACACACGCAGACAGATAGATAGACCCAGTGGTCAAGCAGAAGGCTTTATGTCAGGCTGTTGATTACAAATCGAATACTGAAAAAAATCATTAAAATTGAGTAACAAGAATCTGATGCCTCTTATTTGGAGTATGATATGTGAAGTTTAAAGACATAGCTTATATAGTGTAGGTCAGGTGTAAACATAAGGACCAGAGAGTGAGAGCAGCATTACCACTTATTTAATATTTTCTTTCATTACAGCAATCTACACAGAATCAAGGATGCATGTTCCTCTGGGTCTGCTTATGAAAGTATCTGCAGTTTTAATATCCTTGAGAATGCGATGTTCCCAGCTGGGCATAACAATAACCATGTGTGTCTGTAAACAAACGTCCTTGCTGTGACTAGCACATAAAGTTGCCTTTAGGGGATAAAACAAGAAAGATGTTAAACTGTGCCTGAGCTTCACCTAATGAGAATGGCCTTGCCGTCACACACTCAGTACAGAGACGGACTACAAATCTGAGCCACGCATGAATTTTAATAGTACAATTTCAATGCTTACTACAAATGGAGCACAACAAACTCTTAGGAGGGCAATGTTTGTCTCAGTAGCCTTGTGCTTAGTTATGGAAGTGCAGTCACAGTTAAAGTCATCCGAAATGACCACTGATTGCTATTTTCTGGTGCATTCAGTCTTTTTAGATGCAAAAGCAGAGCTGTGCCATGGATGTACTAATGGAGAAGGATCGTAATCCACAATATGGTGAGGGTATAGGCAGTGAGAGTGCAGTGTTCTTGATTTCACCAAGGATCCTTAAATCCTCTTTTGAACTTCTGATTTCAAAACACAGAGCAAAAATGCTCAGCTGGAGGCTTCATAAAGGGGCTTAATTAATGAATGAGTGATGTTACGCCAATCTTTTGTACAGCCTGTGTTGGCAGCACACTTTGAAATCGAGTTTCTCTTGTTTGGTGGGTATATCAGACATATATATCGTTATTCTAAAAAGACAGAAATCAGACATTTAGTGAAGCAGCAACAAACATTTCTTCACCGATGCTGTCAAATGTTTCCAAATAATTTCAGAATTAGGCTTTGTCATTCACTTGGGTACCGTAATAGGGTGTCGAACACATCACTGTTTCTAGCTCGAAATACCTTTTTGTGTTGGCCCAACTCAGCCCAGACTTCAGTATGCTGCACAGTCAAAAGTGGAGCTGAATGTCAGCATGTCAACATCCTCAGAATTGGTAAAAGTGCTGCTTTCAGCTAGGCTTTGGTACTGGAACTGGTTTCCATGTTAGCTAATACAGTAACTAAGATATGCTGGGGATAATAATCTCATTAATTGTCAAAGTCAGAAGAAAGATGAGAAGACAAAGTGATTCAACCTGAGGGGGGCATACAGAATTTTATGGCAGGCCATTGTAAGGCTGTTGATATACTGAATTATACTTGACTACAACTGTCAACGACATGTTTCTGGATGCAAAATCAGACAGCATACATGGACGCTCTGTGGATCATTTATGTATCTAGGAAAATGAATGTCTATCCACTCACGAGCAGTTATTTATGCCTGAGGTTTTATTCAGTTTTCCTTTACTGTCCTCTCTGACTATTTCCTATATGATGCACACTTGACAGTAGAAAATATATACATGTATATATATTCAGATGCTGAACACTAAAATAAATTGATGGATGTTAACTGGCTAACTTTGGATTAGTGGGGAGTAACTTTGAATTTTGGATTCAAAATAGGGAACTCTACTAATTAAAGACGGACCAACATAGCCATTAGTCCCTTGCTGCTAGATTAGTTCAAACATCTTTTATCAGCATAAGTGGTGACATTGTTGAAAACTGTGATGAGAAAGTGGACATGTTTGACAGGCAGGTGGTCTTTTGTGGAAGGACAATGTGCCCTCAGAACTCAAAAAAAGGACACAAAAGATGGGAAGTGGCATTTGTTCTCTCTTTTTAATCCTTGGTGGGAGAAAGAGGCTAAGAGCAATACTGTTAAAATTGAAGGTGAACAGCTGCACATTTGCTGACTTTATTGCTTTGAGAAAAGCAACAGGAACTATTAGGCCTGCAGACATGTCATATCACTGTAGGGAGCATTTTGCATTGGGAGATTCAGAAGAATGAAGGGTTACTTTAAGCACGAAAACAACCCACTTTCTGTCAGGGGCCACCTGTTACTGCTCACGACTCAGACAGCAGGGGAAAGCGATGACAGAAGAACAGAAAGCTACTGAGAGACTGATAAAGGAAGAGACTGGCAGAGTGTGCCGGAGAAGCGTTTTCTTTTTTTTGGTAAAAGCTACATACTGTAAAAGTCAAAAGGGTAAACTATCTGTAAATGGTATGCTATCAAAAGGAGAGAAGAAGACGTGAAAATATGTGGGTGCTATCAATGACAAGGCATCCAGCTGAGTGTAAAACACAATGAAAATCTAGCATTCTATCCTTCCACTGCTTTCTTTAAAACTCACATCAGATAATGTGTTTTCTGTAGCTGAGGGGGGTGAAAAACACAAGGCTGAAGCTCTGTTTAGGCCATGAATTATTCACATACTATGCCTGAACATACAGCATTACACTAAAATTACATAGATGGCGCATGCTGTAATGTTTATCCCAGAACTGTGACAATAAATAAACTCAGAAAGGTACTCCCTCCTAATCCATTTTAAAAGCAGCAGCAGCGGCAACAGCAGCGAAGGGCTCCATTTGCAGCCGCAGAACGAGAGAACGTCTCATGCATTAGCAACGGAGTGGAGGCAAAAGTGAGACGAGAGGAGAGGATGAAATGCATCAGCTCGATCCGCAGGTTGAGCTCTGATGGCTCGGCTTCCGGAGTATCGTCCTGAGTGCTAAGGTGCTGCCCTCTTTCCCAGCAGGGCACTAAAATAAATGAAGGGTCATTTAGACAACTGAATGTAGCTGCAGTGAAATCCAACAACAAATGGGCACTCTAATAGAATTATATTCAGCTGATGTCAGCATGGCCACTATATCATCTTTATGAGTCAGCAAGAATAGGACTACGCTCCTGAAGCATGAGGTCTTACTTAATACGGTGCTGCAAGAGATTTCCCATGGGGCCAATTGAAGAAGAGGGCAATAAAGTGAGGAAATCAACCAGAAGTGCTGATGTATGCCTGTAATGGCCTGGTTGGGTAAAAAAAAAAAAAAGACAAAGTAGTAAACTTATCTGAACTACTAATAGGGACAGCTGTGAAAAGGAGTAATAATGTGAAATGAAAACTTCTAAGCTACAATTACAGTAATGTTTCCCTTGGCCACATAGAATAAAACTAAATCATTCACACACTGCTACAATATCACAGTCAACTGAATGCTGAAGCTGACTTTGCTGGTTATCAACAATGCCAATCTGTGAGGAGAAAATTGAAAACAGTGTGGAACAAATTGAAATGTAATACAATGTGAAGGAATAGTCGTTACTGCTCAACGCAGACTTGTTTTGTTTTTCAAGATGCACTTGAGTTCTCCGTCAGCCCTGAAAGGGTGTCTCACAAATCTCTGTATGGAAACCAGCAAACAGTGAGGTGTATAGAGTTGTATTAGCAGATCTGCAAGGCCATACTAATGGCACTTAACTATGTTATCATGGTAATATTAGTTGGTCATCAGCAAACCCAAAGCACTGCTGACGGTATGTTTAAACTCATGAACGAAATAGATATTTCAATTTGGACCTGAGAGTAGTGCGAGTTATGCAGTATACACACAGGTTAACTTAAGATGGACTTTTGGGTAATATTTCAATTCAATTCCAGTTTTTAATATAGCACCAAATTATAATAACAGTCAATTCAAGGCACTTTATAATGTAAGCTAAAGACTCTGCAACAAAGAAAACCCCCCAAAATCAAACAACCTGCTATGAGCAAGCACTTGACGACAGTGGGAAGGAAAAACTCCCTTTTAACATAAAGAACCAGGCTCATGGATGGGCAGCCATCTGTCGTGACAGGGAAGCCCAGAGTAGGCTAGACTTATTGCTCCATAGCTAAGGGGAGGTAAAGTCTCCTTCACTTACATTTGGGCTTCACTTGTCTTCACTTCTAATATGAAGTAATCAAGTCAGTGAGATAACATGGGGAGAAAAAAGTCTCCAAAATGTGAGGCATCTCTTACTTGCAGTTTTTGGGTTTTTTTCTCCTTCATCACATACATTGACCATTGATGTCTAACAGGTGGATTTTCCAGTGCAACTACCCAAACAACCAAGAACCACTTAATGTGAAAGAGGAGTGAAAATGGACACCATCTTGGTTTCTTAACATAAAACTAATCGTTGGAGGCAGGAAAAGACCAAAAGTGACCCCCCTTAAACTGACTTTCACTTTTAGTGTCCTTATTTTCGCCTGAGTTATCAGTTCTCTTATTAGTTAGTTAACCGTAAATAATGTAAGTCTATTATCTGTAACCAACCAACCAACCAACCTGGTGATGTAACGTTCTGTACTTACACAAGATGGCAATAAACATGTTCTAAAAAAACATTTAACTTTAAGCACTTATTTGTTCAATCGGGTGTCACAGACAGTGTTACATCTATGTCAGTTTTTGAAAGCAGGCTCCATGGTGTAAATGAGCTTTTATACAAGTTGGGTTTCATGTCTGCTTCAATCCAAGCTATCCAAATACTTAACGACAAATACCAATTGGACATTGTTGCTGGAAAATCACTAAAGTCAGTGGAATTTATCCACTTATGGAACAGAAACACAACCTTTGTTCAGTTACTAGTTCAGGGTGACCCATTTCCAAAACTTAACACCCCTACCCCCCACTGTTGACTCAGTAATTTCAAACTGAACTTTACTAAAATGAAAATCAGCACAGTAGGCTCACTGATTAATTGGCCTACATGAAATCATTCATTGAACTAAGTTTAGTGTCTGCAGTACCTTTAACACACAGTTTAACAATCACTGGTTAATGAAGTCAGCATGTCAGTATTGCATATTAATGCTACTAGTGTGGCTGAAAGCATTATCACTTGTCCAGATTGTAATTTTTAACATGATGGTGGTGCAATGGGATCATCAAAGTGCATCAAAGTAAAATTGCATTGTGTTAGGGAGATATATGTCTCAGATGTCACAGTTTCCACGGCAATCCAAGAGTTGTTGACAACTGAATGCTATTCAATGCTATTTTAATTTGATTATTTTAACCTGCTGTTAATGTGACAGGTAGAGTCAGAGAATTAACAGTGTCAATGTGCAAAATAATTATCACCTAGATACCGCAGATACTGCAAAAGTAGTATATGTATTAGTATTAGCAGTAGTATGTTTATGATAGTCATAATATGGATATTGAGTGGTTACAATCAAAAACAAAATGTATTTTAATTAACAGTTCATCCTAGTAGAAACCACTTTCTAAACCTTTAAGTAGACCAGTACTGTCCCCTAATGAGTCAATACAAGAGGGTCTTTGCCCCATAATTTTATACACAGAGCTGTTATTGTATGGTTTCATGCACATCTGGTTGATGAAAGTGCTTTTCAGTGCTTTGTGGTTAAATAATGACAAGTGGCTAGATTTATATATGCCGATCATAGTTTTGCTCAGGAACATTTGGTACTTGTTGGATATTAACAGTAACTGCATCCATACTAGTCTCACACTGTAGGCTAGCTCAGACTTTGTGATTCAAAATAATCTTTGAAAAGCAAATGGATGACGACATCAAAAGGGTTCGTCTTTGAATGTACACGTTTTTAATTAACCCCAAACAGCCAGTATCCCCACAGATAAGATGTTAGATCTAAATTAGCTTGCAAGCCGATAAACAGCCTCTGCTGTTAGAAGCTTCTGAAGTATTAGGACCTGAAATGAGCCTGGAGACCCACATATACCCTTGCAACCTCCAGTTGCTAGGGAAAATGCGTCCAGTTGCTGAGTTGTTGTCTCAGTTGGCTGTCTCCAGGTGATCCACTGCTTTGATTACTAGCAGATTACAGTGGTTGCCAGTAGCATGAATGCTCACATTGTCTCTCTGAGCTGTACATGGAAAAGCGGGATGCAAATCTGAAACCGAGAATGTTCGCCTTCAAAGTAATAGGCGTTGATGCCTTATTGCTGACATCAACACATTTCAAAATATGCAACTTTTACTTTGAAAGGAAACAGTCACATCTTCCAGAGAGTTTGCAGACAGGTAAGCATCTTTCATATAAACTACTCACAACTGATCTCCAGGATTGATTCAATGGCCCTTTAGCAGTCAATTTCACAACAACTGCCACCAACCTCAGGTAACCACGCACCAAACAGGAGCACTGGTCCCAACCAAATGGTCATCAGTCTCTAGGCCTGTGTAACTGAGGCTTTATTCATAAAGGAAATTGCAAATACCTACAAATTAAATAAAAAAGAAAGAAAACAAGCACAGAAGAAAAAATACAATTTGCTTTGAACAAATCTGATGTCTTTCTGTGCCCACAAAATATGCCTTCTGTGAGGGCGAATACTAGAACAAGTTTTCTTTATCAAGTTTTCAAGTTTAGCTTCATCTCACTTGGTTTTCTATGACTTTTGCTGTAAAATACTCCATTATGGTCACAGAGCGGTTTTGCTACCAATTGGTGGAAATTTGACCTTGATCAAAACGTGGCCACATGGTAGAAGATAACTTCCTTCTACAGCCTTTCTCCTTAATGTTCCTTCTCCTCCATCTCTTAATGTATGATTATAATAGTTGACAAGATGTTTAGCCAAATAAACACACTGACTATGTATACACTTCATTCAGTTACAAACATTGTGTCAACTTTGTATTCAGCCCTGAACCTAAACAAGGAATCAGTGCTCAAGCTGAGGCCTGAGTAAGATAGCTCAAATCAAGTTTCATTTATGTTACACACAAAATGTGTTTGCATCCACAGTGTGAGACTGTAGACACACACTTAACTGATGCCCACCATACTGTCTGAAGTTAATGACATATCACCATCCTCAGTAAAAAGAGTCTAATTGCATTATAGGGAATTGAAGTAAGGAATGAACATGTTTAATTTGCTTTTGCATTAGACTCATAAGAACTCATCAAAGGTGAATTAGAGTCTGAGTTTGATTAAATAGACGGTAACTAACCATCAGGAATAAGAAGGCTTACACGCACATTTCCCTATCTAATTATAGTGAACAGAGGACAATTATTACACTTCTTTAGAAACGAGAGAAGTAGTCAGTGAATGGAAGCTACATCTCTAGAGGCTATATAGAACACCATAGGAGTTTGTAGATGTTTTTCATAAAATACGGTCTTGAAACCAAGGGCACACGTGCGTGCTTTTTTGTTTTGTTTTGGGGTTTTTTCTCTCTTTTTTTCCCCCTTTTTTTTGCAGCACGTGTCAGGACAGCTTATACTAGCATGCACAGTAATGCAGTACGCTTAAATTGTTGTGTTTTCAAGGCCGTGCATTGAAACTGAGGTTGACCCTTCCCTGCAAGCAGCCCTTGGCCTTATTTGATCCAGTTCTCTGGAAAATAAGCAGATGCCTGGGCTCAGAATCTTAAGTGGGATTTGAGTGCAACTGTTTATTTGTGTTTGAGGCAAAGGTGAAGGAGTCCGTATAGAGGTAGGGAGTATGGGCTAAACATCAGGGGAACCAGGAGGAGAAAGAAAAAGCCGAAGAACATGAATAGGAATAAAGCGGCGGCTCTGCAGGACGACAAAACCAGACGGAGTGTTAGTTTAAAAGTTGAGCACAGGACAGCAATTCTCTGTTAAGTGCTTATTTAGTGGATGAATCATGGGATGCAGGGGCTTAATAACAGGTTATTAATGCCCATCATCACACCCTTAAACATAGTAGGGGAGACATGCAAAACAGAGGCTTGATGTGGACCCTGATCTCTTCTCAGTCACTCACAGCTGCAACCAGACAGGATGAGAGATCACAAAACTGGAGGAGACAGATTATAAAATGCCGCTGACATCAACCGCAGTGATGTCGTCACAGAGAGGATGCTGTTTCCCTGCTCGCAGCATCCTTGTTCTTTGCACTTAAAAAAAGGTTTAGAAGTCAGTGAGGATGAATAGAAAAATAACGCTCCGTCCTCGCTGTGCGTCATTCTGCAGCAAATTATTATTATCTCTCGTCAAAGATTAAGGACAATGGGCAGCGGTTTTTAAAATGGTAAACAACTTTCAAGTGCTCAGTGAAAAAGATGATGCTAAGACTGACACCATTTTGTTCTAAGACAATTAAGCAAATGGCAAAGCTGTATTCCAGTATTTCACAGTTCAGTTAATTAGCCAGCTGCAGTAATTACCTAGCTTAATCCTCTCCACTGTGAGATGGTGACGTTCACAGCCCTGCCTTTTACAGGACACTGAATTCTCTTTTGTTCTCTGAGCTTATCGCATATTTTCCATTTCAAAGCTGTACTAATCAATATTTTTAGATTTGTAATGTCAGTGTTTGTAATATAAAAAGCTTTGGCTTTTTGTGACAAACTGAAAGAATAATTGCTTGTTCTTTTTTTTTTTGCATGATTTTCAGTCCAGCTCTGGTAACGTCACTGAAACACTGCCCTGCTCCCTCGTGGAGTAGTGGAAGCTAAAGAGACAGAAACTCCTCTTGAAAGTTAGTGGAGACCAAAACAAAGCTAAAAGCTCAAAGGTTTAATTAAGAAAAAACATCATAAACAGCTACAATCGCTGCTCCATACAGGAAAATTATACTACTCAGACTTTTGTGACTATCTATAACACTATGGGTGTATTTAGTGGTAGTGGCTAGTGGTATTTATTTACATATATTATACAGTTTGTCATAGTATAGCACAGTTCTTCACTTAGCGCTACAGATAATGACTCCTGGAATTTTATTGGCATTTTTGATGTGGAGCAAGTCTTTAAGCTACAGCACATGAGCTCAGGTGTTGCAGACCCCAAATGTTTGAACTCAGGCCAACTTGAGCTTAGGATCATGACTTCGTAGCGGGTATTTTAAAGAGTATTAATGATTAGCCTTGTGTTGTGGTTAGCTCATCTCAGACAATCTTTTGGCTGAAGTTTGGTCCATTCTTCTACCAAAGGAAGGCATTTGTCTCTGCCCATCGGCGACTCTCAACATGAACGTTTGCTGAAAACAATTTAACCGCCATCTTCCCTGCTCTCTTTATATTAGCCTAACCACAACTTCATATCTAGCCACCAGGTAGCACATCCAAACTGAACAGCTGAAAATCTGTAATGTAGCCCAACTTCACTAACCCTCCTTTCCGTCTGTTCTTCCAAAGTAATAGCAGACCTGTACATTTGTGTTTCTTGTACCTTCTGGTAAGTGAGGATGTTACAGTTTTTTTCTTTCTGTGTTGGCCCTGGCAACCTGTCCAGGGTTTGCCCCACCCTAATCGCAGCTGTTTTCGTCAGGCTCCATTCCACTGAGTGGAATAAGTGGATGGTTCAAATTCAACTTAAGTGAACTACTTGAATAAATGACGCCATACGATATAAAAGTAAAACAATAAATGGATAAATAAATACAAAATTTTAGAGACTGTATTAATTTTTGCAAATAACAATTCATAGTACGCATTTAAAAGAAAGCCTTGGAGACATGCCAGTGGTAGTGATACATGCGGATAAGCAGCCAAGTGTGGCAATTACTATTCAGACAGAATACAGTTACTTTTCTGCTATCCATTTATCTTTCCTGACACATGGGAACCAATCAGATTGCTCAAAATGCATAAATCGCCAGCCTTCACACACTGCAGTTATGCTCTGGCATTTTGAGTTAATTATTGATCCATGTGGTCAGGGAGTCCTGGAGAGCAGTCTTTCTGTGTGAGGCGCCGTGTAGTTGGAGCATGCAGTTTGATTCAGGTGGAGCTTTTGGTGGCAGTGCTCCAGAAACACTGCGCTGGCCTCTGGTCCGCTTCCACCTGGAAGCATCTGTCTGGCTCAAGTCCTACTCTACACGGAAAGACCAGTCAAGCGCACACAGGCTCAGTGATCCGCGATTCATTCGGCATCGACCGGTTTCTATGTCAGCGGAGAGATAACATAATTTGCTGTGGAGTTTTCCTTTTGAATTCCTCTTTTCTTTACTTCAGAGTTTGTTGCTTTTACAGTAATTGCTCACGGTGACTTTTAGTCGACCCAGATCACGCGAAAAGAAAATGCAGAAATTCTTCAGTTTGACAGTATTGGATTGTATTTATAGTGCTTGTTATTGCACTTGCTGCATTCACTTATGTATTTCAGAGGCAGTTGTTGCAAGTATTTAACCTACCTGTGACCTTATCTTACATATAAGTCAAAGCACTACATCTATAGAAAAATATGTTTCTATATAATAATAATATTATATTATATATTGTGAGTTTTCAGTGCAATATATTTGTAACAGTCAGTCATCAGATGTCTCCGCCAGCTAAAAGTCAGCTTTATTAACTTGAAATGAATTTTTACTTGAAGTCAGGGATGATGAGCACAAGTTTTGAAAATAAGGATTTTACATTTATCAATTTCTAGTTTCTTCCTGCATCAGCTACCTGTCTCACAAGTGTCTGTGCCTGTGAAGGAAACGCTGTGGATGGCTGTAGCACCACGGCACAGTAACAGCAACAGCGGTGAAAGTGACATAGACTCAACTGCAACGCGATCCCTCTGGGATTTTCTGGCAGTGTTTTTGTGAGCGTATAAATTTTAACATCGTCAGTCATTTTGTATGCAAATATTTAGCATATAAGTGACAACATCTTTGTCCAAGTGATTCATCATTCAAGAGATGAAAGATGAAGTCTCTGGAGAAGGTTTAGATACCCCGAGGTAAGTCAGTTTCACTTTGTAGTTGTTCATCTTGATAGGGGTAAGGAAGAAAAGTCATAAATATTCCTCTGATGGTGCCATAAAGAGAACAGGCATGAAGCTGTCAGTGGTCTGAGATGATGCCGAAGCTGCGTCTTCACTATAAAGAGTTCATTTACTCAATGCTGATCTTTGTCGGTTGTGTCAGGTCAAACTTGATCATATTCATTTTAGTCAACCCTATCCTCACTGTCTTACATGTCTGCTGTTGTTCATTTACAGTGTTTCATTTCACTCAGTTTGGCTAATTCAAAAATATATATTTTACTTTCTAAGAAGACAACATGGGAAGAAACTACAGGGTGGGCCATTTATATGGATACACCGTAATAAAATGGGAATGGTTGGTGATATTAAAGTCCTGTTTGTGGCACATTAGTATATGTGAGGGGGCAAACTCCTCAAGATGGGTGGTGACCATGGTGGCCATTTAGAAGTCGGCCATCTTGGATACAACTTTTGTTTTTTCAATAGGAAGAGGGCCATGTGACACATCAAACTTATTGGTAATGTCACAAGAAAAACAATGGTGTGCTTCGTTTCAACACAACTTTATTCTTTCATGAGTTATTTACAAGTTTCTGACCACTTATAAAATGTGTTCAATGTGCTGCCCATTGTGTTGAATTGTCAATGCAACCCTCTTCTCCCACTCTTCACACACTGATAGCAACACCGCAGGAGAAATGCCAGCACAGGCATCCAGTATCCGTAGTTTCAGGTGCTGCACATCTCGTATCTTCACACCATAGACAATTGCCTTCAGATGACCCCAAAGATAAAAGTCTAAGGGGGTCAGATCGGGAGACCTTGGGGGCCATTCAACTGGCCCATGACGACCAATCCACTTTCCAGGAAACTGTTCATATAGGAATGCTCGGACCTGGCACCCATAATGTGGTGGTGCACCATCTTGCTGGAAAAACTCAGGGAACGTGCCAGCTTCAGTGCATAAAGAGGGAAACACATCATCATGTAGCAATTTCAAATATCCAGTGGCCTTGAGGTTTCCATTGATGAACAACGGACCCACTATCGTTGTACCCCATATACCACACCAACTTCACCATTCACATAAAAGTTTGCCTCATCACTGAAAAAAATCTTCTGCGTGAACTGAGGGTCCAGTTCCAATTTTTGTTTTGCCCATTCTGCAAATTCTGTGCGCCGATCTGGGTAATCCTCGTTGAGATGCTGCAGTAGCTGGAGTTTGTAAGGGTGCCATTTGTGAGTAGCTAATATCCGCCGAAGGGATGTTCGACTAATGCCACTCTCCAGTGACATGCGGCGAGTGCTACGCTGTGGGCTCTTGCTGAATGAAGCTAGGACAGCCACTGATGTTTCTTCATTAGTGACAGTTTTCTTGCGTCCACATTTTGGCAAATCCAACACTGAACCAGTTTCACGAAACTTAGCAAGCAGTTTGCTAACTGTAGCATGGGAGATGGGTGGTCTCGTAGGGTGTCTTGCATTGAAATCTGCTGCAATGACCCGGTTACTGCGTTCACCAGATATCAACACAATTTCGATCCGCTCCTCACGTGTTAACCTCTTCGACATGTCAATGGCTGTGAACAAAGAGAAACTTGTAAATAACTCATGAAAGAATAAAGTTAGGTTGAAACCAAGCACACCATTGTTTTTCTTGTGACATTACCAATAAGTTTGATGTGTCACATGGCCCTCTTCCTATTGAAAAAACAAAAGTTGTATCCAAGATGGCCGACTTCTAAATGGCCACCATGGTCACCACCCATCTTGAGGAGTTTGCCCCCTCACATATACTAATGTGCCACAAACAGGACTTTAATATCACCAACCATTCCCATTTTATTACGGTGTATCCATATAAATGGCCCACCCTGTACTTTGTATCCACACAGTGACACACGCACAATGCTAAATGACATTCATCATCAGATGTTCATATTTATTCTGAGCTGAGTGCAGATGCAATGGTGGGTACATGACCATGATGAATGAAGGAGACAGAGTCTCAAATTTAAAAAAAAAAGCTGTAAAAATGAATATTTCCCAGGTGTATGTATGCTAAAGCTAGATGACATATATGGAAAACTTGAATAACTAAAAATTATTTTGCAATCAGTAAAAGTCATCTTTAACTTGTTGGGGTATAGAGTCACACAGTTTTAAATTAGAGTAGCAGTCCCAACCTTTTTTGTGCCACAGACCGGTTTAATGTCAGACAATATTTTTACAGACCGGCCTTTAAGGTGTCGCGGATAAATATAACAAAATAAAACGATACGACCAAGACAAAAACCGTGGTATTTTGTAAATATAATAATAAACACAAATTGTGTAACTTTATTAGCAGCGTCCTCCTGAAATCTGCCAACAACATTGAGAGTAACATCCTCCTCTCTGCCCCTTAATGCTCTCTGGTCGCTATGGTAACGTGTAAATATTTCTTTCAAAATAAGAGACACAACTACAAACGGGAAAAGACCGAGTTAACGATAAAAACCCTGAAAACCATCAATTTCACACCCGAGCCTCAACTCTTGCAGCCCGGTACCAAATGACTTGGTCCGTGGCCCGGGGGTTAGGGAATGCTTAATTAGAGCATATCAGAATTATATTTATCATATATATTTTGTGAAATGCTTGCTGTGCAAAAATGTACAGTAGGGAAGACATATTTTATTTGGCTTTTATGAAAATGCCAAGCCAGTTTTAGGATAATACTGATCGGCGTTGCATCCTGTGGGATCTAGTAATGTAAATTTGTGAATGGAAAGATAATGATTTATTCAGATCACACCGTGCTACAAAATCCTCATCCTTGTGTTAGGGTTCTTGTATCCACAAACAGTTGTTTTTAGGTTCTTGTGGCTCCAACTGCTTTGAAGAGGCAAGCAAAATAATAAAAAATAATCCAAAAAAAGTGTACTCCTCACTTCAGTATATCTGTTAATATCTGCTGATAAAGAAAGACTGTGCTTCCTATGCTGTCGCCCTTAAACACTTTGTCTACTAATTCACTTCAGCAATTGAACCATCGAGATGTCAGAGGAGTGTACTCAAGTCCTTCGTGTGGAAAGAAAGGACACACTCTAAATTGATTTTTCCTTGTTGCCAAAACACAGAGGGTCAGTGAAAGGATGTACCTGGGAAACTAACTTTTTTTTTGCCTTTTAGGAATTAAAGCTCCTCTTTAAGGTGATGCTGAGTTCACTGATCTCCCAGCAATATTCCAAATACAGCACAAAAAATATCTGGTGTGAGTGAGTAAATCTAGAAAAGGTGGATGTTTAAAGTCCCTCCCTCCCAGTTCTCATCTGCAGAATGAAGCTGGACCAGTAAACTGCGTTGCAGAGGGATAAAATGTAAGGTGTACCTTGCAACAAAACACAGGACTGCTCACTACTAGAATACAGTTCTGAGATTAATAATGCCACAGCAGTTTTCTTTTTTAACTAACAACCTTTTACTTTTACTCCCAACATTTTTAAACAAATGTCTATGCTTTATACTCGTTACATTTTCAAAAGGAGCTCATTACTTTTGATGGTAGATATTATTTCAGGTCACTGGCCTTAAAACATCAAAAAGATTTGATGTTAAACAGCAACACATAAAAAGCCATCCTGTTCATGCATTAATCACCAGGGGATATTGCATAAAAGAGATGACATGCGCCAAAGTCACGGGTTAAAGTGGCCTTTTGTTTGTTTGTTTGTTTTTGAGCAAAACCAGAACAGCTGCGGCTATCCATAAATTGAGGTTACAGTACTTCAGCATCCAGCTAGCCCTACAAAAGAGGAGCAAATTTAAACTTCATCACGTTTTTAAGTGGCAGGTAATTTAAAAGGCAATGTTTCTATCAGCTTAACAAACATCAGCAAACACAAACTGCTTGTGTGCAGTTTGTGGCACAGTGTGTTGCTAGCTAAAGGTCCAGCTGCTGTATTTCACAAGGAGAGAAAAGAAAGAGCTAACTTCACTCAGAGATGGAGAAAGATAAGAAGGACAGGAGAGGGAGAACAGAGATTAGATGTAAAGGTAAGGATGCTCAGTGGGATTTGACAAACTGGAAATTTAAAGCCTACATGTGAGTCCTCATGTTTTTAAATCAGATATTGGGTCTTTACATGTAACTTTATGTTTTATCATATTGAAAAACATGCAGCTAAACAAACTGAGGCAGACTAACTGTTTTTTAAGAATTGGATAAAACTCCTCTGCAGGTTATTGAAGGATAAACAGGTTAGTTTGCTGTACTGTGATGGATTTAAAGTAAAGAACAGTGTGTGACTGGTGCACAGTGACTGTGGTTTAATGCTCAGAGTTAGGTTACATCAAGTGTGGCAAAGATTAAAAGGGGACATGAAACACTACACACATAAAGGCTAGTTTACATCACTGAGCCCTGCTCTCAAAAACTGACATCGTAACTTTGTCTGTGAAGCTGGATTCAAGAAATAAAGTTTTAAAAAATGTTTAGCGTCATCTTCTGTCAATACTGAATGTGACGTCATGTGGTTGTTTGGTTGCAGGTAATAGCTAACATACACTAATGTGAGTCGAACTAGTGACAATAAGAATCGATAACTCAGAGAAAAATAACAAAATTAAAATTAAATTTGTGTTAGCCCTGGCTGCCACAATGAGTTTTATGTAAACAAACCGAGGACATACTGTCCACTTTCATTCGTTGTCTCTTTAGCAGTAAGCGGCTGTCTGTTGTTTGGTTAGCTGCACTTAGACAGGAAAATCCAACTGTTAGCCATAATGTTCGGGTTTGTAAGGTACTTTACAAATGAGGACTGTGTTGAGGAGAGCCTGTTTGAGCCACCAGACTGACAAGCTGCTGTCCACACTCCAGCTTTTCCTGACCAGGCTGGGTCAATTCTAATATGAAGTAATCCAGTCAGTGAGATGATGTGAGGAAAAAACAAAGATCTCCAAAAGTTTGGCATCTCTTTCTCGAAGCCTCTGCTTTTTTTTCCTTCACACACATTGACCTACTTTCCCTGCAGACGTGCTGATGGGATTCCCGAACTTAGTTATATTTGTGGTGTGATGTGCATGTAGTGGGCTGTTGGATTAGCTTGGGAAGAGAAATATTCTATTTCATTTAATAGCGCTGATCACATTATCTGATTGTGCCACTCGGTACACTGCCAGGGAAGGGAGCCAGAGAAGGAAAAATATGTTTCTGTCAGATCGGTGAACCACCTGTCACCTGTCACCTGGCTCAAACAGCCCTCATGCTTTACAAACCCGTATTACAGCTAACAGCTGGATTTTCCTGTTTCAGTGCAGCTAGCCAAACAGCAAACTACTACTAAAGAGACAGAGAGTGAATCCTTGGTTTGTTAACATAAAACTCATTGTTGCTGCCCTTTAATATGATGCTGAGATTAACTGACTGAATTCTACCTTCATACCAACTTTATAACATCTAGAATAAAGACAGTATACTGTCAGTGCAGAGGATGGAAATCAGTAGGACAACATCTTGGGGAATACATCCAGCCCAGTAGCCCAGATCAGCTGATCACAGCCTGTACACTGAGAAACTCTAACGGAGCTCTCAGTTGGAATGTTTGTGATTCTTCCCCATGCTGTGCTACTACAACTGATTTTAGGGTTCCCCCACCTGCTGAATCCCACTTTAACCCCTTTAACCTTCCTTTTTCTTCTTCAGATTCAAGTTGAGTACTATTAGAATTAAGTTTGTATTCCCATCTTCTTATATTGTTATATTATTACATTATTGTAGCACAAGGCTTAGCACAAAAATAGCTGGTAGAAACACCCTCCAAAGAGCTACTATTTACTTTATTATTTTGAATACATTTCAGAGCCTGTACTTTTTTCACTTGAGTAAATATATTGAACCAGTACTTCAACTTTTACTGGAGTATTTTTAAAACTAGTATTCGTACTGTACAAGGAGACTACATCATGCATACATTTCCATAAATTTAATGGCAAAGAGCTGTGCATGTAGCAGGTTTGTATTTCTTAAAAAATGTCAATTCTGTGCCTGGGCAATCAGAAGTAATGACCTAAAACTCATCATACTTTTATGATCAGCACTTATTATCGACGAGTTTCCAAGAATTACTAGCTTTGATGAAGTTACTCTGATTAAAATGTACATGCTAAAACATTTTCTGTGTTCAGAATACCAACATTAACTTTTTATTACCCTTCCTTCCCTGAGGTTTATTTAGTCTATGTGCCTTCCCTCTTTTTAATGTTTTCCTTAACAGCTTTTTGAACATTTTTACCGGTTTGGTTTCCTCGAGTTTTTCTTTTTCTGTTAGTTTAGCAAACATACAAGATACACGTGCAGTCTTGTCCTGAAAGTGTGTTCATGATCATGATCACAGTTATATCAACTATTAAAAACTTTCTGAAAGTGACAGTCGTTTCACTATTCATTTCACCCATAGTCTGTTTACATGGTAAAGAAGGCAGAGTGGAAATATGTCAGTTTTGCTTTAAATGGGAGTGAGTGTATTTTTACAAATCTGGATTTCAGTGCTGCTATCTTTATGTCAGTCAAAAAAGTCACCAAACATAGCTAAATATGACTTGTGGTGTTCAGGTTTTTCATTTATATTATAAAAGTCTAAAGGTTTATATAACTGAGCTCTAAAGTTATCTAGCAGTACATGGCTCTGGTAGTCGGACAATCATCAGCTGATTGACAAAAATATCATCTCAGTTTCACAACCACAAACAAGACTTCTTAAACTGTTGTAAGCATTGCTCTTAATCTATTTCTATACATATGCTGACAAATCAAATCATTCTTTGCTCAAAAAACTATTTGAAAATGTAAAAAGCAATAAAACAAATTAAAATAAAACATTTTCAGAGATTTCCAATATTGGACAGAAGTAGATTTTTTGAGACATGTCGCTGCCATCAAACTCAAAATGGGCTAATATTAATTCATTTTATGAAATAGTTAAACATCAGTTTAAAAAATTGATATGCTTTCTGGGTTTTTGCAAACCACTGGATTCTGTTTTATGTACATTTTACACAGCAACTAACTTTTTTGGAACCGGGGTTGTTGAAGTGTTGCCTTATCCACATCCGTACAGTTGCATGTTTGTAATTCAAAAGATCATATAATCACTTTTGCCTATCAGGACGTAGTGGCCTGACTGTTTTGCAGTGCCCTGCCAGTTTCTTCTCTGGGGGAATGCTGTTGCTAGGGGCTCTCTGCTCACAAACAACCAAGAGTCTTTTCATGCTGGCCATCCTGCCAAGCATGTGATCCCCTGGTGTAACAGGATCTCTGTTCAGAATAATGCGCCCGTGTGTCCAGGTCTCACCAAAGAAACAATTCAACCCACACTCCTATTCACCAGGAGAAAATTCTCATTCTTAGACTTTGTGCAGCCGCCAAAATTGGGCTGGTGTCTAAGGGATTTAGAGGGAAAATAAAAGGTTAGTCCTATATAGAGTTATCAGCTTATTAGTTGCACCTGCACAATCGAAGAAAAGTGGTGCAAAGAAACTTTTTAAAGTCTATTCAGTTTTGGGGTTTTTTTTATATTAGCTGCTAATATTGGATGCACCACTTTTTGTCCAGCGTGACATTAGCCCCACGCCCACTAGCACTGAAATCCTATAGAATGTCATACAGTGATAGGAGGAAACATAATGATATTGGAAAACGTACAGTGGACCTGAGAGTTCAAATGCACTGCAACTTGAGAAATCACCGGTGTAAAAACAAACACTCAGGGTGGCAGTCGATTCAATCAGAGAAATAACACTTATAAATGATGTATGCCATCTTTGATCACAGGCTATTTGCGGACATTGTTGTTGGTCATGATGGCCAGAACAGCTGAGCTTACATTAGACAGCTTAACCAGTATTTTATGAGACAACTTGGACTGTGAGCCCATGCAGAACCCAAAGCAGGTGCAGGGAGAGAAAAAGGAAACACGTGTTCGGGATGATAAACACCTGGCATTGTGTTTTCTTGGAAGTCCATAATGACAGTTTAACATTAATGGCAGAATTTGTTGTTGTTCCATATGGTAAAGTATAAGGTCATAGTAAATATAATTGAATACATACAGGGAGTGCAGAATTATTAGGCAAATGAGTATTTTGTCCACATCATCCTCTTCATGCATGTTGTCTTACTCCAAGCTGTATAGGCTCGAAAGCCTACTACCAATTAAGCATATTAGGTGATGTGCATCTCTGTAATGAGAAGGGGTGTGGTCTAATGACATCAACACCCTATATCAGGTGTGCATAATTATTAGGCAACTTCCTTTCCTTTGGCAAAATGGGTCAAAAGAAGGACTTGACAGGCTCAGAAAAGTCAAAAATAGTGAGATATCTTGCAGAGGGATGCAGCAGTCTTAAAATTGCAAAGCTTCTGAAGCGTGATCATCGAACAATCAAGCGTTTCATTCAAAATAGTCAACAGGGTCGCAAAAAGCGTGTGGAAAAACCAAGGCGCAAAATAACTGCCCATGAACTGAGAAAAGTCAAGCGTGCAGCTGCCAAGATGCCACTTGCCACCAGTTTGGCCATATTTCAGAGCACAAGGTGTGCAATACTCAGAGACATGGCCAAGGTAAGAAAGGCTGAAAGACGACCACCACTGAACAAGACACACAAGCTGAAACGTCAAGACTGGGCCAAGAAATATCTCAAGACTGATTTTTCTAAGGTTTTATGGACTGATGAAATGAGAGTGAGTCTTGATGGGCCAGATGGATGGGCCCGTGGCTGGATTGGTAAAGGGCAGAGAGCTCCAGTCCGACTCAGACGCCAGCAAGGCGGAGGTGGAGTACTGGTTTGGGCTGGTATCATCAAAGATGAGCTTGTGGGGCCTTTTCGGGTTGAGGATGGAGTCAAGCTCAACTCCCAGTCCTACTGCCAGTTTCTGGAAGACACCTTCTTCAAGCAGTGGTACAGGAAGAAGTCTGCATCCTTCAAGAAAAACATGATTTTCATGCAGGACAATGCTCCATCACACGCGTCCAAGTACTCCACAGCGTGGCTGGCAAGAAAGGGTATAAAAGAAGAAAAACTAATGACATGGCCTCCTTGTTCACCTGATCTGAACCCCATTGAGAACCTGTGGTCCATCATCAAATGTGAGATTTACAAGGAGGAAAAACAGTACACCTCTCTGAACAGTGTCTGGGAGGCTGTGGTTGCTGCTGCACGCAATGTTGATGGTGAACAGATCAAAACACTGACAGAATCCATGGATGGCAGGCTTTTGAGTGTCCTTGCAAAGAAAGGTGGCTATATTGGTCCCTGATTTGTTTTTGTTTTGTTTTTGAATGTCAGAAATGTATATTTGTGAATGTGGAGATGTTATATTGGTTTCACTGGTAAAAATAAATAATTGAAATGGGTATATATTTGTTTTTGTTAAGTTGCCTAATAATTATGCACAGTAATAGTCACCTGCACACACAGATATCCCCTAAAATAGCTAAAACTAAAAACAAACTAAAAACTACTTCCAAAAACATTCAGCTTTGATATTAATGAGTTTTGTGGATTCATTGAGAACATGGTTGTTGTTCAATAATAAAATTATTCCTCAAAAATACAACTTGCCTAATAATTCTGCACTCCCTGTAGTCTGAGTATAATTTGTGTAAGGACAGAAAAGTATGTCTAAATACAGTTCTGTAGAATACATGATATTTATGTTAATGCAAAGTATCATTTTTGACTATAACATGAAATTACTTCTTACATAAACCTGTACTGGTTGCAGGAGTTTATTGTCAATTTGAAGTGCTATTATTTTGTAAACAGCCGTGGGCAAAATATCCTGACCCTACATTCTACATAATGGCAGTCACAGCGATGATTGGAAGATTGAAATTATATAATCATAAACAAAACATTATCATTAACAGTGTCAAACTGTTAAACTTCTTTCTCTTTCGGTCTCCTCAGACTCCCTCTGTGCTGAGGACATCTATCCTCTGTCTCTTTTTTCCTCCTCGTCCGCCTGTTATGCCTACTGCCAGTGGTTGAGGCTGCTGAGGATACAGCAGCATCCTGGCAGGATGAGGCAATAAGGACACAAGGTGTTATGGATGGCCTGCCACCTATTGCCTCATCCATGGCATTTCCATGGTGCTGCTGTTGCCTCACCACTCTGAGAACTAATCCCTAACTGGGGACAGTTTAAGTGCTACAAAACATAAAAGAATAAATATTAAACATTAAAATATGCATCTCTAGGACTTGCTGTTGTGAAAACTGTCTTACCAACCTACTTTTGCTTGAAGTTACCCCACTATTTCTTCACCCAGCCAGGCCTGGGTACACCCTGCAGCCCAGTTTCTTTCACAAATATCCAAGAACAAACACAATTATGTTGACAGTTATTACAACAGAGTTTGTAACTTGTGAGCAAATAAAGACTGCTTGCAGGGTGCATCATGTCAAAGACTTTCAAGACAATGTAGACTAACCTTCTTGACTATGAGTGCCAACATCTTCATGTCAGTTTCCAAGAATGAAATGAATTATGTTTAGAGGTAACCTGCCACAACTTCTAACAACTAATGGGATGATTAAGTGCAAAAAAACTATATGTTACTTGATTTTAAAAATATGTCTATATTGTAAAGACCCATGGAAACAGCAAGCTCCATCTGTGTACTTATTCAAAACTTCTATATTAGCACATAAACATACTTTTGCAACTTTTTCATCATCCAATCTGTTACCAGGGATTCAACATTAATTAAAATAAATGTGGCAATATGCAAAATAGTTGGCCTAAATCATCGTGGTAAGTTAGCCATGCATTCCTGTCCTTGCTGTTATCCCCACGAAGGAAGGGAACATGTTGTTTCCCTATGTTTGTCTGTCTGTTTGTTAGCAGCTTAGCATCCACAGTTTTCAAGATATCATTTTCAAATTTTGATTGATGGTAGATACTGATAGCAACTCAAGCTGATTTAATTTTGGTGAAAATCGGGACAAGCTCAAGTTCAAGTAATTCAGTAAAATCAGTATGGATTGTCTTCACAAAAATATACTAGACCTTGGGGGACACGAGTACCTAGGCTGGCTGCGATTTTGACCCTGACCTTAATTTCTGACTTTGTTGACTTTGAAAATAAAATTCAAGAAACCACAGCTTTAAGACACATTTCAATTTTTTTTCTCCATACAACACCCTACAACCCCATTCACTATACTTCATATAGTGAATCATATAAGGCTTATATGATTTACTATATGAAGTAGGCCACATCTGATGCAAGTCTTTTATAAGTCTTTTCTATTTCTTTTCCATATGGGACATCTGGCCTTCTAACCAGTCCATTATTCTTCCTTGAAATTGTATACATTATGATTACTTTATTGTAAATACTATTCATGTTAGACTGCTACAGTGAAGGCAAACAACTTCCTCACTGTGATTGCCTGACCTGTGCAGCTTCTAAGGTTTACTGCTCTTTCTACATGTATGCTGTATATAAGCTGATATAAGCAGACGTCCTGCATCGGTCCTACTTGAACATTTTTATAAACTCCAACAGAATCTGACAAACTACTCATTTCACCCAGTCCTTGAACTATCCAGTATTGTCATGTAACATTTAAATAAAATGAAATCTAGTTTACCATAAAATACATTGCATGATAAAAAAAAATAAGTAGCCCACAAATTTATTTATTTATTTGTCTCTCGAACAGTCCAATCCTTGTGTTTCCCCACTGGTATGCTGGCCAGGGTGGTGTTGCAGCAGAACTTTGTGTCAGTCAGCTGCCTCTGCAGCAAAGCTTTCTTAGTGTGAAAGACTCCAGAACCACCGTCGTGGACTGCACTTGGCAACACTGCAGTGCTAAAGCTTCCGCTTGTACTGGTCTTCTATTACAGTTGGGCAGAGACCTGGTTGTGAGCAGGTGCAGCCTCCCCAAGGCTGCCAAACAAAACAAGGAAGCCATAAAAATCACTTCCAGTTCAAGACTGTCAGGATCCTGGGTCTCTCAACCCAGCGTTTTGAGTTTTCTGGTGTCCTTGTGATTTTGTATTATGATTTACGTTCAAAGCTCACTTTGTTGCCCTAGTTTATTCTCTGTTTAGTTTTCTGAGTATTTAGTAGGTTCCCCCCATGTAGCTGCCCTCTGTGTCTCCCTCTGTGTGACTGTGTTTATATAGTGATGTGAGTTATTGTGGCTTGCTCCCACTCCTGGTGTTCCGTGTTTCCCTCATCCTGTCATGTGCTCCTCAGTGTTCGCTCTCCCTCCAGTCTGTCTCCGTGTACTTCCTGTGTTATGTTTAAGGTCCGCGTCTGGTGTCAGTTTTTTCAATTTCATGCAATCCCCGTCCTGTCATGCATAATTGTCCTCAGCTGTGTTCCCCATGTGCTTCCACTCCCCTCATTACCTTCTGTGTATTTATGTCAGAGTTCCCCTCTGTTCTGTGTCATGTCGTCCTTCATGGTTATGTGCGTTTCCTCGTGGTTTCCCTGTGTCTCCTCGTGCCTTAGCTTTAGTTCATCCCAGTGAAGTTTTTGTATCGCCCCTTGCCTTTCAGTTAATAAAGCCGAGTTTTTGAGTTTAACCTTGTGTGTTGTGAGTCCAGCGTTTGGGTCCTCGCCTGCCTACACACAGCCGCTCCCTGACAAAGACGTTCGAATCAGAGTCTGTGTGCAGAAAGAGAGACTCTCTGGAGAGGTATCTGAATAAACTGTTCAGTTCTGTATTTGTCATAAAGCAAGTGTTTTACAGTTACTGGAGTGGCGCACCTTGTGTACAATCTAGATATTTAACAGTTAGAGATGGCACGATACCACTTTTTTATGTCCGATACCGATACCGATATCATAAATTTGGATATCTGCCGATACCGATATGAATCCGATATAGTGTTTTTTAATCAATAAAACTGTTTTTAATATCTTGCTGCATTTTGTATAAGTTCATCCTCAAGTTTAAATAAACAACAACACTAAAGCTATTCTGTTATACCTGTATGTAAAAAAAAATACACTGCAGCCAAAATATTTCATAGTTCAGCAACACTGATCAATCTAATAAACTTAAACCTACTCCATCCTCCCTATTCTGGTATTTTAAAAAGTACTTAGCAGAAATATTAAGCAACCTAACTAATAGGGTTGCAAACTCCCAGCAAAATAAATAGGGAACCACCCCCACCCTCCACCTCATGATGCTTAATCGACGTAATCAACTTTAATTTGATGCAGGGTGAAAAAAAATGCACAGAAATAAATTATTTTTCAAGAATAATTAAATAGATTCAACATCTTTCTTCTACAGAATTGCAGAATTCACAGATGGTATCTTCCCAAAGGAAAAAGTACTATAGCTTACTAGGGTATATTAGACTTAACAGTTACTATATACAGTAATGGACTTCTATATATTTTACATCAGATTAAAACTTTGGGTGTAAGATTCAGATAATTATTTATTAAAAACTAGACATTTTAAATGAGAATAAGAAAGAAAAGTATGTCTTTGTGCCCCTTTTCCTGTTCATGCCCTATCGGCCCCCTGGCTAAACTTTGCTAGATCCGCCCTGCACACAGTTACCAGCGGTCAGCTGCGTAGAAAAGGATCCTGGTGTAGAAAGTAATATTAAATAAAAATTCTAACAGCAGCTTATCAAGCTTAAACGTGCTGCTGTTGTTCAGCCGCTGGTTTCCTCTTTCTGGTGCAAAGTGGGCCAAAACAAAGAAGAGAGACGGACTCACGGCAGAAAAGCCGATCAGCTGATCATTAAGCAGTTTCATGAAGTAGCGGCAGGAGAGGGAGGGAGAGAGAGAGAGCAGTCGCTCCATATATCGGTTGTTAAGCTTAACGCAGGAATGCTTTACAAATATTCAGAGATGAACTTACACACTTGCTTTACTTCTCTCTGGGATAACTTCTTCGGAGATGAAATGCTGGTTTGGTAGAGGCTACAAATACACACAGCCACTCTATCACGTGAGGCACACTGCTCCAACGTGCTACGGTTATGAGCCGAGTTACGCGGTGTCGCAAGTTTTGTGAGGTTCTTTTTTTTTTATATTTAATGGATCGGATTACATTTTTAATTTCTCACCGATATCCGATCCAGTAATTTAGGTCAGTATCGGACCGATACCGATACGTAATATCGGATCGGTCCATCTCTATTAACAGTTAATTCAAGAGTGGAACTTCTTTTACTCTGTGTAACTTTAAGCTGTCTGTCTAAAGGCTGTAGTTCTTCAGTTCTTCTTGGATTCTATCTTGTATTATTTTAAAAGACATGTAAAGGATCTAACATTTCAAATAAAGTGCACTTTCACTGCAAACAAGCAGCAACTTCTTAACAGCTTGTACTCAAAACATTTTTCCCTTGGTCCTGAGACACCCGGGCATTCAGCAGACTGACGCTCCATGTGTCAGCCAAAGATGCAATAAGATAGCCACAGCTGAAAGAAGACAATAGGGAGGCTGTAACCTTATTTCCACCAGACTGTCATGATGAAATCCAACAGTCTATGTGCCAATCGCTCCAAAACCTCAGATGAGCCTTTAATATTGGCAGAAGGGAATTTAATCTCCTCTCCAAGCTGAAAACACTCAGGCTGCCCTAAGATTCACCTCTCCGTGACTAAGTGAACTTGCTTTTATTTTTTCCATTCGAAGAAAAGCTCTTAACAGATCTTCCATTAACAGTTGAAGTAAAATGTGTGGAAAATTCATAAAGTTATTACGGTTGTTACTCTCTGCTACAACTCTTGTTTCCTGTAGGCATGAATTTCCATTTCATTTTATTCTTTCTAACTAGAATTGGCTGAGAGCTGCGATAAGAACATTTGCTCACACTGTACTTTTCTTTTCTTTAGCAGAATTTCAAACTGAGGTTCTGCTGTGATTTCGATCACTGGATCTTACTGTGAAAGCGTTTCTCAGTAACAGTAAAATTAATAAAAAGTTACACATTATGTTAGTTTGTCAGAGAATCCTCGATGGAGCTGTGATCATTATTACTTTCTTTATGTACATGAAGCTGCAGCTCAGTGTTAGTAGTAGTTCAAAGCCTGTGACTCAGATCTGTTGGTCGGCTGGAGCAGTTTGCCTGTCCTACCTATGTATATGGCTCCTCCCACACTCCAAAGATTAATTAATGTACATGTTAAAATAATTGGTGATTGTAAGCTGGCTGTAAATAGCTGTCTTTCTCTCTATGTTAGCCCTGTGAGGGACTGGCAATCTGTACCCCACCTCCAGCTCCATCTTCTTACAAGATTGAATTAAACCCAGAATTTAAAAAGAGCTGAATGGAAAGGTCAGTTTTAATAGGACTCTGTGCAGTCCAGTGAAAAACTAAGTACTTGTTTCTTGTGCAACAGTATCAGTCTCAGGCCACCTTTGGCCTGAGCCCACTCCACCACTGTGCTTGACAGCTCGTATGAGATGGTTGTGCTGATGTGTTTGAGTTTTACCAAACATCCTAACCCTTCTAAACAAACCCCACTTGTTCTGTCTTTCTCTGTACTGTCATGACATTTAACATGCTAACTGTAGCCTGTAGGGTCTGAGATATAACCAGTGTTTTTGCAGTTTCTGTGAGCAGTGCACATTCTGACATTGGGGTAAATTTAATGGGACATCCATGGCAAGGACCAGTCAGTATTTTATTAACACTCGCCTGAATACTCCAGACCAACAAACTGCCAAAACTTTTACTTCTACAAAGGTGCTCACACTTACTGATCATCAAGTGCATCTGAGTAGCACCTGCTGGCTGCTGCTTTTTCTCATACCTCCAGCCTTAAAGTACATTAAGGATGGCATTCAAGTCTGTTTTTCACGGGACTGCATATGAAAGTTTTGTTTTTAAAATGACTATAAGAACCCATTTTTTTGTCCTCCAGCTGAGTAATATTTATTTATGTGTGTGTTTCTTTATAACAACAAAATACATCTGATTTTTTCCCATCCATCCCTAGTTGGAAGCATACTACGACATACTATGCCTTTGTGCTTTTTACATGCAGTGCTCTAAATCAGTGGTCCCCAACCTTTTTTGCGCCACAGACCGGTTTATGTCCGACAACGTTTTCATGGACCGGCCTTTAAGGTGTCGCGGATAAATACAACAAAATAAAACCAGTACCAAAAAAAAAAAAAAAGTTGATTTATTTATAACAAATGGAAAAAGACCGAGAAAATCTGAGTTAACGATAGGAACAATTAAAAAAATTACGATAAATAAAAACCCTGAAAAGCATAAACGTAACACCAGAGCCTCAACTCTCGCGGCCCCGTACCAAACGACTCACGGACCAGTACCACTGCTCTAAATTGGTATAGTTGAGCCAAATTCTTATAAAGCAGCTCCCTTTATAAAAGGCAAAAACACATTCAAATAGTTAAAGTAAAAATAGTAATAAAAAGGAT
Organism: Oreochromis aureus; assembly: GCF_013358895.1. Taxonomy (NCBI): domain Eukaryota; kingdom Metazoa; phylum Chordata; class Actinopteri; order Cichliformes; family Cichlidae; genus Oreochromis; species Oreochromis aureus. The sequence goes on along the minus strand of NC_052958.1, from coordinate 30,008,294 downwards.
GTTCTAAACTCTGTAGGTGAAATAATAAAGCAGTTAAAGGCAAATGCAAAAAAGCATTTAAGAAAATCGAGGAATGGCACCACCAGCCAGCTGACTCCTAAAGATTTCCAGGTCATACTCATGTGGATTCTGGAGCATCAGCAATGAATTTTAACTCTATTTTAACACATTATGTGCCAGCACTTTCAAATACTGAATATAGTTTGGGATTAATATGGTATCACACACTGTCAGTCACACATAAACATGCTTTGACTCCAGGAACATCACTTTATCTTCCTCTAGAGAAGTCCTGTCTATTTTCTTTCCCAGTGTGACCAGATGCATGTAGTAGAGCGAGTAGTGAAGGACATTTTACTCACGGCTGCCCCCAAAAAAGTCACTCCCACAGCTGTCTTTCCTCAGAATCTAACACACCTTTTAGATGACAGAAAGCTGCATATGGTGGTCTAGATGGAGACAGATGCAGCCGTGAAGCCTGTGTGGCTCACACAGCTAAATGAACTGGCAAAAGATGGAATAAATGCCTGCATGCGGGGTGCATCAGGTTTACAAATCTAACAGACTGCTTAAGCCTCAGAAATCAGCAAAGAAATTGCATTTGCAGTTATGTGTGAAATAATTTTCTAGGCCAGCATGAGAATATTATTTTTCACCACAATGATAGGAAAAGAAAAGATATGAAAGATCTCACTGTCAGCAATACTCCCTGCTTCTAAAACATTATTATCTTTTTTTGGCTTCCAGATATGAAATGGCCTGTGTCTAACCTAAAATTTTGATTTTATTCAGTCTTCCATGTGGTGTGTTACATTGCAAACACAGTAAGCCAGCAACAGCAACAGAAAATCCATACCTGCAGTGCAAGTATCCTTCATAGTAGCAGGGTTTCTGCCAGGAAAATTAGATAGGTTCGAGGGGGGTAGAGTCAGTACTTGGAAGTATCCAGCTACTATAATTCTACTACCTAATTTTGTATGTGTCTGTATGTAGCTCTGCGCTACCAGACTTGCAATAAACTGGATACCCTGAGTAGATTATCTGATTAGATGCTGAAACAACCTATTGAATTTATCATTACATTACATTCAGTTTACTGGCAGAGAGATTTTTCCTTATTACATGGAGGCAAGGCTACTTCTTTAGTAGCACCTTTTAAATACAATAAAACTTGCTTGATACGGTGGCCCAGAGAGTTCAAATGCACCGCAACTTAAGAAAACACCGGCAAACAAAACAAAACAGCTGCAAAAGCACACAAAACACAACAGAAGTGTTTTTACAGTGCATCAGCTAATGCAAATATATATTTGGTAAAGGACTAAATAGACTTTTGTGTTTTGCGTCCTTTTGATGCAGTGCATTTGAACCCTCAAGGCCGCTTTTACATACAATGTAAAACACGCTAAATACACAATCCAAAATAACAGATTATTTTAATATTAATATGACAACTGTGTTTGTCTTATTATATTAAAATACAATATTTTGTTTGTATCTAATGCATTTTCATGATAATTAGTAAAATGACTCTGTCCTCTCAAGGACATTTCGCTCAACAAAAGCATCCAGCAGAATGCACGGGGCTCTTACAGTTAACAATTAGTCACAGACTTGAAGAGTGTGTACAACTAACCTTACGCACAACTTTCTGGCTTTGTTACACTCACAACTGATACTATGATCTAAGAATAGACCAACAGTGCCCTCAGATTCGGGGACAAATTGAGAAAATAGAAGATAATACAGTATGCGGACTTAATTAATGATATATTCCACGTTTTACAGTATATGATAGGAACTATAAAAATCAATAAACTGGGGAGAAAAAATGGCTAGAGATGAGTAATATCAGAGGAGTTAACAAATGAAACAGAACTGTGGGGAAATATGATATCAGAACAAGATGCCAGAGATGCATATGAAGAATTGCTTAAAATATTTACATTATTGCATAATATAAATTGCCCAATACACCACTATAGTAGAAAGCATAAATACATGGACTGGTCTTCAAAATGTATGTAAAAAGAAAAATGCACTATACACAGATTTCATAGACAAAAACCTGAAGATACTGAAATAAGATATAAAAATAATTTCATTTATATAAAAACATCTAGGAAGAAGGAATATTATAAGAAACCATTCAACAATAATATAAAAATTATTAAAAGGATGGGGGACATACTTATCAGTGTTATAAGCAGTGGTGCTATACCAAAACAACTAGTCTGAGTATTTCATTGTAACAAACACGAGGATTATAATATGGATGGTTTCTTGTAACTGTTGGACCAGATTTAGCAGGGGGAAAAAATCACTGATCCAGGAGAAGTAAAGCTGGATTTACTGATAGGCAGACAGAAATGTGAGATTAAGAAATCATTGGGATGGAGTTGCAGTTATATTGATATGATACACCTGCATGATACTACTCAGATAATGATCTGATGCATTTATTGAATGAGATGACTGACTACTGAAATAAGATTTCACTCGATAAAAACTAATTATCATTAAATTTGAATAAAGCTAAAATAATGTTGTTTTTTAAATAACACATTAAATGCACCTGTAAAAACTTGAAACTGAAGGAGTTGATGAAAACAGTTTTCTTGGGGTTATAATAGATGAGACACATAGTTGGAAAAGACATCCATCCATCCATCCATCCTCATCCGCTTTATCCGAAGTCGGGTCGCGGGGGCAGCAGCCTAAGCAGAGAAGCCCAGACCTCCCTCTCCCCAGCCACCTCCTCCAGCTCATCCGGGGGAACACCAAGGCGTTCCCAGGCCAGCCGAGAGATATAATCTCTCCAGCGCGTCCTGGGTCTGCCCTGGGCCTCCTCCGTGGGGACATGCCCGAACACCTCACCCAGGAGGCGCCCAGGGGCATCCTTGTCAGATGCCCGAACCACCTCAACTGGCTCCTTTCGATGTGGAGGAGCAGCGGCTCTACTCTGAGCCCCTCCCGGATGGCCGAACTTCTCACCCTATCTCTAAGGGAGAGGCCAGCCACCCTTCGGAGGAAGCTCATTTCTGCCGCTTGTACCCGCGATCTCGTTCTTTTCGGTCACTACCCACAGCTCGTGGCCATAGGTGAGGGTCGGGACGTAGATCGACCGGTAAATTGAGAGCTTCGCTTTTACACTCAGCTCCCTCTTCACCACGACGGACCGGTGCAGCGTCCGCATCACTGCAGCCGCAGCACCAATCCGCCTGTCGATCTCCGGCTCCCTTCTCCCATCACTCGCGAACAAGACCCCGAGATACTTGAACTCCTCCACTTGGGGCAGGAACTCATCCCGACCCGGAGTGGGCACTCCACCCTTTTCCGGCTGAGAACCATGGCCTCAGATTTGGAGGTGCTGATCCTCATTCCCGCTGCTTCACACTCGGCTGCGAACCGTTCCAGTGCGAGCTGGAGGCCCCACCGATGAAGCCATCAGAACCACATCATCCGCAAAAAGCAGAGACGAGATTCTGAGGCCACCGGTGAAAGCCCTCCGCCACTTGGCTGCGCCTAGAAATCCTGTCCATAAAAATCATGAACAGAATCGGTGACAAAGGGCAGCCCTGGCGGAGCCCATCACCCACCGGAAACAAGTCCGACTTATTGCCGGCAATGCGAACCAAACTCTTGCAACGGTTGTATAGGGATCGAATGGCCCGTAACAGTGGGCCAGACACCCCATACTCCCGCAACACCTCCCACAGGACACCCGAGGGACACGGTCGAATGCCTTCTCCAAGTCCACAAAACACATGTAGACTGGTTGGGCAAACTCCCATGCACCCTCAAGTATCCTCGAGAGGATAAAGAGCTGGTCCAGTGTTCCGCGACCAGGACGAAAACCGCATTGTTCCTCCTGTATCCGAGGTTCGACTAACGGACGAACTCTCCTTTCCAGCACCCTGGCATAGACTTTCCCAGGGAGGCTGAGGAGTGTGATCCCCTGTAGTTGGAACACACCCTCCGGTCTCCCTTCTTAAAGATGGGGACCACCACCCGGTCTGCCAGTCCAGGGTACTGCCCTGATCTCCACGCAACATTGTAGAGGCGTGTCAACCAGGACAGCCCTACAACGTCCAGAGCCTTCAGGAACTCGGGCGGACCTCATCAACACCAGGGGCTCTGCCACCGAGGAGTTGTTTAACTGCCTCAGTGACCTCGACCCCAGAAATTGGCGGGTCATTCCCTCATCCCCAGACTCTGCTTCCTCCTCGGAAGACGTGTCAGTGGGATTAAGGAGGTCCTCAGTATTCCTTCCACCGTCTGACAATTTTCTCAGTCGACGCCAGCAGCGCACCGCCAGCACTATACACAGTGCAGGTAGAGCACCGCTTTCCCCTCCTGAGACGCCTGACGGTTTGCCAGAATCTCTTCGAGGCAGTCCGAAAGTCTTTTCCATGGCCTCTCGAACTCCTCCCACACCCGAGTTTTTGCTTCAGCCACTGCCTGAGCCGCATTCCGCTTGGCCTGTCGATACCTGTCAGCTGCCTCTGGAGTCCCACAGGCTAACCAAGCCCGATAGGGACTCCTTCTTCAGCCTGGTGGCTCCCTTCACCTCTGGTGTCCACCATTTGGTTCGGGGATTACCACCACGGCAGGCACCAACCACCTTGCGGCCGCAGCTCAATGCAGCAGCTTCGGCAATGGAGACGCTGAACATGGTCCATTCGGACTCAATGTCCCCAGTCTCCCTCGGAATGTTGTTGAAGCTCTGCCGGAGGTGTGCGTTGAAGATCTCGCGGACTGGGGCCTCTGCTAGACGCTCCCAGCACACCCTCACTCACGCGTTTAGGTGCACGGGTCTGTCCAGCGTCCTCCCCGCCACCTGATCCAACTCACCACCAGGTGGTGATCAGTTGACAGCTCAGCCCCTCTCTTTACCCGAGTGTCCAGAACATATGGTCGCAGGTCTGGTGATACGATTACAAAATCGATCATCGACCTGCGGCCTAGAGCATCCTGGTGCCACGTGCACTTATGGACACTCTTATGGAAAAGACATTTCATCCTAAATTATCAAGAAGCATTGCAATACATAACAAAATGAGCCATTACATTGTTTGCTGGTTTCACCCTATTTAACCCTTTCATGCATGAATTATGACAACCTCAATCTGGATTTTTCTTAAGTATTTTTATTCATCTTTAGGCATGAAAAGATGTCATGCATGATCATTCATGCATGACAGGGTTAAATAACAATAATTACAATGAAACACATCTATAGTAACATTAAAAGACCAGTGGGTGGCAGGGTATGGAGTGACACATCAGTGTCCAATTTTTTGGTTTATGTGCAAGTATACCATCAACAATGACACAAATACAAGAAAACAGCCTTTGCATAGCTGTCCACTGCAGTGACCACTATGCGTGAAAAGGTTAAGCTGGTCTGGGGCAATAACACTTTTCATTCTTCAAAAAAAACAAAAAAACAGTTCACATTATTCACAATTTGTTTTATAGGGATACTACATACTCACTATTTTTGCAGCTTAAAATATTGAAATTTGGAGATCTAGTAAAATTCCAAACAGCACAAATTTTGTTTGCAGCAAATAATAATCAACTAAGGAAATATTCAAAGCATGTTTTCTTTTCTTTTCTTTTGTTGTTGGTTCATTGAGCGAGAGAACAAGGTTACAATTTGAGCAGTTTTTGCAACTTTGTGTGCAAAAATGTGTTTCTGTGTGTTGAGTGACACTGTGGAAGCAATATTTAAACATATAGCATTTCAAAAAGAGGTATTAAGATATAATCTTAATGAGATATGAAGGAACATGGTAATTTCAGTAAATGTCTCTGTTTTGTGAGTTTCTACTTTGTGCTTATTCAGATTTTGCTATTAATGTTCCAAAACCGGAGATACTTGGCTTTCAAGCGCAGAGGTGACATTACAGAGTTGTAAAAACAAGATGCTATGTTAATAATTGTTATTTTTTACAGTGTATATATTCTGTTATTAAGTAATATAGCTGGTGTTGTTATTGAGTCTTGTATCAATAGGAAAAGTGGATAAAAACTGAAAACCTATAGAGAAGGAGTGGCATTAAATAAGTATGCACTTCTTCACTGCCATGGGTCTGGGTTTTGACTCTGTGTCCCAGTGAGCCAGTGATTTACTTTGGGTTTATGAAGTTGTTTATGTTCCAGTTATTCCGTGTTTTATTCTTTGTATTCTCTCTGTTGTTTGCTTGCCGAGGTTTTAGTTTGTCATCTATCTTCTAGGTTTCTGTTATCATTCCTGACTGTGTTCCCCGTCCTCTTGTGTTGCGTCTCCTGTGTTAGTTGTATCTATATCCCCAGTTATCTATTTACCCAGTATGTCTCTTGCACTCACTCTCCATGTTTCTTGCCCTCTCTCCTGCTCCCTCCTCTCCTGTGTCTCTGTGTCTCTGTCTCCCTTACCTGTTCCCATGTTATTCTGTGTTTCAACCTTTGTCTCCCCAGTCTGCCGTGTGTTTCCATGTTTGATAATCCCGGTCTTTGTGTCAAGCCTGCATCGGATTTGCTCCTCCTGTGCTCTTTCCTGATCATCCTGATGTGCATGTATGGTCCCGGTCTCCCTTGTGCCAGAACATCAGTTCTTCTTCCTCCGTGGACCCCTATAGTCCATGTTCTTAGTCGTGGTTTTGCCCAGTTTAGTTTCCTGTTAGTAAAAGTCTAGTCTCCTTTTGCCTTTCCTTTTTGTATTGTCATGCAGCCTTACTACATGCCTCACTTTTTGTTAAATCCAAGTGTCTGCATTCGGGGTCCTCTCTAAGACATGATCTACGCCCACAGATCATAATATTCCCACTCCTTTCAGTATAGATGGAGCGAAATTGGAGTATATTTTGCTTTACTTTGTATAATACTTCTTTATTTGTTTTCCTCTTTCTAATTGACTTTCTGTATATTGTTTCCTCTGTAGTCCAGAGGAGGTGGCAGCCATGTTTTTCAAAATGAATTTCAGTTTTTTTGAGATGTCATTTGATACACTGCTATCAAAGTAATAGTAACTAATAGTTCAATGTCTCAATGAGTTCATATGTCTCATAAATGAAATATAAGTTTGAGATTTGCAAATCATTGTGTTCTTAGTATTAATATATTTAGAGAATCCCAACTTTTTTGGAAGTGGAGTTTATTTAAGCATATGTCGTTATGTACTCGTTTTGGACTGGCTCAGATATTCTGATATGTCGTTTTGGAACACAAGTGACTATTAAAGTAAAATTTGTTCATACAGCAATTTTTGGTGACAAGAGTCACGAAGTTCTTTACAGAGGTATTAAAAAACACAGTCACAATAAACAGACCAAACATTGCCCATCTGAATAGATTAGTTTTAAGTTGTAATGTATATAAAATCTATAAAAACCTATATCTCTGAAAAATCATCAAACATGAAAGTCGGTATAACTGGAGTTACAGTGTTTTCATAAGACAGATGCAATTTGCTAATAAGTGTGCAAATTAGTTTAGGTAATGCCTTTGTTTGCATAATGGGATATGTGTGATCCATCGCTGTGATTATAGCAGCACAAGTGGTTATTTTAGCAGAACACTTGCTGTATGCAGCGTGCTCACCACAAGCAGTGAGTCATGTACAATATGTGATCCAGGGAACTTCCACCCTCCATTCAAATTCACTGCGTGAGAGCTTTGTTTAAAAAAACTGCATCGCTAACACCTACGACCTACTGTTTGACTCTAAGTGCGGCTCTCTCAGGCGACTGTTGTGCATGGTTCACTGTCTGCAGAACTCACATGGAGATAAATTACTAAACTGTCCCATTGTCCTCGCTATGTGGGATGTCGTTTTAATGGATGTTCTTCGATAAATCATTCTTGATATCCTTTGAGGGAAATTGAGTGCCATACTTGGTCCACATGGGTGACATTGTCCCTTTCAGGCTGCAGCAGTTTGGATCTGAAAGAAATCAAGTCAACATGTAGATTCTCAGAGAGTACAAAGCCTCAGCCCCTTCTTGATCCTGTATGTCACTGGCCTCTGCAGTCTATTTTGTTCAGCTCAAGTGACCACACGTGGTCTTTATTCTTGAGAGGAAGACTGACAACTTCACCACAGACGTTAGTGCAACTACTCAACAAGATTGTCACTTTCCAGCTCTCTGTGAGACAAAATCCTCTAGAAAAAAAAAAAGAAAAAAAAAAGAAACCACCACCTGTCAGAACAGTCAATCTACGTCTTAGAAGTATGAGGAAGGTGAGAGGAAATCCCTGCAACTATCACTTTAGGTCATGTCAGTGACAGGGAGTTACACTGTCTGGTTACAAAGCTTTTCTCTATGCTGTGCACATACTGAAGAGACACCTGATTTCTGCACCAAGTCTGTGAATAATAACCCGTTGCCCTTGACAGATTCATTTCATGAAAAATCATTGTATCCAACAACACATGCCCAAAAACCAGAAATAATCAACCTGGGGGGCACAAGTCCCACTTTTTACATTTGGCTCTAAATTGATAGTAATTACCTCATGTCATGCATGTGCTTCTTATTTAAATGCTCCACCTGGCTTTAAAGAAAAGAAATAAAGTACAACTCTTTACGACTATGGCCACCAATAACAGTTATTAGCACTTATTTTTAAATAACAATCCAAAACATCTGTAAAACTTCAGAACAAGTGTAAAATAGCGTCATGAGTTTTTAATGCTTTGTAAGGATAATACAAAAAATAGACAATGACAAACAATGTGTGCGATGTGTCAAAGAATAACAAACTAACTAACTTTCCACATTATTGCTTGTACATGCAACACTAAAGACATGTTGATGTCTTGAACCACTTGAACCTCCTCCTTCATCGACAGTGATGTCACAATCACAAAAAATAATAATAATTGTAACGCTATCTCCTAAAAATGATGTTTCAGCTCAAGTCTAAATTATGTTTCCAGAGAAATATATTTGTTCTCCAGGATTATGTTTGTTTGTAAAGTATCACAGGATGTCAGCTAATAAGCTTCTGCTCCCCATCTGATGACAAATTTGACATCACCTTGAGCCAAGCAGATCGTAATGGACTTGCAGATGGAAGAACTATAAAATGCTCATTGGTGGATGGCCCAGAGCCAAGTTGGGGAGGCAGGACACCTCTGGAGGCTAAAAGCTATACATGGTTCCCTGTTGATGACCACAAACTGCTGGGCAGAAAGCCAGTGGTGAAGATGACAATCATGAGGAACCAGGCAGATAGCCAGCGAGGATGAGGATCTTTTAGTGGTGGACCAGGTGTCCAGAGACAGACCTTCAGAAGCTTCCACTTCTGAAGATTTATGAACAGACTTAGAATGGCCTCAGGAACAGAATGTGGAGAGCTGACATTGTCACTGACTGAGAAGTAGTCTTTGTGTCAGTTTACTATAAGGCAGGTTAAATAGTCATAGTTTTTCTTCACACTGCCCTAGGGCAAAAATAAACAACACATAATATAATGGCAGATGACCTATCAATTCCCCAGCTGTTTAAACCCCTAAAATATTTAGTTCACCCCTCAAGAGATATGTGAACAGACTGTTTGTGTCAGGTACTTGCAATCCATTTCCTGCCCATGCTACAGTACTACAGTCCCCGCTAGATCTTTCCCTTTAAAAAACAGCCAAGTGGAACATGCACAAAGTGAAGTCAGTTGCATAGTTTTTCACGCTTAATGGATCAATAATCCTCCACTCTGGGTGGGGGAAGGAAAGAAAGTCTTCACCGTCAGGGCAAAAATGAGAGCGTATTAGTTAAAGTTTGCTAGGTAGCTAATGTTGGTTAGTTTTGAAGGTCACTGCAGTGTGACACTAACAGTGATAGTTCAGTTTTGTTAACACATTCTGTTATGACATTAATCGAATCATGGGTTTGTTCCAGTCTAGTTTTAAATGATCCTTCACCAGGTTGCCGAGGAGAATGAGAGGTTGTTTCCATTTGGCCACTGTAAAGGGGAAAATGTATTAAAATGCAGTTCCAAACTCTGTTCCTAACTGGAGTGAAACTGACTGATGCTGGAATCTTTCTTGTGTCATTTGCCTGTGGAAAGGGTTTGGCATCAGTTGACCTTGACGGGTGGCAAAGGTCGGCATTGGATAACCCAGGAAGAGGCCTGACGTTGGCTTCATTTTAATCAGATTTGGTGATGAAATGTTGTGGAAGTCTGTGGAATCCCAGCTCCTGTCATTTTTCGGCTGTGTGCAGGCAGGAAAGGACCCAAACGCAGACTCATGGAGGCAGGACTTAAACTCAGAAGTACAGCTTTATTTGCTGAAAGGGAAATAATACGAAACTACACTGGGACATATATAAACGAAACACACGAAGAGGCTCACAAGAAACTGCCATGAGGGAGATTGCAACGCTTGACAGAGGAAAACAAAAGGCTTAAATACACAGGGAATGACGCGGGAACAGGAAACACATGGGAAACACAGCTGGGGCAAATTACACACAACGAGACAGAGGACACAAATCTTAACATAACACATGAGACGAGGTACCTTCAAAGTAAGAGAAGCAAAGCAAAACATGGCGCACACACACAGGAGACTACCGAAGTAAAACAGGAAGTAGCGGGAACACAGGCACAGAGGCACAGACAGACACAGAGACATGACTGAATGGGGAAATATGGATAAACATGAGGAGGAAACAAGACACAAGACCTCACACAACCTATATAAACACAGACACACAGAAAGAGACACTGAGGGCAAAGACACAAGAGGAAAATACTAAATAATCAAGGCACTAAACAGGGAATATAAGAAACTCACAATAGAATAACTAAAGACTACTAATGAACCAGAACATAACCCATAATACAAAATACCACAAGAAAACAAAACGCTGTGCCAAAAGGACCCAGAACTGTGACAGCTCCAGTCTCAAGTGTTTTTGAACTCAGGCGACTCAAAGTGGTTAAATTGCCTTGAAGTTCCTGTTGACACAACAAACCAAGCCCTGTCACAATAACACTTCCATTGCACTGGGATACAGAAGCAGTTTACGCATTATTTCCACAGTAACTCTATACAAATGATAATTTATTCAGTGTTAGACACGCAGGGTAATGTAACAAAAGGCATTAATCACTAAAAACACAGTATACTAAAAATGTCATACATACATGGGCTTGACTTCCATGAGTTCTAATCCACTTTAAAATAAAGGGTCTACAAAATCTTCACTCCACAGAGCCACAATAGCCAAGTCTGTCAAATGAGACTCAAAACTGAACTTAACTATGCAGGCACTTGGCAGGAGGCTTAGTCTCACACTGACTAATAGAGTTGCAAGGAATTAATTTGTACTCGGCACAGCATGAGGCTATAGAATAACTGTCCTATTTAAAAAAAAAAAAAAAATCACACCTTCATCATCAGCTAGGATTCATGTCATTATGGTGCAGTGGGATGGGAATGCATGGAGCTTAACATGAACTTTCTTGGTAATGAATGATAAAACCTTAGTGGCAGCATTTTTAAATAAAAGACCTGGTGTTCTTAGGGGTGGCTAAGTTGTTCTGTAGTGAACAGTGGGTTTGTTTGTTTTCTCTTTTGATTCAATACATTAATTATGTCAAAATTATGATCAAAGACTTGTGTATAGGAATGAATAGAGGAGTGCTACACGCTATATATTTTTTTAATTAAATGAAGTCCTGCTATGAGGCCTTGAGATGAGCTTTTTTCTGTCACTGTTTTGGTATCTTGATATTGGACATGATGCCCGATGGGTGGGTCTAACTGTGAAACTCAGGATACCACTAACAATTTGTGATTCTTTATCCAGTGAGTATGACCTGCTATATCCTCCTTTATGACTTCAATAATCACAATCACGTTTTACTTAGCAAGATTTTAAACTAGAGAGCCCAGAGTCATCCTGAAAGTGTTCACTAAGGTCATTGATCCAAGGAGCTGGGGGCTGTTTTCCCAGAGTTGCATACACATAGATGACTTTTACAACCCAGAAGAGTTGCCCCTTGCTGGTCATTAGAAGAAATGCAGGATTAAGGCACTTCTGGAATAGCATCACTTTACAGTATTTGTGTTTTCATTACTTTTGCCCCTATAAACTCAGTATACTAAAAGCAGATTTTACAAAATAACTTTGAGTTGACACTAACAAAGAAAAATGTTTACTTTCAAGTGAAAAAACCCCCGTGGTGGTTCTGACATAAAACTACCTTGTCAGCCTTCAGATTGATCTTTATACGAATTATCCAAAGTTCTGATTTTAGAAAATAAATAAATCAATCAAAATTTAAAAAACTGTATTTAAATGATGTAGCCATCCACTGATGTCACCCACTGCTTCTCTGAGCCCTATTATGAAGCCTTGTGGTGACAGTTTCTGCTGTAATTGTCTTTTATTATTTTTAAACTAGACATGACAAGTGTCCCTCAGTTTCTCTAACCGAGAAACTTGTCAAACGAATGGCAAAGCATGCTATTTTTTTTTCTTTTTGACTGCAATGAAGATCATGATTTATAAAATTAATTCCCTGTGTTGAATCAGGCAGCTGAGCCCAAAACCGAAAAAAAAGAAAAGAAATTCTATAAACCTGAAGTCTTTCTGCAACCAGAGGTGTTACCTACTGCTGGGCAGTATATACAATTCACATTTAACATCCATCCACCATATAAAGTCCATGTTGAGGTCACACTACTGTTGGTTTTTTTACTTTCCCAGGCACATCTTTAAGCCCCTCCCTCTGTGGGGAAAGTGACTTTATTAAACAGCACAAAAAATGTCAGAGTGTCAAAGTAGATAAGACAAAATGCAGGGGAAGTGTAGGGAAACGGTGGGCCAAAAAAAGACAGGGCCTTCAGGCAGATTTTTTTCCAAATGTACAGAAGTTGCTGACACGTTTGCTGCAGGCCATTCTTTAGCACCCGTGGCCATGATGTTAGTGGCAGGAACCCACAGTAAGAGAGACGAGGACAGCGAGAGAGTGGAAGGGACCGTGGACGGTTGGCTACATGGCTCAACAAGATGTCATGAGAGATGATGATGATTAGCACCAGGCTATATTGCTGTGGAGTGCTATTTACCTCACCACAACTGTATACAAAAAGGGTGAAAGTGCTAGTGGTGGACAAACTAGCCACCAGTTGGAAAGTTATGTTAATAATGTTAATGTCAAAGAAAAACCTGTGAAGCTAACTATCAAAACTGCCTATCAGTTACCAAGCTAGTTTTCCGTTATCTGTAGTTAGTTAAAATTCCTCTTGATGTGGTTGTGATATATTGTGTTACTGGAAGAAGGTCATTATTTTGCTAACCACCATTAATCAACATTACTAGTGTGCAAGCTACCAGTGCTTGTTATTTTTTTTAAATTTATTTATCAGACCATTGAGAGCTTTTGTGTGATTTACCGTTCTCATCAATCATTTCTACTCTGTCTTTCACTCGCTCTCTCTCTCTCACTCACACACACAACCAAATACAACATACCATATAATAGAGTAGACTCCAGCTCTAGCATAACATAGAATGTAACATTAACATAAAACCCATTGTTGCAACCAGGGACAGCACAAATGTGACACTTAGACTGACTTTTAGTTTTAGTGTATTTATTTCCCCCCCGAGTTATCAGTTCTACTATTAGTTAGCTAACATAAACTAATGTCATTCTATTCACTGCAACCAACCAACCAACCCACCTGGTGACCTAACATTCTGCACTGACAGAAGATGGCCCTAAACATGTTTTAACTTATTTCTTAAATCCAGCTTCACAGGCAGTGTTTTTGAGAGCAAGACTCCATGGTGTAAATTTGCCTTTATACATTTAGTGTTTCATTTCCACTTTATAGCCGATTAACTCACTTTCCATGTCATACACTTGTACTGGAGTCAATTTTGATCTTTTAGATACCTATGATTAAGAGATTAATACAAAGATTTAACATCGAATAATTATTTTACATCATTTTATCTCATTTAAGTCATGTTTTGAATTTCAAGGGGAAACTAAGTGGTTGGTTGAATTGATTACAGATTCCCATGCATGTATACAGCATGATAGGAGGTGTCTAATCTTTGCGCATAATCTGCAAGCAAAGGATGACTCTAGGCACTTTTTTTTTTAGCCTTCATTTATTTCATATTTGTGTTTTCTCAAGTCTGTTTTCTGTGAGACAAGTTCTGAAGGATCTTCTTGATGGAAAAGGGCAATTAATAATGGAAGAGAGACAGAACATCATAACAAGTAAGAATGTAGGTCTTTCCTACAGAGAAACTGCAAAGAAAGTCAGGTGTCAGTGAGTACATTTTTGTTCACCATGGAAAAGGCACTCAGAAACTGGGGCATACTCTGACAGGAAGAGGTCTGGCAGACCCAAAGCTACAACTGAATCAGAGGACAAATTTCTGAAAGGTAACAGCTTGCATGATAGGCGGCTCACAGGACAGCAGCTTCAAGCACAGCTTAATAGTGGTCGTAGTAAACAAGTCTCAGTTTCAACTGTGATGAGAAAACTTCGAGCTGCATGTTTGACAGGAAGAGTTGCAGCAAGAAAGCCAGGCATCAGAATAAGACAAAGAGGCCATGAAACACTGCCGTTGGGCTGCTGGAGACTGGAAGAAGGTATTATGGATTGATGAATCTAAATTTGAAATCTTCAGTTCATCACACAGGATCTTTGTAGGCAAAAGGATGGTTCCACAGTGTGTGGCCTCAACTGTCAAACATGGAGGAGGAAGTGTGATGGTCTGAGGCTGTTTTGCTGGATCCAGGATCAGTGACTGGTACAGAGTGAGAGGCACCCTGAACCAAAACGGCTACCACAGCATTCTGCAGCGCCATGCAATACCCTCCGGTATGCACCTAGTTGGTCAGGGGTTCATCCTACAGCAAGATAATGACCCAAAACATAAGTCCAAGCTATGCCAAAACTACCTCAGGAAAAAAGAACAAGATGGTAAGCTTGAAAACATGGAGTGGCCTGCACAGTCTCCAGCCTTAAACCCCGTCGAGCTGGTTTTTCATGAACTCGACAGAAGAGTGAAAGTAAAGCGACCTACAAGTGCCACGTTTATGGGAACTTCTGCAACAGATATGGGAAGAACTTTATGAAGAATATTTGATTTTTATTGCAGAAAGAATGTAGAGTGTGTTGAGCTGTTGTATCTGCCAAAGGTGCTACTTTGATGAGACAAAAGTTTAGAAGACATTTGGTCTATAAATTGATTCTACAATTAACTCCAATTGCTTATCTGTAGTATGCTTTCATTTCAGAGAAAAAGCTGAAAGAAAAAAAGTTATTTATCAATAATATACATGTTTAATGTAAAAATGAATATATAAACAAAGTAATGGAAAGGCTGATCATTATGAAATTAAAACACGAATCAAAGATCCAAAATAGGATGAATCATTCTGTTATTAAATTTTTTATTCTGGGACTTAACATGTCCTTAACAAAATGCCCTCACATGATGATTCACAGGCACCCTGGTGGTGCAAAGATGGCTGGTGTCTTACTGATTGTGTTGAATGGAGTGGGCAAAATTTTCATACAATACCTTACATAGACAAACATATGGGACTCATATAGCACAAGATAGATCTGAGGTTGTGTCAAGTATGTGCCAAAAAAAACCCCCCAAAAACATATCTACTAACCTCACAGCTTGGGGGATTAGATGAGGACTCACCCCTGATGATAGCCCTCTCTGGATGTTTGGACAGAATGACTGTAAGCTGTTCAGCGAAGCTAGTCATCATCAGAGATGAGTCACAGAGCTTCAGTTCACTGATCAACACCTCCGCCTCAGCCCCTTGGCACAGTTTGACACACATATACTCCCATGTGTCAATCTGTCAGAACCCAATGGGGTGGGACAGGGAGAGTATGCATTTTAAGCAAAGGTGACCTCAACTTTTACTCATTCTCTTTACATATCTATACATGTTATCAGCTGGACTGCAGAGACAGAAATGAAATTCCTAACCAGTTAACATTTATTTTTCTCTTAACTATACAATGCAAGAATTGTTTTGACAAAAATCTTTCCTGATGCAAACCAAATACATGCAGCAGTTGATGCAAAGTTACATTTGATTATATCTAGTCAAAGTAATAAAAGCGTAACGCTCTCACTCTCAACAAGCAGCAGGTGCTGCCGTGGGCACCTCGCCCTTGCCAAAGCGCTCACAGGCAGCAGGTAGTCCTCACGCAGCAGGTAGTCCACACCCATATTCACCAAGCCGCTGCTCCTTTTCCTTATTGAGGCGTTGGCAACAGTGCTCTGAATTTGTTTGTTTGTTTATGTTTATGTCATGCTAACCATAGCTCTGTAGCTACCCACACACAGCACATCAATATATACCAGCTAGCCCAGCATCAGTAACCCTACAAACGCCACTACTGTTTAGTTTCCTGTTTAGTTTCTAACCTTGTAACCATTCTAACTTCTAACTTCTAGCCTGGATGTTAAACTTAATTGTTTCACCTGGTAGAGCAACAACGCTGATCATTTAATTAAAGATGAAAGAATTTAGACAGTTTGTAACGCAGTGTTTGTTTGAGTTTGGGATAGTATGTTAGAAATGAAAGTTTGTCAGCATTAGCCTATTAGTAAGCAGCCCACCACGCTGTGCAGATATGGCCACTTCTGACTTATTACTTATTACAGAATATGGAGTTTAAAACAACCTGATGATGTCAATCATACTGTCTGTAATCATGCCGTATCATGCTTTATTCAGACAAATGTAAAAAGTCTACAAAACATCTTTAAGATGGCTGTATGAGCATGTTTTCACATACAGTTCTTTTTAGAAGAATTAAACTCTGTCTTCATATACTGGTCCAAAAGTCAAAGGGGGGCATAGGTTATATTTTCTCTTATATGTTTTTGTAATAACATATAACATAATAATAACATAAAATCAAGTTTAATGCAGAACTATTACTTTTACAGTGTGGCATATATGAAATGCCAAGGCTTCCTCTGCCACTGAGCTTTGTGCCTTTGAATATGTCAAAGAGTATACTTTTATCTCCCTACTGATGAATGATTTCCCGTTAAATAAGATTTTCCAGGCTAGCAAAACACTGTGCATTTGTCCACAAAAGGGGCTATTTTCAATTTTTTTCTACTTTACTTTGTTGTGGCACACGTACCAGTACATTCCTAATGAAGCTCCTCAATTCCATATGAGCTGTGAAATTGGAGATGAACCATAACATTTCCTGTTTGATGTGTTTTTCATTAACAGCTTGAGACGTGGTTACTCCTTTCTCCCATCCAGCATTTGTGAGCTTTTTTGTTTTGGCATGCCATTGTTGTAATGTGCAATCAAGACAGGAATCCTATGAAACCTGTCATTCAATGGCATAAGGGAAAGAAACAAGAGAGCTTTGTGTTTACTGTGAACCTGTTAAATGAACTTTGGCATGTAGTATAACCAGCTCTGCAGAGGGGTGTGAGTTAGGCAATGTTCTTGTGTATATCGACGCTCCAAACTAACTGCTCCTACTTCAAGTTGTTTTGTACTACTTTTGTGTGTTTAATATTTATCTTTGTCTACAAAGTACAGGGTTAACACTATTTTTATATGAGTTAAAGGTTTTGATTTATGTAGTTAAAAAATTAAAGAAAAAAAGGTATTGACTGCAGTTCAGTATGTGGTAATTCTGAATGTGTCACATGCTTATGCAACAGCAGAAAACCACTCTCCATTCAAGGTTGAGTAACACAGCGCCAGCGCCTACCTTTTTGGACACAAGGTGAAGTCTGCCTCCGTTCACTAAATCTCTCTTCCAAACAATCCAGTTTTCCTTCACAGTCCAAACGTCTCCCATTTGCCCGAGATGCTGTAATTACACACTAATGCCTCTCGGTAGAATTAGAACACATTTTGCAGGAACACAAATTAATGTTCAAGGAAGATTCCTGGCATGACTAATTCTGTCTACTTGGAACTGAATTCATACTTCACGAGCAACTGCTAAATGTTTTCCTCAAGCCCTTTTTTAAAAAAAGAGCCTGCACTTACACTGATGAAAAATGAATCATTTTCTGCCATTACTGCTGCTCCACTGTGCACCTTTATCAGCTGTGCTGTTTCAATGAATGGAGAAATGGCAGCACTGAAAGGCTGCTTAAGAAGATCGTAATGGAAGCCAAATGGCATCGATTCACAAAGCTATTTTTGATACAAATTATATAGGAAATTATTATTATTCATTATTTTTCTATTCATGAAAATGGATGTCTGCAGTATTGATTTAAACTCGACTTTGTTTAATTCATATCTGCTGGCTGTGCAGGGTGTAAATAATGAAAACCCTCATCTTGTGTGACTAGTTTGCACCTGGACTACTGCCACACACACAGATAAATATAAAAGTCATATAGTATAATAGTTTCCATGCTTCTTGAAGTTCATTCAAAGGTCTTATTTGAATGTTGCCTGCCCCCTTTTTTCTTTTGTTCTTTGTCAGGATAATCGCACACTGCTTTAGTAATGCTGCAGGCTCTGGGGAGGCCAATCCATGACTGACAGTTTTGCATTGTGCATTTTGCCATCCAGGTATGCTTCTACTGGATTGGCAGTGTGTTTGAGATCATTGTCATGCTGAAAAATGAAGCTTTTATCAATCAGAAGCTTTCAGACAGATATTGACACACCATGGAACACTAATAGTGCTTTTTTGTTTTAACAGTCAATTTTGACAAGATCAACACCACCGGCTATATTGTAGCCCCATATTACAGATGCTACACTAAGTGTTTACGAACAGTTGTAAACACTCAGTGTTGTACCTCTCTATTGGCCTTCATACATATTGGCAATGATTCAAACTAATAATTTCAATTTTGCATCAGTCCATAAGAATGGCTTCTTGAGAGCTGCACTTCCACTGAGACCATTTCCAATAAGGCTTTAGTGAACAGTAGTTGGATCAAATGAAGGGTCATGTGTCAGATCTTGCTGACTTTTTTTTCCTATTTCTTAAGGCAGGGGTTTCGAACTCCAGTCCTCAAGGGCCGGTGTCCTGCAAGTTTTAGATGGCTAAATTAAATGGCTAAATTACCTCTTCAACATGTCTTGAAGTTCTCCAGAGGTCTGGTATTGAACTAATCATATGATTCGGGTGTGTAGACCCAGGGTGATATGTAAAACCTGCAGGACACCGACCCTTGAGGCCTGGAGTTCGACACCCCTGTCTTAAGAACGTGACTCACTTATAACATGCATCTGCAATAGTTGTTTTTAGGCCTGCCACATCTTCTTTTGTCCTTCACTTATACAGTTTCCTGATAATTTTTAAGGATACACACTAAACCATGCTCGGACTTTGGACCTTTTGGAATCACATTATTGTTGCAAAACTATTATTTTATGGCTTCTATCTTTGGTATTTTTCATATATCAAACTAAAGAAATGGGGAAAAATGTGTTTTTGCAGCAGGCCCAAAGATGCAACTTAAAATGAGTTGTTTGTTAAGTGCTGGTCCTTCCCAAGAGTGCCTTTTTTATACTTGAATGATTCATAGATCAGTGTTAAGTGGCTCAGCAAACAATAACAAAAAAAAGAGACTTTCCACTGAAAATTGTCAGGCAAGGACTGTTGTAAGGACTATAAATGACTGATAAACCAGGCTGTGTTCAAAGACCTTGGAAAGCTTGGACAAATTGGCTTTGGGTGCGTGACTCAACACTTTTGCACAAAGGATCTCTGAAATTATCACCTTGGTTGTTTGCAAATGTCACGAGAGAGGTACAGGTCTGATAGTGAAACCACACTCTCATTGGTTAACAGTTTATCACAATCACAAGTCAATGTTAAGATTATGACCTTGAATTAGGAGCGATAAGAAAACAGAATTATGGTCTGCAATCTTGCCATATGTAATCTACTGAGACCTAATGGTTTTATTTTACAGGGTAAAATTGTCACATTCTTCTCACAGAACGTGTCTACTTGATTTATACTTTTAATCATATTGCACGAGAAAAACATGAGACTGACATCATCAGTAAATTGGTGTTTGGCACATAAAAGTCTTTTAAAATCAAACAAACGTTTACGTTATTTTCAGTTACATTTATTTTTCACATGTGATTACTGGATGAAGTGACCATATCATTCTCAACAGATCCATAATCTCAACTATTTACTCTCATGTTTCCCTAGGGAGCATGGGGTGCAGTTTGCTGTAGATGGTCCACGATTCGTTGTGTGTTTAATCTCAAGTCATTGTGAGGTTTAGAGCACAAATCACGTTTTTTGCATTTATGAGGTTTTGCCAGATGTTTTGATGTTTTCTGTGACTGCAGGAAAAGTACAAACTGAAGCAATCAAATACACCAAAACTTGGAAAAAAGGGAAGTGACACCTCAGGACCCAAAGACCCCTGTGGTTACCGTGTTCTCTGCAGTGCTCAAACCAAACCAGCACTGTGCTGTCAACACTGCACACCTAGTGGGACATCTTTATGCCGCCCTAATGAAGGAAACCTGAATAAGTAGAAGAGATGAAAGCTACTTCTGAAACCCCCAATTAAAATATGTACGCTTTTGAAAAATACTCTCTTGCCTTTCATCACATCTTATTCATCAAACCAACGTATGTACTAGCTTGTGAACTGGTTTTCCTTTCAACTCTGGACCAATTACGCACACACACACACACACACACACACACACACACACACACACACACACACACACACACACACACACATATTTAAGCGATATTGAGCTATAAGTGAAATGTAAGTTCTGTTTTGTTCAGGAGATCATTTCACACATGGATATTAGCTATATGATTTTATTTTTAAGTCCTGCTCTCGGTGAGGCTCTGTGATCCTCTTTGATGCTTTTGATTTCAGTTGAAGGCCTTTTTTTTTATTTTTCTGATTGCCATGGAAATGCTTCGGTGACCTGATAAAAACCAGATTCATTTCAGCCCGGAGATTTGAAACATTTGAAGCGGCACCCCGCACACCCTCCGCCTTCCTCCCATCCCAATTTTTCAGCGCCGCTTTCATCAGCTGTATCAAATTTCAAAACCCTCCAGTCCACGTCTTTGGAAAGATTCAATAATGTTTAATATCTGCTGCTAAGTCAGCCAAACACACTGGAACCTGTGCCGAAGAGCTCCACTGCTGCTAAAAGCAAAACAGTTTAGAATTTGCTCATCGACTCTGCCCATTGTCGCCTGTTGATAAGAAATAAAGGAAATAGTCCTTGTTTCTTTCCTTTACTCTACCCCTCCAGTTAGCTTCATTTCCTTCCTGATGGGTTTTTCCGTGGGGATAAGAGGCCAT
This sequence comes from Oreochromis aureus, assembly GCF_013358895.1. Lineage (NCBI taxonomy): Eukaryota > Metazoa > Chordata > Actinopteri > Cichliformes > Cichlidae > Oreochromis > Oreochromis aureus. The sequence goes on along the minus strand of NC_052958.1, from coordinate 29,986,986 downwards.
GAATACGCTAAGTATCCTTGAGGAAATGTGAGCAGAAAGCATGGAGTCGATCCGGTTAAGCATGAGTGGTTACTCTCTCTACACTGCCGTGTGTACATGACTGTGTGTGTGTGCGTGTGTGTGTGTACAGTGAGGCACAAAACAATGGTACTGTGAACTGAGAATGAAAAAGAATATGAAACTTTATAGCCATTTGAGGTCACTTAAGATGAAGGAAGTGTAGTATTAGGATGTAATAGATGGCAAAAATTGCACAGTAATCTTTAGACGGTGCTATTTAGACGTTCTACTCTACAGGGGTATAAAAATATGAACACATTAGAAGTTAATGTATGAGCAGGTGAAAATAGCTTTCATATTTGTGCAGCAGAATGTTAGTCCATTTTTAAATCCTGACACCCTGCAGATGTTTGTGTTAGCGTATGATCTGTAAATGTGTAACTTTATTGTCACTTGAAATGAAATGAGCTGTGAGTAAGTGGGCGGGGCTTTTCCGACAGAGTCAGAGCTGTGTGTGCCAATGATTGTCATATCTGCCTTCACTGATAATATACAGATTAACTCTGAAAGTGATTGTTTGGAGCATTCTAAAGCCTGCGCTTTCATATAACACATGTTAGTAGCATACTCACCCCTTTATTTGAGACTCTGGCCATGTTTAATATGAACATTCATCTTTGTAACAGACAGGAAATAAGGGAATAGAAATGTTTGGAAACCCTCGGCACTAAGCCACTAGATCAGAAGGTTGTTTCTTTTAAGCTGCTCCCACCCCTCTGTGAAAGTCCCACTTACCCACTGAGGATGAAAAGCCACTGCATCCACTTTTGTTGCACATGTGCAATGACAACAAAGTTATTATGATCATGTATTGTTATTATTTTTAGGCAAAAGCACAAAATTGCAGGGAGCAGAATCTGGAGAACACGGTGGGTTTAGGGTCAACGTGATATAAAATGATCATCATGTTTTTATTTTATCACGACTCGTTTGGTACATTTGATTAATAATGTGCAGTAAATCGTCCCTGGATTGCCAACAAGTGGGCCAGAATGCTGCAAGGCTTCTTCTAAAAGGTCTCATGTGACACTGATTCTTTTCCCTTTACAGTGGCTCTCCCTTAAATTTAAGGTTACATTTAAAGTTTTGATAATCGCCTTCCAGGCTCTAAGTGGTCAGATTGCTCTCTGTATTAGTGAACTTTTATATCCATGCGTCACAAGCAGGGCTGCTGATCAAAGCTTGCTGGTGGTACCTGAAGACCAGGGGAGATTTCACTTTCTAGAAAGCGCCACCTAATTTGTTTAGCTTGCCTCCACTTAATATCTTAATATCGGCGGACACCTCAGGGGATACCACCTGTGCAAGCTTGATTTTATTTATTATTTTTGCATTTTTATTCAATTTAAAGCATTTTTAATTGCTGTATTTATGCCTTTCTATCTTTTTTATGTTATACTGTGAAATAGTCATGTGGCTTTTGTTCTCGTAAAGCACTACATAAAGAAATTCTACTTCCAGTTTTGTTGGTGTGACCAGAGTCTTTTAATGCACAATTTCTGGCATCCCACTAATAAGAATAGCCCAGAAAAAGCAGATAAACCTGAGCTAATTCACATTTACATAATGTGATCTTTTTTGCTTTTGCAGGCCAGAGTTCAGAAACTTTTGGATTTCCATTTGAATATGAGCAGCATAATTAAAGAAATTTAAATATGTACAATGCTTAAAAAAATATATTAGACCATGTGTCACAAAAATAAGAAAATGCAAGTATTTTAGAAATCCCACAAATGTGTTTTAGAACTAAAAGTTGTGTAGTTATTTATTAGGCAAATAGCAAACTGGATTCACATTTTTATATTCAATTTGAGCTGAAATACTGGACTTCTTCTGAAAAGTCCAAAATCAATCATTAGTTAGTCAGCAATCATTAATCAATGAGGGTTCATTAAGCATGACATTCAGCATCTAAAACAAATTTTCCTCTTTAGGCAGACTGTAACTGTAAATCACTATAAAATTTGCATCTTAATCAAAACAATGATCTTCTTAATATTTGTTTTCTCCTTCTTTTGGAAACCAGTAAAATGTTCAAATTCATGGCAAAATATATTTTAGCATTAAAAATATTATTTTGATTAAATATAAAAAATATAAACAATGAATGAATATAAAAAAATGTTTTTGTCAGTACTAGTACAGCTCATTTAAAGCAGCTGTGTGTGGTAGTCTAATAAATTTGTTAAGCACTGCATCTGGGATTTCTCACAACTCGCTGAGCAATTTTGAGAAATCTGAATATGCATTTAACAATAGATTGCTAACAAAACATGTTTGTTTTTAGGACATTAGGACATCAAAACATTCCACTCTCGTCTATTCCCGGTCACTTCTGGTGTGCCACAAGGTTCAGTTTTAGGCCCTCTTCTCTTCATAATATACATCCTCCCTCCATTTGATCTTCACTTTCACTGTTTTGCTGATGACACCCAGTTATATCTCTCCTGCAGACCTGATTCCGCCCTCCCACCTTCTTCCCTTACAGAATGTCTCTCCGAATTAAAATCCTGGTTTAGCTCCAATTTCCTAAAGCTCAATGAGGATAAAACTGAAATCCTCCTTATTGGTACCAAATCCAACCTTTTGAAGGCAAACCATTTCTCACTCACTATCGGTAACTCCACAGTTTTCCCTTCTCCTCAGTTTGGCGTCATCCTAGACAGTTCACTTTCCTATAAATCTCACATATAAATCTCACATCAATAATCTTACCCGTTCTACCTATTTCTATCTACGTAACTTTAACAGATTATGTCCTTCTCTTTCCACCTAGTCTACGTTTATTCTTTTCCACATTCTCGTATTGACTACTGCAACTCTCTCTTGCATGGTCTCCCCCCAAAATCCCTCCATCAGCTTCAACTGGTTCAGAACTCTTCTGCCCGCATTAACACCAGAACGCCCTCCTACCAGCACATCACCCCTGTTCTTCAGGAACTTCAATGGCTCCCTGTGAAATTCCAGATAATATACAAACTTCTTCTGCTCACCTTCAAGGCCATTCATAACCTCGCACCTTCTTACCTTTCTGATCTGTTAAGCACTACCTTTTCTGGCCGCTCACTTCGATCTTCTTCTTCTATCCAGCTTTCTGTGCCTTCCTTCCGCCTCACCACCATGGGAAGCAGAGCTTTTAGTTGCTCTGCTCCCAGGCTGTGGAACTGTGTAAAGTGTCCTTGGGTGTACTGAAAGGCGCTTTATAAATAAAATGTATTATTATTAAAAAGATGTGAAGCATAATTTTCAAAGCCTTGTGTTATTTTAGGCTTGGATGACGTGTTAGGATGCTTAGGCCCATTCATACAATTTCCTTTAATTCATCAGCTAAGCTTTAGTTTCTCACAAACAATGGTGTTTGTAATTTGTTTTTCTTTTAAAAAATATGTAGGTGGCTCTGTTAGACCTTACCACCAAGCCTCTTTTGGCCTTGATGTAAAATACTGTCTTTTGGCAGAAAACATGTTGTCAAACATGGTACTGTAGGGAATTTCCATGCATCATTCACTGCTATTAAGCTGTTCCAGAATCATTCAGGCCTTGTAGGAGGATGTAGAAAATGGGAAGTCAGAAATAAAAAAATAGAACAAAAACACAAGGCTAAAATTGCATTCCTTTAACATAGTCTTTTAGCATGTTGATCTTCACTTTAATCCTTCGTGGGGAATACACAAAAAAAGCTCTCTATTTGCCAACAGAACACTTAGGGAAGGCTTTTTAATCTTACTAACAGCCTTGTTGCGAGCCAACTCTGCCTGTATTAATGCCTTTGTAGATTAGGCACAGCATGGGGGCACGCTAGGGGTCAGTGCTAGAAGCAGGTAGTACAAGCAGATTTCTGCCCCCACCTGCTTGTGGCCAGCAGCTGGCTTTACTGCACGCTGCTGGCCCTGCTGATTAGATGAAGCACCTCAGTTTATCCCATCTACTTCCTCAACCCTGACCAAGAAACTCAGGCAGTATTTTTATGCTCCTGCCAAAACACATTGCGGTGAATGAAGCCCCCATAAAGACATAACCGCAGCCAAACCTCATCCGCACTCTAGGTGACTATTCAGTTCACCTCAGGACACAAGACAGAGAGAAATAAGAATGAAAGGGGAGAGCAAGACAGAGACCGAGATAAACAAGGACAACAACAACAACAAGGTACAATGTATGAGGTCGCTGCTGCCATTCTCCCAGTGCTGCCCCCAGGCTTGTTGTTTCAGAAATGTTGCATTCAAACCAAACAGGGATAACTAATTGTACATTTCAAATGCAAAGCCTGCCTACAGGGTAGTTTGGCAGCATTGCGTATAAAAGGATTTATACGTGTCTGCTTCACAGAAAGATGCCAACGCATGTGCATGCCAAACTGCATGCCTCGTCTGAGTTAGAATTTTTAAAAAAAAAGAAAAGGGGAGAGAAACATTATACTCAAATTCAGGAATCATCATAATTCTCACATCACAGAAAGAAAGTAAGTCCTGACATCAAGCGGTTAGCGGGCATCAACCATTTAGTCAAATCCTGCTTGTCAAAAACCAAAATATGTAAATACAACAGAAATGGTGAAGAGTGATGTGTGATGGCTTGGCTGAAAAAACACCCTGTTTGTCACACATAGCAATTTCATAAAGAAATGTTTGATTTGAATCACCTTCTTTTGTCAGTTGACAGGAAATATGAGATTGGTTATCAGAGCTACAATCCAAAGTAAACAACATACTAGATTAAAGGTTGGTTAATATTTCATTTGTGGGATGTGAAAGCAACCTTCAACTCTCTGCACTCTTTTCTGTCTGAAGAACTATAAAGTATATTACTTCTATAGTTATCATGTAAACATTTACCATGCTTTGAAATAAATAATTTTAATCGGCTCAGGAACATCCATCCATCCATCATCTGCCGCTTATCCTTTTTCAGGGTTGCGAGGCCAGCTGTCGCGTATCCCAGCTGTCACAGGGCGAGAGGCAGGGCACACCCTGCACAGGTTGCCATTCTGTCACAGAGCTGGCATATAGACACAGACATTCACACTCACATTCACACCTATGGGCAATTTAGAGTTTCCAATTAAACTATCCCCACTAACTGCATGTCTTTGGACTGTTGGAGGAAGCCAGAGTACCCAGAGAGAACCCACGTAAAAAGAGACCCTGGTCTGATGGTAGAATTGAACTCAGGACTTTCTTGCTATAAGGTAACAGTTCTAACCACTGTGCCACCTAAGAGACATAGGTCTACAACTTAATATAAAAAACTAGTATGAAAGTATCTAAAACTGCAGCTAAATAAAAAGAATTAAGCACTTTTGGATGTGGTTAACTGAATATCAAACTTTATCAGAAAATTAAGATGATGTCTTAGGAAAAATCTTATGCTGAAGGAGTTATTAAAAGGTTCTTAAGTCGCTCGTGGTCACACTGTGGTTTGTGAGAGAAAGTTCATTTCTTACAATGCCCATCTCTGGTCACCACCATCTCTAAGCAGCATATCACAGATATTACATTCATGCACAGTAAATGGTCAAATGTTTGTGGATGTTGGAGGTATTTCCCCTCTTTGTTTTAATCATTGTTAGGGTCATTACTCAAAAAAAGTCTAAAAGTTATTACACATATTACACAGAACACTTTCCTTAAAAGTAATGTAGTACATTACTTAATTACACACAGGAGAAAGACATTCGTTATATTGTTACGTTACTTTCATGTTACTCTGTAAAATGTTCTGAGACACACCATCTCATAATTACCAATTAACAATATAAACCTGTAGGCTACAGCCCCACACGCCAACACAAATCCCTATCCTTATGATCTTTCCCTTAGTGTTTAGGTATGAACACAAAGCCGACAGCACAAATCACAGATTAAAACCAGCACAAAGACACTTTAAAGCGATTGTCACAGTGATTCTTCTTTATATATGAACAGGTAGAAATGGAGGTTGCAGCCTCAGCAAACTGAAAACAGCTGATCGTAACAAGAGTCCAAGAGCTGATAATTGGGATCAATAGGCAGACAGACTAATGATTCCAAGGAATGGGACTACTGGGAACCGGTTCTTGATTCCCATCCCTAATGCAGACCCACCAGCAACTTGTCTAATATACTAGCCTCTGATCCAAGAATAGCTGATTATGTGCAAACAACCAGAAAGAACTGCTTGCCTTTCTGTTTGATGAGCTAAAGCTATTAGAAATGTGACGCAGACATGCCCATGAGAGCACCCACCCCATCAGTGGCTCTGTTATCAGAGGTAATCCTGCTTCCAGAGACAATTGCCAACTCTAGACAAGCACTGTTCGCCTTGTTTGCCCTGACAAATGGACTAAAGTTTGAAGCTGCAAGCACAAATCTTCCATGAAGAAATCTTCAGAATTTGTTTTAGGGACATCACAGTCAAGAAGTAAATTATGTTGTCATGCTCTGAGAGGGTATCAACTATTCAGCCATTAGCCTTTGTCCTATACTCAGTAGGTGCTAGTGAATGATAATGTGACAGCTATTAGCTTTTATCTAACATTTGAGAGGATAATGAAAATCACCTCATATAATTTCTTTGTTGACACTGTTATCAAGCAAGCTGAATGAAAGTGAGTGAAATTTGACCATCAGAATAAAAAAGTCACTCTAGTAACAAATGTTTAAGTTTGAGTTAGTTAACTGAACAAAGTGTTTTTCATTTGATATGTATTGTAATAGTTCCAGGAGATATAATTAAACTTATCTGCTTGAGCCTGCACTGGGAGACGAGTCAAATCTGTGTAAAATATACAATAAGTACTCATCCTTTTTATCTGTCCCACTCTCTACCATCTTAAGATGTTTGAGCCAGGCCAGTAGTGGTGGATCCACCTGCATTTTCACAACTTAGTACTGAGTGGGACAGGCTACAGCATCAAAAGTAAAAGTATAAAGCCCCATGTGATTATTTCCCCCAACCCCACTTCAAACTTTATGCTCTGCAGGTTTCTGATGGTTGCTTTGATTTGCAATGATGCAAAGGTATTTTAAAGCAGATTCCATTAAGCAAGAAAATTAAAAGGGGTGACGAGACTACGGTTCTGATCAAACACCTGCATGGCAGCACTGAGAATTTGTCAGTGGCTTAGAAGACCTGTAATATCTTGGAGCAACAGCTGCACACATGAGAGTTTAAGCTTGAAAACTGTTTTTTGGGGGATGCCATTTTTATTTTTTTGTCTTTACAGTCCACTTTATTTTTGAATACTAAAGGTGACAAATACCTAAACTCTGAATTCAGAACTATTGGGTTATATGTTCTTTACTATGATAGCTTCACTAATAAGTCTTCTGACTCCTGGCCACACATATTCCATATAGTCACATGACATCCAGCAGAGATGAACATACCTTGTTGCTCTGCTAGCTTAGCTAGGTAATGCTAAAGGTCAACGTAAACAAAAGGAATAATGTAATCCTTCTGGAAGTTACGTTAATTAGCACTGGAGTCTGTTTTTATCTGCTCCAGTCTCTACCATCTTGCTTTTTTAACCTCATCTTTTCCCTTTTTCAGTCCCAGAAGGATAACGCCCCTTTATTTTGAGTAAATAGAACATCAAAACTAAAAAACACTTGCAATGGGCGTGGTGGGGTCAGGTGGGGCCCCATTAGAGAGGTCAACCTCTCGGACTGTTAAACGTTGCGCACTGTCAAGTTTGCCAGCCCTCAAGGGTCCTCTGCTGGATTGGGGCCTCAAGCACTTCTGTACAAAGGCTATGTATAATAACCTCCATGCAATAAGCTGCAATATGTTTGAAGAGGATACAGTATGTTCATATATTATGGCATCTACGGTACAGTTCAGAACTAGTAAAAAATGCTGACTTTATTCAACTGCGGTAAAATAAAAGATACACAATGAGGATAAAAGGGAAAGAAGAAAGAGAATGGCATAAGAGTGTATGTTCTTTTTGAGGACAACCATTTCTTTTGATATTTAAGAAAGAAAGTTCAGTCTATGAGCACCCACAGAACTCAAACGTAGAACCAGCATTTCAAAGCCAATGGAAATTGATTAATGTATTCCCTTTGAAGGCTGGTATATGGCCAATTTGTGCCAAGGTTTACAAGCCTGTATCATAAAAGCATCATCATGCAGACTGAATGAGCAAGGACTTGTTCAGCATATGCAATGACATCTAATATGATGGGAGTGCAAGAATGAAACATATACGTGCGAGCTGAAAATACCTTCCTAAGAAAGGAGCAGTATAGGTAAAGTAATGGAATGTGATATAGAAATTAGATTATGGCTTAGTGCTAAGAGTGGTTAGATATTAGATTCATATGGAAAGGCAGTATTAAAAGAATGAATAACATATCATAGGTTCCCAAGTGACCTCCTTTGTGTCTTATAGACATTTGCCTTTTCACTCTAGTTAATTTTAACTAATAAGAACACGGCACAATCTTAAGTCTTCACTACCCTCATGGCCATGGGTCATGATTGAAGTCCATTCATTACACGGGCTATTTAACATGCAGTCAGTATGATCACATGTGCAGGAAGCTTAAGGTTCAAGGTTCAGTCAGGGCTCTGTTGAATATTATGCTTCAGCACTTACATTCTCACTTAATATTGTTGCATACATAATCAACTTATGATATAATGACTTATTTTCTTGATTTCTGGTGATATCTGATGGCTTCTGTAAAGGCTCCTTTCTATTTTCTCTGTTTGTTATACTGAACACAATCATATACTAGTATTGAGATGAAAATGGTAAGAAATGTAGTGAATACTGTCCTAAGTTTGTATGGTCATTTGGCAGTAATGCTAGTGATTAGATTCTAGGGTAGCAGACACATCATTGTATTTGTGCCAATTTTGCTTATGTGTATGTTTTGTTTTTTCAGAAAAAGTCAGAGTATGAACACAGAGGCCAAACATTACCATCTGCAGGTTTCTGCTGGTTGTTTTGCTTTACTGTGATGCAAAGGTATTCAAAAGCGATTTCCTTTATCCCAGAAAATTCAAAGGGATGACAAGCCTGCAGTTCTGATCAAGCACTAGCATGAGAGGACTGAGAGTGTGTCAGTGGTTTGGAAGACCTGTAGTATCCTGGAACAACTGCACACATGATGGTGTCAGCTTGAAAACGGTCTATTTTTCTATTTACAGTTCACTTGCTTTTTGAATACCCAAAGTGACTGCAGAAGGAGTGGAAATACCCAAACTCAAAATTTGAATATTTCCAAATACAGTGTGCCAACACTGCAGCCTTATTGTGAAAGTGGTGTGGAAGAAAAACCTCTTTATATTCAGTGCTGTTGTAAAATTCATGTCTGATGTATAGGTATAGGAACAAGCTGTTTTTAGAAGTTTCCAATATTGTATTAGACAAACAAGCTTTTACAAATCTTTATATAAAACTTGTGAATAATCAATGCTAGGTTTGCTGCAGCTCCCAGTAATGGAGGAAATTGCCTACTTTGAGTCAACGATCATAATAAACGAGCTAATGAATGAAACTGTGAGACACATACTCACTAAAAGCGACAGTGAAAAAAATTGTCTATTTCTTTGTGCTACTTGCTAAATAGCAGCTATTGGATGCTTTGAACACCTAATAAGTCTCACACAAGTCATTTTCTCTCTGCCAATTGAACACATCGAACAAACTTCATCTATCCTTTGTAGAAACCTGGCACCTCATTTTTAAAAAGCTTTTCTTCTGTTACTCCTTATGCTTTGAATTATGCTTTCTCCCTCCTGATAGCTCCCACGGCTCGTAATGAATGCAGTCAGTGATTTGGCACTGGTCATGCGACGAGATCAGAAGGTGATCGCAGATATGCTGCTTTCCTTTTTGTGCCCAATTTCCTTCCCTTCACAAAGGCTCTCCACCCCGTTTATACCATGGCTGTGGTTATTTCATAGCAGCCGAGTGTAGGATGAGGTGGTAGGACTTGCTCATGTGTGAATACACCTCTGACAGTAGTCACAATTCAGGCACTTCTGAAAACCGCCCATAAACAACGGAGGAGGGCAAAAGATGCTTACAGAGGCAGTAAGTGTAGTTGAAGTAAAGCGCGAGTGTTGCTGCAGGAAGCAGCGGTCCATTCATGAGAGTCCCAGGCTTTATGTTGATTCATTACTCTATTAGGCCTTGTGACAGAGATAAGGACCAGCATGTTTCAAAGTGATAGCTGACCTCTGCGTTTTACCCATCCCACTACCAACACACACAGATGCACACTTGGAGGCCAAACACGGCCACACCAACTCCTGCTCTCACGCATTAACAAAAAGATTCAAATGAAGAATGCTGAAAGAGAGCCACACAGATTGTGTCACAGCATATTCAAAACAGACCATGCAACCCACATACTGTACCAATTCATCATCCTCCCCTTGTGAGTCTAGTTTGGCAACTACTGGAAATTTTTATTTGCAAGTATTTAAAGCAAGCAGCGGGCACCATGTCTGGACCACAGCCAATTAAATATCAAAGGGATCTTTGTCACCCTTCCAAAGGAATCTGATGTTTATTGATAAATGTTCTGGGGAAGAAGTTAATCTGACTCTCAAATAACTCACATAAACTTCTGTCATTGGCTTCCAACTGGGCTCAGCAAAGAGCCGAGTCTCCTTATGCTGCTTTGAAGGCCATAATGAAGTACTAACCAAACGAAGACTTTATCATGTTTACTCTGAAGGATGAGGAACAGGGAGAGAGGGGAAGTGCCGGACAAGATATCAGAAACAAAGCATTGAGGTGATAGCGTGAATTAACCTCAGGCAAGTCTCACAAACAGTTTGGTGGCTGCATGCTATGATTAACAGCTATCATGTGTCCTCCACGAGAAAAGAACAGCCCGTGTGTTCTTTGAACAAACTCCAGGGATGTTAATTTTACAGAACAAGGAATGAGCAAAGCAAATACAATCGCCTTTCTCAATCAGCCCGGAGATGCAGTTAAACTGAAACAATAAGTATCCTGCTGCATACAGACGACCGCGTGGTGCTGTAGAGTCATGTTATTAAGTGAACCTGTTAGTGAAATGAGATTCTCAGTCTGGTACTTGATATTGAAAACACTATGTGGTAAATCAGACTGGCACATGCCATAGCCGTATATCCAGCCTTGTATAAGTAGGGCGACTTCAAGGCCAGGCAGGAGACTGTACGTCATCACATTCGGCGTCATCAGCAGCTTTCAGAAAGCTCTCTGAAAACCAACTAATGCTTTTCTTTATTTTCTGTCATTGTAACGTACACTGCTCAAAAAATTTAAGGGCCACTTTAAAAGCCCATTAGATTTCAATGGGGGGAAAAATCATGCTGGATATCATATAGACTGGGTAATGTGTTAGGAATAAAACGATGCCACATCATTTGATGGAATTAAATATGATCAACAAGACACCCTGAAAATCAAAGTGAAAAAATGCATCTCAGATTCCGGAGGCTTCGGTTAGCATAAAGTTCATGACAGTACATTTAAAAAAGACTGAACAAGTATGGCTTGTTTGGAAGGGTTGCCAGGAGAAAGCCTCTTCTCTCTAAAGAGAACAAAGCATCACAGCTCAGGTTTGCAATGTTGCATCTAAATAAATTACATGACTTCTGGAACAAAAAAATAACTTGGATAGAGATGTTTGGCCATAATGCACAGTGCCATATTTGAAGGAAACCAAACACAGCTTAACAGCATCCACACCTCACAGCACCTGTCAAGCACGGGGTTGTTTTGTTGCCACCGGACCTCGCCACCTTTTGTTTTAATCATGGTAGACTAACAAACAAAGAAACTTTTTTCTCTGGCCTCAGTGACTTTAAATTTTTACTTATGTCCTTATAAAAATAACACAAAATATTACTTGAACAGCTAATATTAACAATATAGGATTTCTTCTGCAACATATTTTATTAGGCAGCCAGACAATTCATACACAATGTGATTATAGATCAATTTAAAGGGTTAGCGTAATACACCCACATTCATTAAAATCTGCTTGCATCCTGTCTGAGCATCACAGTCTAATTTCTGGGGATTATGCAAGTGATAGAGTTTTTTTCAGTAATTCTAGTAAGTTTCTCATCTTAGATCTATATGAGGGCTATCTCCCCTCATTTTGGTAACATAAACATTTAAGTAAAATTGCAGTGACCTCAATAAAATGGCAATAGATCATTCTCTTACCTGCCTAGCATCTCAACTGAATTCTGTCACAATTTTGTGTGCACCATGCCCCAGAAGTTTCTGTTTAAAATGTTCTTTATCTTACTGTATGTCTGACAGCAATACCCTGTGATATCACAGCTACAGGAAATATTAGAGTCTGGTTTAGCTGGCAGTTCCATTAAACTTGGCTGACAAGTCGCTTTAAATATAGTTCCTGTCAGCAGTTTATCCACCATCTTAAATCCGTGTATATGAAACAGCAGGAATCCGTAGCAGAAGAGGGTATTGTGCAGAACAGGTGCGCTTTAATCAGAGCACACCCACTCTCCCTCGTAAGACATATGCTGCCAGTAAAGCCTTTAACGTTATGAACAGCTGGTAGCGTGACTTCCCACAGTTCTGACGTCATTATGAAGTTGTCAAGCAACCAACATTTCATGGTAGTTTTGTGATAAACAGCCAGTGATAATACTTTTCATGGTGAGCTAAATGCCAATACACATATACATGATTAACCCAAGGTTTTGTTTTTGTTTTTTTATTGACTCCCTCGCTGCCTTTCATTGGACCATCTAATTGAACTTTCCTATATGCTTAAGTTTGAATGTCCATTTTATTCACTGCACAGCTGCACACCAACAACTTGTCACATGCAGAACACTCAAATGCATGTCCCCTTCTTTTTGTTATACTGTTATCTTTACTGCAAGTTTTACTACAATTAAATTTGTATTCCTTTTTTAATGACAATATATTTTAAGGACGAACGTTTTTTTCCAACACCATATTTTCATTCTTGCAATCTGCTTGAGTGGCTTCATGATTGAGACATTAAAGGAACTATTTTCGACTGGGACTTCACACTCCTTAGTTTCTACATTTTGTGAATTGTGAAAAAATTTCATCGTATGAACTAGCCTCAAAATCGACTTAATGATTTATTGGTCAAAAATTAACAAAAGGCCTTATTACTTAGAAACTATGATTTTTACAAGTGTGGTGTGTATTGTCAACACATACAAAGTACTGTATAAAGATTTCAAATATCATGTCACATTTGACCTCTGATCTCTCCTTCAAGCTCAATAAATCTGAGGGTCAAATAATGCTATATAGAGTTATTTAAAACTATGTTTCTTACTGCCATTGTTTGTATTTGTTGTGGAAGTTTTCCACTTAAATAAAGCCTGCAGATGAGCGGTGAGCGGTAGCTAACATTCTTTAATCAAAACACACAGAACAGACAACCAAGCTTGATGGAGAGCCTGCATGACCACGGGGCAGGGTCAGCAGAGTCTCACTGAGCCTAGCATGGCTCTCAGTTAAATACCTTCTCCAGGAACAAAAGGCAGTACAGCTGTTTCACACCTTAAGGTTCACACTCCCTTGCTACCTCCCAGAGTCCTCGAAGAGACAAAAGACTCTTCCTGTGGAGTTGTCTGTTTCCCCCCCAACTTCCTTCTTACAGTATGGGTGTCAGACATGTTAAAATCCAGTGGCACCAAGGCATTATACAATAAAATAATGTGATTAGTACATAAGTAAAAGAAATTCCATTACATATTGACAACATATATGCATACCAAGAATAATATATGGGGATTCTAAATATCTCTGTACTTTGGACCTCTGACCTTATCTTTAATTTCAAATGAGATCAAACTTCATAAAATCTCTTTAGTTTGTCAAAGTCCGGCTCGGGGGCCATGACAAACAATGGGGAAGATGCCACTAAAACCAAAATTTACCAGTTTCTTCAAAAACAAGTAAAAAAAACCCTTCATACTCCATGAGGTGTGCTAATCAGTGTTATTAGTGTGTTAGTTGGATGTGTGATTGAATGCTAAGGATGCATAGTGTTGTATGGTGAAAACAACTGATTATTCAGTTGCACTGATTAGCCCCGCCTACTAGGAGCCTGCAAGACAATACAAAGGGACAAACATTTGGTTGATTGTTGGGTTTTTCTCTGTACCCTATGAAGCGCCTTGAGGCGACTTTTGTTGTGATTTGGTGCTATATAAATAAAATTGAATTGAATTGAAACAGAAAAATTGCAACACCTGACCAAGGCAGAGGGCCATCACATATCTTTAAAATGATTCTTACAATTCTACTACTTTTTGTATTTGCAGCATACAACGCCTTAATGCCCACTCACATCCTGGGCCATTTGACCTCAGTGAATCACATGATAGGGTGGGGCAAGGTCCCACAATGGGTTCATCCAAAACTGTGGCTGATAGTAACCCACACCCAATTTTACACCTTGGCTCATGAGATTAGGCAGATGATTAATAGCGCATCAACAACCCTTTTAGGGATATTCCCAATAGGGTTCGGGACTCTCTACCAATTTGCTCTTATAACTGAAGAACCTTCTCGGATACGAGGTGAAACGTCCTCAAGGAAACCTAAAGGAATCCAGACGCTTTTCTTTCCAAGCTCCTTAGACATCCAGTTATTTACAATTCAATAGCTATTCATTGCCTACTCCTACATGTTTGTCGAATCAAAGTAAACATCTGTCATGCTACACTTGTTTGAGTTTTCCTGCACTGCAAACTTGAAGTACATTTAAAAAGAACAAAGAAAGCAAAATAAATATATACATGTACATATGTACAGTACTCTTCCCTGAGAGTGAGTTGCCTTGGCGGAGGTTTACGCTCTTGGACTGCTCCTTCTTATGACTCGTTTTTAAGTTTTTGACTCGTGTCTCTTTGAATTTCAGTGAATGAAATTGCAGTCAAGTGTTGTTCTGCCAAACTTTAAATAAGAAAAACAGTATACAAAACTATACTAGTTGGTGGACATAACTAGGTTGTTTGTTAGTGGGGATAGGTTAATTGATCAATCTAAATTGTGTGAATGCGGGAGTGAATGTGAGTGCGAATGGTTGTCTGTCTGTGTGTGTTAGCCCTGTGACAGACTGGTGACCTGTCCAGGCTGTACCCTGCCTCTCGCCCTATGACAGCTGGGATAGGCACCAGCACTCCCACCCCCCACCCCCCACGACCCTAAAAAAAGATAAGCGGAAGCGAATAGATGGATGGAAAGGTTCTTTGCCCCAGCTTTCTGAATTGGTGCTAAGATAGAAAAACCACTCGCTATGTACATTTATTGTTTTTTGTCCAATTTATCACAGCACCACAAGCTCTGTGTTCAGTTTAGACTTATCTTTTAGTCCTTTTTGATATTTTTAATGTTATTTAATTACATAATTTTTTTTTAACCAAATCCACAAGCTACTAGCACTGTAACACCAGTGAACACTGACAATATTTCTAATATTTACAGAAACAAATACAGTTCAAAATGAGCATAAAGATGGTGATATGTGACTTTTTTTCACAGTCTCAATTACTTTTTTACATCGGTGTTAGAGATCATTATACAGCAGCTGGTTTATTCTCAGTCTCATGGCTCAGGCCATTTTATTCAGCGTGTCTGGTGGCCCACACAGAGCCTTCGGTACAGTTGATGGACAGCCACTCTAACCACTCTACCTCACTGCCTAACTCCTACGCTCTATATCACATTAAAGTATGTTAATATTAAACTAATTAGATAATGGTATACTGCATAATAAAAAAATGATGGATTAGATAATCACCCACTAATAGGGACCAGTCAAGCATCTCTTTATATACAGTTAACTGTTTATGTTATCATGTGTTACATCAGCTTTCAATAGCAAATTATACCTGAACTGATCTGTTATTATATTTTATAATATTCTTACTGTGCATATTGAAGTGCACACACCTTTGTTCTTAATGTGTGACAGGCGACAGTGAGGTTAGTTTAAGAACACTGCAGCGATTAATATTATGTTGAAAATATGTGCAACGTATAGATTAAATGTTATTTTCCTTGTTTGTTTAAGTGCAGAGATAAATGAGGCATGTGGGCGGGTGACAGGCAGGTATGTGGTGTAAGCATTAAACATGAGACTGTTATGAAGCACATTTTCAATTCAAAGCAATCTTATATTAACACGTATCACAAAAACACATAAATGCAAAACTGCAGCAGCTAATGTCTTAAGCAAGCAACAACTTCTAGGCCTGAGAGCTGATAGCTAATTTCCCCAGTTATGCATTATTAGGGCCTGGGCTGCTTTCACTGATGTATGGTTGCCAGTAGGTCTGCTAGTTATGTGCTAGGTTTCATCACTAACATGAGTTAACTGGATCTGTCACATCTGAGAAATTACACCGTACTGTGCAAAAGTCTTGAAGCATTCTTTATTTCCTTTTATTTTGTTAGGAAAATGGGAAATACACATAGCAATTTAATGAAACATGGTAACATAAAGGGAAACACAGTTCCTAAAATAAAAGCAGAGTTTGTGCAATTCAGAAGAGTTTAAAAGTCAATATTTGGTAAGACCACTTGTATGATTCAACCTATTTAGAACTCTCTTAGGCAAGGTTTTGTGTAATTTCTTTCAGCAGTCTTCAGCAACAGTTCTCCAGGCTTCAGTATCCAAAGCTCTTCTTTGGATATCAGCTTTCGTTCTGTTTGTTCTGTTCTCTGTCACTGCTTCAATAGTGTTGAGATCTGGGTAAGCCAAACCAGGTTTTCTTCTAGAAAAAACTGAATGATTGGTTGTACTTTGCACTATAGCTTTTTTGCCATAATATTGAGTATGATGAAAAGCTCTCACATCTTTTGATATATTTAATCATCTTTTTTTTTTTTCATTTAATCATGGAGGACTATCTATTGAAACCAAAGTCACAATCTATGTTCTAGCCTTTGTTCTGCATCACTGACTTCACATTTTAATGATGTCCTATTCAAATCTGTCAACCTTGCAAAGTTGTTGGTTTCATTTACATGTTGTGTTTTTTGCTTCTGTGTTGTGGTTTCAGTTGTGATAGTAAGTATCGCTTGTCAGTATGCAAACAGTTTAGTGTTAACAACGTTGGCAACAGCATGTAAAAGCTAAACGTTTGGCGCTGTTTTGATCGAGAACATTCAGCTATATGTTGACACGATGCTGCGTTCTTAACAGGAGTGGACGTCCCAGCAAATCCAAGCTGGATTTTTTTGCTCAGAGGACTTGTGAAAAACCCAAGACATACATCTCAGTTCTGGAGGCCTCGGTAAGCATAAAGTTCATGACAGTACATTTAAAAAAGACTGAACAAGTATGGCTTGTTTGGAAGGGTTGCCAGGGGAAAGCCTCTTCTCTCTAAAGAGATCAAAGCATCACAGCTCAGGTTTACAATGTTGCATATAAATAACTTACACGACTTCTGGAACAATATAATTTGGATAGAGATGTTTGGCCATAATGCACAGTGCTATGTTTGGAGGAAACCAAACACAGCTTAACAGCATCCACACCTCATAGCAACTGTCAAGCACGGTGGTGGAAGGGTATGGGCAAATCCTGAAGTCGTCTGAATACCAAAATATTTCAGAGTCAAAGTATGAGCCTGCTCTCAGATCTTTTGAAATATTTAATCATTTAGGAGGACTAGCTAACAAAGGCAAACTTTTTTCTAGCGTCTGCATTGACTGGCTTTAAATCTCCATGTCCTATCTGTCAACCTGGCAAATACTTGTGGTTTTATTTTTGCATGGTGGTTTTTCCGTTTGGTGCCATCACTGTTATGATAATACAACTGTCACGGTCCAGCAGATCTACATGAGAAATATTCTGTCATTCTGTAACAACAATGTGGGTTTGTCTAGTATGCCAGTTGTTTGGGGCTACCCACAGACACACACAACTTATAGTTAGAGTTTCTAGTCAGGGTGTGAACACTGTGGTGTTAATGGGCTCCCCAGCGCCACAGACTAAAATGCAGCACCACAACATGACAGAGCCTCTGCCGTGTTTTACAAATAGACACTCGCTGCTGGATTGTTCTTTTAAATGTGGATTCATCACTCCATAAGAGCCGCTGCCACTGATTTGTGTGTTGCCTGTGTAATTTGGCACGCACAGTATTTGCCATCTTCCTGTGTAATATCTATACAACAATCCATCCAAGATGTCAGTGGTCCAGCTTTTTGTGAGTACAATTATCGTGTTATTTTTGTATTGTATTGTGTAAGTTTAGCAAACACATATATTAAAATTATAGCCTTCCACATCCATTTGTCATTTTTCTGTGGTTGTTATATTTCACTGTAAAGGCTGGTAATTATGAGATCCCTTCAGAATATTCTCCCGCCATAAAATAAATGTCATGTTTGCCTTGTAACTGTCTATTCATGGCTTCCTGCTCTTGCCTCCAGCTCCTCTTGCGTAGATGGTTTATTTGTACACTTTGGCTGGATCTCAGACTGTCTGACCGCATCTATATCTGGCTCTGACGGTCAGACAGCCCTGGGTTTCTTGAGCCAAGAAGCCGAGCATCTTATGTGCATATTTGTGCAGGCAGTGGATTTACACACTGAGTTAAAATAAATTACCTGTACACAAACTGATAAAAGATTTGTCATTGATAGCCATGCACGCTGGCTCTCATTAATTTATTTCTCTATATTGGCAGTAAGCACTGCTCTTTTGTCGCCAGCCTGCAAGGATCCAGACAATCCAGTCTGACAGGCATGCTACTATTCAGACTGCATGCCAGCTGTGTGCCTCCCATGCATTTCTAATTCAGTCTGTGAATTTTCATATGGATGTGATAGACATTACACGTTTTGACTTAGTCATCAATGTGGCCAAATGCATCTGTTGCGACATTTCAGGGATTCTTTTTTCCCCCTTTTTCCTCCTCTTTGTGCCATATGTGGGATTTGTGTAAAGAATTTGCTTGATTTAAGCTAAAATGAACATTTATGGATTTCGTGTGCAATGGAAGTAGATATTTTAGTCCCTTTATCCTGATGATTTGAATGAAAAAAGTCACATTTTAATAGTGTAATTTCAAACTTTCTAAGATAATATGAAATCGAAGCAATCCATTCTTTGTAATGTGCCCTCTGCTGTAACAGAGCTGACCCCCAGGATCTGTACCGTGAACAAGAGGCCTGAGTCTGAGTCAAGGCGAAAATATTCACTGACAGCCTTGCCTGTACTTGAGGCTCTGCCACAGGATATTGCGACTGCACTCTTTAAGAGAAGCAATAACAGCTCGCATTTCATCTGAGACTGCATTTCGAAAAAAGCGTCGCTTCAAGATAACCAACCCATCCTTCCCCCAGCAGTGTCAGAAAAGAGGGAAAAAAAGAGAGACAGAACGTAAAGTACAAGGCAGCATGAGGTAAACGCACTTTAGAAAGCTTTAGAACAAAGAAAAAAAACAATTGATTCATCAAATGAGTAAACTCACAGAGTAAAAAGGTAGATATAGCTGCATTATTCTCCATGTCATTTAGCATTTCTTTCCAGAACTAGCCATTATGGCGAACTGACCATGACTGAAAGCATAGAAATGAGAAATTATTCAAATGTGAAAGGGTTCTCAGGCCGCTAGTTAAATGTTGGGTCGTTTGTGTTTGAACTTGGGGTTTTTGCACAGAAAAGAACGTTGCCTTTACTTTTGTTGTTTTTGTTTTATAGCAGTGTTTTTCTTTTTTAAATTAATTAAAGTTAAAGTTAAAAATTGTTTCTCTCATTATCTGCTTTTAAAAAATATATATTTCATGAATGGCACGGACATAAATGGTTTATAAAGAAATGACTACAAGACATTTCTAAGAAATGTAAAAACATCATAAAAGCATCTATTTGTGTGAGTGTATATCTGTGTGGAGCAGACGCCCCCGGGGGTACCTGGCAATTAATGACGACGATTTACATTTTGAAACGCTGGTCTTTGCAGGGCAGCCAAGACTAGATGAGTTGAGGAAGTGACCTGTGATAGATGCCACATGATATTAATGTACAAAGGCACGCTGCCTCTAACCTGGCAGCCACCAGAAATCAATCACCACCTCGGCATTGCTTTCGTTTGACAAATATGCTCTCACTGGCCAGGTAGCAGAGCTAATGGCCTCCAAAATATTTCTGTCAAAGACACAGCTCCTATTAATTATTCAGTCACCAGTGCTCCTGTGCTGCGGTGTACCTTACAATATTTACAGTGCTTGCGAGAGGCCGCTCTCCCGCTGGCTTACCGTCCCCGTGGTGGTGAGCTGCTTTTCGCACGAGCTATAATTCCATCTGGTCCACTTCTACTGAGAGAGGGAGAGAGGCGAGCTTGCTTTCATCCCTTATCAGGAAACACACTGGTCCTTTGAGGTGGATGAGTGTAAACAGGACTGAGGGTTGATGAAGGGTTTTGCATTGTCTTTAGGTCATTAATGAGGCAGGTAGGGTTTCAGACTCATGAAGTGGAGGCAGGAAGTCTGTGCTGTCATCTGCAGGGGAGCACATGTTGTTTTGTTTTCGTGCGAGTGTGTGTGTGTTTTGTTCTTAGTCTAGATGTGAAAAGCATGCTAAATTTAGTTGGTAATCATGTGTGCATAATGCATTACTAATGTAGCAGACGGGGCAAAAGATGCCTTTTTAATTTACAGTTAGAATCAGAAGGGCGCTGTCCAGGGAGGACCATTGCAGGCAGAGTTAAACAAAGAGCACAATGGAGGCAAATCCAGCTGTTACCAGACAACCACTGGCCACCATGCTCTTACCGAGTTAAATCCCCCTTTTTTCCGCCCACAGAGCGGGAGCAGTGTGGTGGGTTGTCAAGGAGGGGGAGCGAAATGAGAGAAGGGAGTGATGTTGCATTCAAGCGGATGTGGGAAAAATGAAAGAACTAAGCTTTGGGTTGTTGGGAGTTGTTTTTTGGTTTTGCTTTTTAACATCTGTCACCAATTCACCGGATTCTTGGAATCATTCTTGATTTCTCAAACATTGTAAGGATAATAAATTGATCAGAATAAAGCAAGAAGAAAGCATGATTTTCTTTGCCTTGATAATCAAATGTGCACCTTGTCACTCAGATCTAAACAAAGAGAAAACTTGCAAAAAAACAACAAACAAAAACTGCACATTCCCGACTCAGATACATCGTATTTGATTTCCTGTTCTTTGTCAGATTTCTTTATGTGTGCTTTTTACATGAGGTATTGTTTTTGTAATTGGATTGCAGCTTTAATGAAATGCATAAATGCTGCACTACAGGTGGAAAAAATATACAGATTCCTTGAGAATTTAGTCCAAGTATAAATGATTTCCCATTACATGCCATTCCACAATAATGATCTTAATTAATCAGAATCAGAATACCCTATTGATCCCTAGGGGAAATTATGTTGGTTACAGTGTTCCAGTATAAACAGTAACAAATACACTAAGTAAGAAATAGACACAATATATACAATATATACTTGATATACATCTAAGTCACTTATTGATAAAAATGTTATGTTAATGTCATAATAATAAATAAAAGATGGATGTGGTCAAAGTGACATCACTCATTGGTTGGTAAAGTCTCATTGTTCAGGGTCCAGTGGAAAGTTTTCTTTGGTGTTTTGCTGAGAAATATTGTGTCTTCATATTGTGGTGACTTCCCAAGAAACCAAGGTAGGCATACCCTAAATCCTACTTAATAAAACTAGAGCTTGAGACAAATTACTCATCAAAAAAGAGTTTACTGAGGTCAAAATGAAAAGGAGCAGAGAGGTGTTTTCCTGAAGACTGTACAACTGCACTCCTTTTGAAGCCAGAGAAACCAGAGGTAATTAATTAATGAGGATACTATGGATAAACATCCATTTTAAAACATAGTATGACCAAGGATTACAAAATAGACTTAATTTTTCAATTTTTTATGACACAGCATGAGTGACTGAGCCCTTAAACTTGTCAAGAAAATGTTTACAGAGGTCAAGTCAGAAAACCATTTTTCCATAGATTACTATAGGACCAAAGTCTTCTGACAGCCAGATAAAATGCAGGGTTAAGACCCTTCTGCATTGGCTTCTTTTTTTTTAGTTTTTTTGCTGAGAAGGCAGGTTTGAGGCCCGATTGAGATGTTGTAGTCTCTTTTCGCTTCTTCTCTGTTGTAAAACTAAAAGCAAGTCTGACTGATTAGAAAGCTATGAGAAAGGCCCGAGTTAGACTTCTGTAGGAAATCTATGTCATAGCTTACAACATAACTGGAAACCCTTTTTTTTTTTTTTAACTCTATGCCCTATGCTTCCATGTAACCTGATGTGCATCTCCCAAGAAATGTAACTACGTGGCAGGTCGACACAGCTAGCTATGGCTGAATGCCTTGGAAGGCTGCAGCGTAGGATTAAAAGGCATTGCTGGTTATGTCTTGTGTGTCGTAAATTTATTTTCTACATCAAACCAAAGTGGGCCTAAGCTCCATTAATCTGTGGCCTTTGTAAACAGTTGCCTGATGATTTTATTGACTCATTCCCTACTCTTAAGTCTTTGTGTATATAATATTTGAGTTAAAAAGTCAAAATAGGAAGGCATGCTTTAGAACGATCCTACCAAGTAATTCACAACACACTGAATCTGCGCTGTCTCTCAGATTGTCAGTCATCAGCATGTCCAGTTTCAAAAGACCAGCAAAAATACTCCTCTGGAGGCTCAACAACGGACTTCACCAACCAGAGGGGTTAATTTGTCTACCTCTTTATTTTATGATCACCAGTTTATGAGTTTAGGACCATTGGCTCCATAGAACATCTGTTACAATCATTCTTCAACCTATATCACTTATCACATTTTATTTCAAAACACAGAGATAACAAAGGCCATAATACTGGCCTCGAGGCATCACAATGGGACTTCAGCAAACAATGGCTTAGCTCAGCCATTGTGGCAAAAACACCTGCCTCGTTAAAAGATGAAACATTATTGCCATAACGTGTCTACAGCATTTCCACTGTGTGGCAAGATGAAAATGCAATTTCTAAAAACTTCAGTTATCGGTTTGATTATACCCCCAAACTGAAAGATGAAGAAAACTGCCCCCTAAATGTCAAATAACAATATAAATGCAGCATGGCTTGATTAAGTTTTAATTGTAAGAGTGTTTGCTGGAACGCAGTGCGTGTGTGCGTGTGTGTGTGTGTGTGTGCAAGAATACAGGGAGGACATTTTTTCACCCACGATCCTTGAAGGTACCATGAGCGACTAAGTGGGTCACGTGAGATGCTCCGCTAAGAATGCGGTGACGTGGGAGAGTTCTGTCAGTGTAGCGGTGTCTGACAGCCAGCTTCCCCGGGCCAGTAGGTACCTCGCCCGGCTGAGGAATCCGACGGGGGTCGCTCCGAGACGGAGCACAGGAGAAGGAAAAAACAAGAAGGGGCGGACTGAAAAACCGAAGCAGGGAGGTGAAGGTAGATGAGTTGTTGTTTCTCTTTCCCACTCCAGGACTCGGGGAACATGTTTTGGCTGTGATTGGACTTATATGTGGAAGATGATATATATTTTTTCCTATTCTGCTCATTTTTTATTACTCCCCTTCTGCCTAACACCAGCTTTCCGAGCATCGTGAAGTACCAGCCGTACTCCTGCTCCTCTGTCGCTTCTACTCTCCCTCCTTTCAGCGGGCTCCCCGATAGCCGTGCGGGGCGGGGATGCTGTGGTGTTTATGCTTTCATTTCGACATGAAATAACACATCCGAGCAGCGGGCCAAACTTGGATAAAATCAGAAAACAACGCAAAAACAGAAAGGTGAGGGCGGGAGGAAGGGGGTACGTATATGAAGTAGAGGGTAGCAGTGTAGAGCGGGCACAAGGCGCAAGACAGGAGAGGAAGGAGAGGGGGAGTCGCAGCAGGAGGAGAACCAAAACCCGCAGGTTTGTTGAGCTTGTGGGGATGAGGACGAGGAGGAGGGACCTTACGCATCGAAGGTGTCAGTGCGATTAGAAAAAAAAGGGGGAAGGGAACTAAAGCCCAGATTGTTTCCAGTCCTGAGAGGCGGTGATGGCGGGTGCAGGCACCGGGGTCCCCGCTCTCCCTCAGCCGACCGCAGCCCCATCAGCCACCGCAGCGGCAGCAGCAGCAGCAGCATGAGGAGGAGGAGGTAGGCAGCCCTGCACGTCTCATCGGTTCCCCCACATCCTCATTATTCATTTAGCCTTCCCCGCCCTCCTCTCCCCTCCATTACATCCACCTTTCTTCCCCAGCCGCCTTGACGAGTACCCATCTAGCCATCAATCAATTTCTCCACGCACCTTTGTCCCAACATCATGCATCTCCTCTCCGTCAGATACTTTCCAGAAGCCCCTCTTTCACCCACCCCGTGGGGAAGGTGTACCAGGGGACCACTTATTTTAATTCCACTATTATTTCTTCCCCTAAAAATGAATGTTGTCCACTTGCCTGGATTTTGTGTGGTGGCATTCCTGGAGGTACAGCAGTAAAAGGGGTCAGTAGTGCATGCTGTATTAGTCTCCATAAAAATCAAGTTTAGGAAATCCCTCTGTAGACCTGCCAAGAGGCAAGGCCAGGGACTTTCCAATGATCCAGTTCAATTAACAAGGTTTTTTATCCACTTCATCACGAGCTGCCTGAGCCTTTTTGGGCACTGAAGACCGTGCATAGTTGGGGGATATCTGCTAAATGTTGAGATGGAGAGAAAAAAAAAGGCTAACCTCCCCCATCGGGGTGTTCGCTCTGACCACCAGACTATGAAACTTTAATAGGGTCTAATTTTCAAACCCCCTTATAATTTATTACAGTGGCGTCTGAATCGAGTCATCGAAAAGAGTCCAAGAGAAGAGAACATGTGCAGGGCGTTAGTACTGTGAGAGTTCAATACAGCGGTGATAGTTTCCAGATAGCACAATTAACGTGGATAGTACTTTCTGTGTCCGTCACTCACTTAGAGGAGAAGTGCGACACTGTAGCATAATATTTACACCTATGGTGTGTCCTGGATGCCAAAGCTTTATTTCCCAAAAGGTCAGGAGTCCAGGTCAAAGTCCAAAGGCTGCTCAATACTTTCTGTTGTCACTGCCATTACTCAGACCTAAAGCTATTTAAAGACCAAACGAGTCTAAATGTTTACTGCATGTCTACAGTTTATGTGGTGAAGGTTCAGTTCACACGAAATTGAATTACATCTGTGGAGTTCAGAACGCTGATGTATATTTGAAAATAATCCGTTTTTTCAAATCACTTTTTTTAATCCAATCAGCTTTTAAACATCTAAAGAGAATCTGTTTAATGTCACGGTAGACTGAGAAATGAGATGCATTGGTCGGAATCGGCCGATTTCCACACTCGCAGCCACAAGCTGAGGTTACTTTAGTGTGGAAGTACCTCACTGTGAGCAAAAGCCACAGACTCACCAAAGTAAACCGTCTGTAGCAACAAACCTAATCAGACTCTTAAAGGTGGTTGTTTTCAAAAAGCTAACAAACCAGCAGCCTCGGTATGAGCAAAGGATCAAGGCAGGTTTGGGGAAAATGATGGAGATAATTGAAAGAGAGAACAGAGTCTGAGGTCCTGCTATCTGGTGAATTTATACATTTACTGGAAAACGATGTAAGTAACATCTGATATTTGTCTGTTGCCCCTACTTTTGTTTGTATGGTAAAATATGTCAGGTAAAGTTTTGTGTACTAGCGAGTCATTTTTCGTTAATTATTTGTACCGTTTCGCAACAGCACAGCACTTTGAGTTGTTTGACTGAGAGAAATTGCTCTAACTTCCTGCAGTTTGGGGGAAGTCGTAAACATTAACAATTTATCTTGTTTTGCATCAAAAAACATTTCTATTACAGTGTTTCTTAAAGTCAGTTTAAAGAAATGTCTATCTTAAAACCAGAATATAAACAACACTTCTTGATTAGATAGCAGAGAAGTTTGTAATTTGGGTCAGCTGACCTGATAAGGATCAGCTATGGCTATGTCGTGTGCTGAAAGGGCTCAAGTGGCCTGGCCCACATTTGACCAGGCTCTACTCATGAAGGATATTAAAAAAAATAAAACGCAGCTGGCCATCCAGAGTGTCTCATCTGTTGTGCAACACTTAGCAAGAACTCAACCCTCCCTATCCTGCCGGCCCTTTCCAGGCTGAGTCAGACAGCAAACAACGGTTTCAAAGGGTCTGAAAATTGTCCTTTTTCTTTAGTTCTTGGACAGCAAGTCTGTGGATTATTTAAAACATCAGGACAATGTTTTACTTTTGGTGGGGGTAAAGATACAAGGCGGTTTTATTTTTAAACCTGTAAAAGTACAACAAATGCCAAATTTCCTTCTTTTGTATTTGGGTTTTGACCTTATCAGTATTCTACAGATAAAACGACTCGTCCACGTAACTAAATATATCACAAGAAAGTAAGCGAGATTTCTTTATTTGTTTTTGAGTAAAGCGTTACTGACAGAGGACACTTGGATTTATTGACAGAGACAAAAGAAAACAGTGAAATCAAGGAGCAGCATACGCTGTGTACCAGCTCTTTAATCCAGTATTGAAATTAAAAATTGTATCACATGAATTTTACAAATTATTATTATTATTTTTTAAATTTGTATACTAGCAGGTTAGACTCAGACAGATGTAGTCATGACTCATGTGACATTACGTGTTGAGAAGAAGCAGCATATTAAAGGGGATATGAAAAGCAGTAACCTGAAGATAGTCTGAGTTTTAAATGCAACTATTTTTTATTTTAGTGTCTGTTTGAGTATATTAAATTCTGTTCTATAGCTGAAGGATAGTACTTTTATTTTATTCTGTTTTAGTTTATTTTATTGTGTGTGTGTGTGTGTGTGTGTGTGTGTGTGTGTGTGTGTGTGTGTGTGTGTGTTATCTTTCTCTGACCTTTATTTTGGTGACACTGTGATTTCCATCCAAGGTTAGATGTGCAGTTGACTAACAGTCTTTGGGAAGATCTTTTGGTAGACTGTCAAAAAAATGGAATTTGAATAGAATTCATAAATGTATTTGTACATCTAGATTCAGTTCTACAACATGCAGGTAGACCGTACTGACAAAAATATTGCACTCTTACCTTTTACAAACATTTGTCAAATAAATTGTTGTTCTAAAGCGCTCACTGAATTTGCCACTTGCGCAACAAGTCAGTTTGTGGAAATTCTTCTTTTCCAGATATTCCACGTAACAGCTGTTACTGCAGAGTGGAAGTATGTGAAAGTGTCTTTTTGTTTCTTAAGTCTATTTTTCGAGGTTTTGCTATTCTGTCATTTTTCTCTTCTCTTTATTTTCTTTCTATTTCCCCTAACCACCAACTGATGGTGGCAGGTGGCTTCCCCTCTCAGGGCCTGGTTCTACAGGATGTGTCTTCCTGTTAAAAGGTGTTCCTGTTTTTCCTCACCACTGTTGCAAAGTGCTTGCTCATAGGAGAGACATTGATTGTTGCCATTTTTCTCCAGAATTGCAGGGTTTTTACCTTACAGTAGAAATACCTTGATGGGAGTACTGTTCTGATTTCGTGCTACATAAATAAACCTTAACTGAACTGGATTTAATTCTTAGTCTCTTCAGGTTTTTTTATTCATTTGCTTTTCATTTGCTGCACAGCCCACCATAGAAACATATTAGTGATCAGCCTGGTGTTGAGGTTGGTTGAAGTTTTCCACATGATGGCCCATTGGAGACAGCTGATATAAGCTTTTGGGAAAAAACTTCTTATCATCCCTGTGCTAATGTATTTATATTAGCCTAAACATAGCTATGTAGCTAGCCACCATGTGGCACATCATTATATGTAAGCTGGCCCAGCTTGACTAACCCTTTAAATGTCACAGCTAATGTGTTTTCTGTTTAGTATTTTAGACATACTTTGGTCAGAACATGGTATCTCATCTTTAGGTAGAAACCAGTGAGATAGCTTCCTGTTAACATCCAACTCGACTGAACCCTTGAATGTAAACTTTACTGTAATATCTGGGAGAACAGCCGCAGTGATCATTTTATTACGGCTGAAAAGATCTTTCTCTCTGAGTGATGGCTCAGAGTTTGATTGATTTGGAGAACTGAAGCAGCATTGGACTGGGAAATGGCTAATGCCATCAGATTTAACAAAGGGATAGATCAATGCCTGCCATAGTTCAAAGTAAGGGATAAATTAAAATAATTTGAAGTTGATCAAAGCAAGCTAAAATCTACTAGATGGATAGATTCATTTGTTTTCTTGGCAAAAATGTGAAAAAAGACAACAAAAAGATATTAGCTGTCAATTTTTTTTGTAAAGAAAAGTATGAGCTTGAAACTTGTTTTTGGTTCATCCCTAGTTAAGAAGGAATTTATTTTAATGATTTTGTTTAAAGAAAATGAGTTTTCTTAAGATTGTGAAAACCCTGATTCTCACTTTGGTAATTATAACCAAAGTAAAGCTGCCAGCTGGCCATTCAGAAAGAGAGTAACAGAGTGGAAATTAGAATAGGGATGAACAGAACCCCTGTCTTTAGGTTACTAGTCTTCTTGGATTTACATGTTCAACTATTCACTGCAATCAGATGGTAAACAACAGCCCAAGAATGAAATGACAGGTTGTTGAAGTGGAGTGCCGCTGAACAGAAGTGAGGAACTGATTATGACAAGGACGAATTCATTCATGAATTGACTGACTGTTTTTTTTAAAGGTGAGCTCATAGAAGATCCTGAGCATCATTGCTGTAAGAGCCAAACCACAGTGGCAGAAAAAGTGCTGTGCAGTTTATGGAAAGATAGCAATAAAGAAAGAAAACAATCGAAAATGGCAAATTTTAATTAAAATGCAGTTTTAAAAAGCTGCAGGGGAGATGCTTAAGTTAGGATTGCCTTTTATTAATCATGCATTAGTTTGGCTATGATACCAGAAATGCAAATGATGGACTACATTGTGCTGGATACTTTACTGATGGTATTTTCAAACTTGATGTCAAAAGGAGGGCTTTATGGATGAAGGTCCATGATTGAGGAGATCATAAGGAGATTGTGTCTGCATTTTCAATGATGACTTCAATAGAAAATAAATTAAAAAAGGAGAAAAAAAACATTAAAAACTGAGGTGGATTTGCCTTGTGTGACTCAGTTGTTATGAAGAACATCCATGATGGTCTCAGTTCTCATATTTTAAACACTGTTGGAGATTTTTGGGAGCAGACATGTGCTCTTATGAACTAGAGTTTAATGACTAGTGAGTTTGTCCTACACCTAAAACATAGTGAGCATGGCAAAGCTACATTGTTTGTTTAGTGGGTGTGGTTTTTGACTCCACCTCAAATATAAAATAAGGTACTAACTGTCAAACTGGTTATATTTAGTTATGTTCCCATAGAGTGCGTTGCTCTAAGCTGTTCTACAGAGCTCAGGTTAAATCAACTAAAATGAGCCTGGATTGGATGTTGAATAGACAATAGACATTAATAGACCATTCTCCAGGAAAATTGAAAACATGAGTCAGTTGTGGGCATCGCTGTAAAGAGAAGTCATAGCTGCCGGACACGTTATTTCCTCAACAACATATCTTTTATGATTTTAATTTTTTTCTAACAGCTGTTACTTCAGCAATTAGGTAAGAGCTGTGAAAAAACATCTATGTAATTTGCATATCTACCTGACGTTTGATTCGTCTAATTTACTTCAGTCAAAAAGAACTGCAGTTAAAATAGTGCTGACTTTATGGAGTTAAAGCTTAAGTGATGAGGCAATTCAGTTACAGGACAGGAAACTGAAGTAATTTGAGGATTAATTATTTTGAGTTTCTTTTCAAGTAAAAGTACTTTTCACGTACAACTGAGCATTACTGAAACTAAGTTAGACAAAAGTATTTGAATATTTTTGCCACTTCAATTTTCAAATGTTTTAGGATAAGTTACTCAGTTCTAGTTACCCTCAGTTTAATGTGTATACAGTAGCACTCATTCATACAGTCGCAGTCATCCCCCGATGGTATTAAACAGAACAAAGAATGTGAGAATGATAACACTTGTTAACAGGAAAAGACTTCTGGTAGAAACTGGTTCAATAAGGGGTTTTAGTAATGTGTTTAGACTGAATGGGAAATGAGGGGAAAGATGAGGAAGGAAGGAGAATATATAGAATAACGCGTAAATATTTCTTTCAAAATAAGACACACAACCCGTGGCCCGGGGGTTGGAGACCACTGCTTTATGATGCATATATAGTCACGTGAAAAAAGTTTTCACCGGACTCTGCAGCCCTGTGAAAACTAAGTACACCTCATAATTCAGTAGCTTTTAGAAGCACCTTTACCAGCAATAACTTGAAGTTGTTATTTTCGTTCTTCTTTACAATCTAGATTCAGTTCACTTATGTTTACAGGCATTCTTTATGCACAGGTGTCCTAAGCTCTTGCTATATCATTTCTGGACTTTGTCTGGGTCATTGCAACTTGGGGGGGGGGCTATTTTTCAGCGATTCTGTTATAGGCTTGCTGGTATGCTTGGGACCATTGTTTTGTTGCATGAACCAGTTTCAGCCAAGCTGTAGCTGATCTATTTTCGTCTACAGAGAAGTTCGTGTTCGATTCATTAACTGCAAGGTGCCCAGTTCCTGTGCCTTCAAAATAAGCCATATCACCCCTCCACCACCGTGCTTGCAAGTTGGAATGAGGTGTTTGTGCTGATTTGTTGTTTTTGGTTTTGCCAAATGCAGCCCTGTGCATTATGCCCAGACATCTCTAGTTTGGTCTTCTCTGTCCAAAGGACATAGTTTCACAAGACTTGTTTTTCCATACAAGTTATATCTCATTCAGCCACAACACTCAGGATTTGTTTGTCGATGTTGTTTAGCCTTTGATGGCTCTTTTTAGAGAGCCCTGGGCTTTCTTTACTCCAATGAAGGCAGTATGGTGTAAGTTTAGCATTAAAAGAAATCATAAATGTAGTGGTTGCTTCAAGGCTGGTGTTATTAGAGGAAACAGGAACGTCAAATGAACCACATAATCAGTCAGACCTGTTCCAGTGAAGCAGAATTTAACCTCTTAACTTCTGTGAGCAGCCGCTTAGAGCGGCTCCCGAATGGGAGCCGTTTTCCTCAAGAAAATGTGTCACTATCACAAAGTGCATTTTTTTTTTCATCAAATGAAGGTCATATCTTCATTGACATCGGCAAAGCTTGTTTTGCATGCGTCTCACAACATGTTTAGTCAAAAGCAGTCTAGGCTGCTTATGCAGGCATAGAAACAAAGTAAGCAAACCGTGGTGATTGGTGAGTGAACCTTGGGAGTTTCTTCCTGCTGGTTTTAAGGCTGAGAGAAAAGGCACTACAATGTATGCTTAGTATGTTACCAAAGTGCCACTCCCCCAGGCGTCGTTCTGACTATTGACCGCTGCTGAATCGCTGGGGCTTTAATTAGCACTAGTGTAACTAATTGGCTTATATAGAAGGGACATTGATGGGAGGCAAGAAAATGAATTAATGAGGAAAGGCATTGGCAGATTAAATTGCACTGCTAAAAATTAAAAATGGATGCCTGATCTCCCGGTGAAATTGGCATTTAGATCCAGAACAACGTCAGAAATCCATTGAGGGTTGTAAGCGCGTGGGTGGGGTAGATGTCAGATTTCGCGTGTGTACCCGTGCGTACATGCGTATTTTTATGTGTATGCACCTCTGTGTGTGGACTCTTCATCAGAGCTCATGGAACTACATGCTCATTTAGCTGACAGCAGAAATCTCTCAAGCGCTGGATGTGCTTCAATGTAAAGTACGTTAACCTTTAAAACAAAGCCGGCCCTGGCCTCTCTCATTCTCCTGTAATTGCTTGCGCTGGGTATGCACACTCGCCTGAAAAGGTTATCGTGTTCCTTGTCAGTTGTCATGATGAATGAGCAAACATAGCAGGAAAATGAAAATTGGAAGTTTAGATTTAAAAAAAAAAAACCTCTCTCTTAGCAAGCTGGCATGTAGCATTTACACAAATTATTGCTCCGTTGTTTCGTATCTCAAATTATTAAAAAGCAAGCAAACAAACAAGAAAGGCAATGCAGGCAGGCAGTAAATTAACACACACAGGAAGCAAAAGTGGATTCTAGACTGCTACACTGCTGCTGCATTAATATTCACTAGAGTCTAGTACAACCTCCAAGTTTCTGCTGGCATATTCTGTTTTCTCTAGTGATGTGTCTACTGCCAGCATGTGTGTGTGTGTTAACGTGGACAGCAGTGATGATGTTTGCGTCAAGTGTGAATATAATTATGTGCGATGTGCACATGCATCTTTTGTCTGTGTGTGTACACAGATCTGATTATGTGTGTAGCGTATTTCCCATGTGTATCATTAAATCTTGTCTGCATTATATTCTGGGTTTGTCTGTCAGTGAACCCAACAAAAATGATTGCGTGTGTGCTGTTTGCTATCCATATGATTGACTATATTGCATAGTAAATGCTGTTTTTGTGCAAACTGACTGTTTGCCTCGGTGACTCGCTGAGCTGGTGCGTGTATACCAAAATCTTTTTAGGTAAATCCTGCTTCAGAACAGTGCGTTTACAGAGCCAGGCTCATTTTAGATCATGAACCACATACAGCGTACTTTGATCTTCAGTTTCAGTCAGTGTAAAGCCGTTTAATTACACATTTAATCTGTGAAATATCTTAATGTAGGGAAAAAAGAAGTGCATTTTCATTATTATGTCTTGGTTTTTGTATATGACAAAGAAAGGCTGCTGTCGTAAATGAACAATATGTCAGCATGAGTCTTTGGGCTTAAATTGTAGGAAATAAATGTGTAAAAATGACAGAAGTAGTTCTGGCCTGTAGTTGCCTAGGCTTTCCTGTAATAATAAACACTTTAAAGTTTTTGTTAATTCACAGAATTAACAAAATTTGAGTCTTTCCCAGGCCGATTCTGGCCAGTGGACCTTGAATTTGTCACCCCGGGCATAGAGTTCTCTAAGTGGCTCGTCTGTCAGTTGCATTCTCGCCATTATGTCTCTCTTGGTGCACAACGTCCTGTTGGACAGCACACATAATCACTTACATTTTTGTCCACACTGTGTGACTGTTTCCTTATCTGTCCTCTCCTTATACTGTACGTCTCCATGTTCCAACCTCAAGCAGCCTGGGTGATCGCAGCTAGACAGTAGGCAGCATTGATAAGCTGGAGGTAGAAGGTGAATGGCTGGTGAAGGCTGTTATCGCCAGAGGCTGGCTCAGGCTTAGGCACCGCTGCCTGCTGGACCCTGAAAACTCATTTTGACAGATGCATCTCCTCCCTAGCTGTTGACGCGCTGCGGGGGGCTGATGACACTTGCTTGCCCATGCGGCTCAGGGTAGCGTTAGCTGGCACCACGTTGGGCCAAACCTGCAATTTATAGTTTGCCGCAGGCATTAAACTGAGTAATGACATGCAAAGAAAAAAGGAACCACCATCTCACCATGCCTACCACCAATCTGCCAGCCCAAAATGTAGCTTCCACCAGTTTTGACTATTTTAACTGGGTTTAACCGTGAGATGAATTCCTGATTCTCTTTATTTTCTGTCACTGTGCAAAGTTATGGCTGTCAGTTGTGTAAACCATGAGACAGAATTATTCGGGATGTGGTCTGTATCTCAGCAACTAGACACACACCTGGGAGTGCTTGTTTTTCAACCATACAGATGCACTGTATGCATAATTTTCAGAGCAGCATCCAGGCCTTGCCGTGTTGTTCGTCCCTGTCCAATCAGAGATACAACAGTGCTCACGGTGATTCAGCTACTTCCTTTCGAACTGTTAAGTCAGCTTACCGAGAGAGCCATTTGCCATATTGGACCCTCCATCCACAGAAAGCTCTAACTGAGGGATTTTATTCAAAATCACTTGAGCGTGTCAAAACAAGCCATGAGAAAAACAAAGCACAATTAATAATTAGGTTCAGTTCTTTCCCACAAGTAGAATAAAAACCACACCTGCAATTCAGACAACTAGCATGTGGCTCTGTGCCAGTGAA
Source organism: Oreochromis aureus (assembly GCF_013358895.1). Taxonomy (NCBI): domain Eukaryota; kingdom Metazoa; phylum Chordata; class Actinopteri; order Cichliformes; family Cichlidae; genus Oreochromis; species Oreochromis aureus. The sequence continues at coordinate 29,952,983 of NC_052958.1, read as the reverse complement.
TAGGAGGTGCTTTTGGGCTGCTTCCAAAGCTGTTTTCTCAGTCTCCTTTTTTTCTCTTTTCAGATTTTAACCCTGCTCTAAGCTGCATCGGGGGGCTTCAGACATTCCCCTGACTCCACCAGGAGGCTAGCTCCAACCTGTCTGCCAGCTCAGATAACCCTCTGATTGTTGACAACCACATGTTTGCGGTTTCTGTATGTGACCGCCGCCGCCGCCCATTCTCGAGCAGCAGCAACAGCCTCCTGCGACCCCAGCCTGCATCATGCAGTGGAGACGGCGGCACTGCTGTCCCATCAAGATGACCTGGACCGTCAAGCGCTCCCTCTTTCGGACCCACGTGGCCGGTCTCGTCTCGCTGGCCCTGCTCTTCGCTGTTTTCTTATTTTTCAGCCACCAAGACTGGCTGCCAGGGCACAGCGGGCCTCGCGAAAACCCGCTTGCCTACACTGTCAGGGGCCTCCGCAGCCCCAAGGGAGAGGCGAACCAGACCAACTCCCTGAGGGGCCTTTGGAGGGAAACAGGGAATGTAGCACCAAAACCTCTCCTTAACCTCAGCTCTCAGCAGGCGGAGGGGGCAGCAGGAGAGGCAGCTGGCGTGGGGGGAGGAGGAGCCAGAATGGGTGTAATGGGGCTCGGGGACTCGATGAGTACTAACAACACACTAGAGAAGGAGATGGGTGTTGGCGGGAGGCTTAGCGCCCAGCCCTATCGATACATCCTGAACGAGCCCTTCAAGTGCAGAGACAGCACACCCTTTCTCATCCTGCTCATAGCCGCAGAGCCAGGACAGGCCGATGCCCGCAATGCAATCCGCCAGACGTGGGGAAATGAGAGTGTGGCGATGGGCCTGGGATTTGTCCGTCTTTTCCTGCTCGGCACAGGAAAGAGCTCGGACACCCTCCTTCAGAGCAGAATCGAGGAAGAGAGCCGCGTTTACCACGATATCATTCAACAGGACTATCAGGACACTTACTACAACCTGACCATCAAAACTCTGATGGGCATGAACTGGGTAGCTACCTACTGCCCACATGCTTCCTACGTGATGAAGACAGATAGTGACATGTTTGTCAATACAGAGTATCTCATCCAGAAGCTGCTGAAACCTGAGATGCCTCCGAGGCAGAGGTATTTCACTGGCTACCTGATGAGGGGCTATGCACCAAACCGAAACAAAGACAGCAAGTGGTACATGCCACCAGAGGTGTATCCAAGCGAGCGCTACCCGATATTCTGCTCAGGCACGGGGTACGTGTTCTCAGGGGACATGGCCGAGCTGATCTACCAGGCCTCGCTCAGCATACGCAGGCTGCACCTGGAGGATGTTTACGTGGGAATCTGCCTGGCGAAGCTGCGCATCGAACCAGCACCCCCTCCCAACGAGTTCCTTTTCAACCACTGGCGTGTGTCTTACTCCAGTTGTAAGTACAGCCACCTTATCACATCACATCAGTTCCAACCCAATGAACTCATCAAGTACTGGAACCACTTGCAAAGCAACAAGCACAACGCATGTATCAACATGACCAAGGAAAAGAGCGGCAGGCACAGACACCGGAAGTTCCACGGAGAGAGGCCTCCGTGATGGATCCTGCGATTACACCCCACCTCAAAAAAAAAAAAGAAAGGTGGGAAGGATAGAAGAGCTCAGTGTAACTACAGATGGTGAAGGGCATGTTGAACTCTCAGCACTATACCTTATAGGGATAAGCACATTGTTTTTGGTATTGTGTACAGTTGATTCAAACTATTTTTTTAATCAAAAAATGAAAAAGATATGTATTGTAAATCTATTGAGCTATTTCCAAAAGGAAGAATAGAGGACATTTCTGTGTGAAATGGAGCGTGCTAAAAAAAAAAAAAAAAAAGCTGCAGCTCAAGAGTGGTGTTTATGATAATTCAGGTGCCAACGGAAAGGTGGTAATTTATGCTCTTCTCTAAAGGGTAGTACAGTATGTCACACTCTACGAATACACAAAAAAAACAAAAGAAAAAAAAAGAAAAACATTAAGACACAAGTGTGTTTACAAAGACAAAGGGAAATGTACATGTACTATGTCAAAAAGTTATACTACCTAAATATGAATGAATGATATGAACCTTTGACGTTGACCAGTTATGCTGCCCTGTTTCTCAGTGTTTACTTTCCAGATCTATCAATGAATAACACCCTAAAGAGAAGGTTTATCTGTCATATACTGTATTTTATTTAAAACGATCGACATGAACGCACCCAGAATCACATCAGAGATGACTGAGATTGTATTTTTTAAAGCTTTACATTGACGATGACTCTGCACTTCAGCAAATGTGCAATGAATCAGTTAACGATTAAACGTTCCAAAATCACTCTGTGTGCAGCGGTGTGTGTCTGTTTTGTCGGGGGGTTCTTCCTAAGCTGTCGAACGTAAAGTGGCATGGACCACCGGACGTTAGCAGAGGAGCTACAGTGAGCCTTGGCATCAAAAAGAGCACCGAATGGATGGAACACATTTCTGCTAATAGAAATAACTAAAACTCCCTCATATGTATCCAATTGGGCTGACATCTATTCACTGCAATGGCCTGTTCTTCACACTTTGTCCAAACAAACCATACAGTAAGCCCTGTACCTTACGTACAGTGGCGGTGAAAGTTCAAATGCACAGCAACTCAAGACAGCACATAAAAAATAGTTAAAAGAAAAGAAAACCATATGGAAAAAAAACACACAAATGAAATTAATGAAATGCCACAAAAGCTTACAAGAAAAAAAACTCACCAAACCCAAGGAACGTGCTTTTGGGGAGACAATAACGTGATGAAACTGTTTTGGAAATCACAAGCTAACAGTAAATGGCTAATAGCAAACATGTATGTATAGTATTATGTGAATCTTGAGATTAAAACGTACATTAGGTTGCATCTTTTTCTCCCTTACAGCAATGAATCCCTTGCTTTTTTGAAGGGTCTCAGTGCAATGTTACTACCGCAGCCGTTCCGTCACATTAATGTCTCCCCAAAAATGCTTTCTTAAGCTGCAGTGCATTTGATCTTTCACAGCCACCACATTTGTGGATGGGGGGTATTTTCAAATTTGAGGACACCCCTCCCATCAGAATAGAAATTTTGCATCATATGTCAAAGGGAACAATGGTTCAG